>NC_092876.1:360435184-360786434 GCF_028372415.1 Notamacropus eugenii
CACTCTGGTTTAACTTGAGTCCTTTTAGCTCCATGAAGATTGGTTTTTCAAACTTGCTCCCTTTGGGGTGTCCTTTGGAAACCCAAGCTGCTATCTAGATGTCTATATCCAGAGCTAGAGGAATAGTAAGACATTTCCCCACCATGAGCTCCATTTCTTTTCATAGACTCTGACTGTCAAGAATGAGGGTACTTAATGATGAACCTTCCAAAATTTGATGTGATTGAGAACATGGTGATGCTGAAGCATCTCTGCTACATAATCTGAAGATATTCTATTGTAATGTTAATGGATTTATATTAATGAAAGTTAAAGATCTTCTCCACCTATTATTAAGCCTCAAGTGGAGCCCATTGAGGGAGGAACTTCTTTAAAGGGAAAGTTTGCTTATGGGGAGGTTTGCTTGCTTGAAATTTTTCACCCTTTTTGGTAATTACACAGTGAAACAAATGGATTTTGAGGCCTTCTGGCTCTCTGTATATTCTGAGGTGAGGCTTTGCTTTGGGGTCTCACTCTTTGGAAGAAACTTCATTTGCCAGATGAGATTCTGGGTAGTTGTTAAGGACCCACAACGCCCTGGCTTTGAAAACCCAGATATTGGTGCTTCTCTTTCTGGTAACTGTGTATGTATTTAATGGTCAGAGAGTTGAATCTGTCTGTTGATCTCTAATGTATGTATTGCTTATGATCAGATAGTCTGTTCGTCTTTTCTGTGCTTGTATTTTTTCTGTTAGTGAATGTAATTAAATAAGATTGTTGACCCCTAAAAAGTTGCTTTCCTTTTAGAAAAGCAGATCTAAGAACCTATGCAACAGGCCCTCCTGTGTATGCCAGGGTGCTTGCTGCTACAGCTATACTCACTGGATGATGTATGTAAGTGAAGTTGCTTTAGTCTTAAACATATTGGAAGGACGTTTGATCTAGCAGGGTGATACTGCTTTATAGCATGGATGCAGACTTATAAGGGTATATATACCACCATCTTAATAGCTTCAATCTCTGCAAGAACCTTCCCTCTGACGTTACCGCTAATTTATTCTGTCTGTATCTTATTCATACATTTTTATTACTAAGTTTTCTTACCCATTCGACTATGAGCTCCTTAATGGTAGAGGTTGTTTTTTGCCTTTCTTTGTGTTTAGTACGGTGCCTAGAACATAGTAAGTGCTTAATAAATGTTTGTTGACTTGACTCTATAGTACTGTGTGGTTTAAAAAGCCCTTTCCTTCTCAGTCCAACTATTATCAGCTCCATTTTATAGATGAAGAAACAAGTGTAAAGAAAAATGACTTGTTCAGTGATATGCAACTACGAAGTGGTAGGATTGTGTTTCAAATTCAGGTTTAGCTCATAGGTTCTGTGAATTCATGGCATCACTTGATGAAGTTCCTGTGTCCCTTGTGGAATTATGATTGGATCTGGAGGCTTATGTAACACTGTTATTTAGTATTTTTCCTTAGAATCTGGTAGGTCTTTGTGGTCTGTAGCCTTCCTCCTTGTTTACAGGGCTAAATAGCTTTCTCATTTGGCTACATGTTTGATCTCATTTCTATTTTCTTTCAGTACAGCTATCTACCTGCCCCTGACCTGTGTGGTCTATCAAATTGCTGTCATCTCATGATTGCCCATATGGAAGCCTCATTTCTCTCTCTACCCCCTTATCTCTGTCAGTCTTGGACAGCTTTCTATCTCTCTCGACTGGGAGAAAGATTTGCTTCTATTCTTACTGGAGCATTTCTGCCATACCTAGTTATACTGTGATATCACTTGAAGGTATCCTTCTAGTGTCTACTACAAGATGAAATGAACCTGCTTCATCCATGTGTCTGAGGTTTACAGACTCCTCTATGGCTTTGAGGGTCATAGAAAAGTCCTTGCATGAGGTTATCTGACAAACAAACACAACAGAATATTTTTTTTTTTACCAGCATGGTAGAATGACTTGTGATATAAACATCTCCTCCCCACCCTGAAGAACATGTCTCAAAACTTCCTGGGGTTCAAGTTACTCTCCTGTCCTAATATATCTTGTGTTCCCAGAATCTTGATAAGTCTTTGGCTCTGAAAAACAAATTCTGTTAGACATGTTAATATTTAGCTTTTTTCGTGGGATAGAAGCAAACTAAAGTATTTCTTTAACTTCAATTTTTTTTTCCTTTTAGAGATTCCCTCCTGTATAATATATTCAAATCCCTTCTTTCAATTGTCCCTTTGTAAATAACTCTAGTAACAATGTCAGCAGACAGCAGAAAAACAGACAAGCCTGATTAGATACAGGGATATTTTTAAAAATTTATTTCCTGGTGTCTACTTTATTATCCTCTGTAAGACTTATTCAGGTCTCTTCTGTGTCAATATAAATCTTTACAAATGGTTTCTAGTGTATTAGACAGGAGTTGTTGCTGCCTACAAAGGCAAGAGGTGATAGGAAAATCCCCCTCATATCTTTACCATTAACAATAATGCCTGTCATGACATGCTATAAATAGCTTTTCTGCTATCTTAAACAAAACTCACAATTAATTTTTCCCCCTTTATTGTTGGACAAGTCATGTTTTTCTAAGTGTGGAAATGATGAGGGAGAGGTATTTCTTCTACTGGGTATTTTTAAAATTTGGAGTCCTAAGTAAAGACTGGAAAATGCATATAAAGTAAGAAGCAAGTTCTCCTGTTGGACCTGTACCACTCCATCTTCCTTCCTTCATCTCATCAGGCAAAAAGTTGTATATTTGTCCTAACCACAAAAGGAGGTAGATCCCTGTTTTATATAATTGAGGCCTGTGAGATCCAAAGAACTCTTGAATAAATTCATACCAACATATATTGACTTCAGTATAGGGATACTTTTTAATGACATTTCCCTTTTCTTGGGAGATCAAAAGAACCAATCCACTTTGCTCTTATAACTATGTATATTGTATTTATCCCCTCCTCCACAGATGAAAGTTGTAATAACGTCAGACACCTACATAACTTAACATAAACCTTAAGCTGGTACTTGAGAATGGAAGGGAGGGAGAAGATTAAGATATAGTCTTTCCAGTCAAGAACAGGAGGTATTATCAATCAGATGAGCAACAGTCATTTCACTTTTAGGATCACTGACTGTTCTGATTGGTATGGAATGGTCAACCATCGTATCTTAGTACTCTCTTCAGGAGTCCTAGGTCAATCCAATCCAATCCAATTTAATCCACTCCAACCCAAACCAATATAATCCAACAAATATTTATAAAACATATGCTTTGTGCAAGGTAGTGAGGATACAAAGATAAAATGAAACATGGTTCTTACTCTTAAGGAGCTTACACTTTACTGGGACAATGTAACATGTAGTCGGATAAGACTGTTCTTTTTCATCTTCCTATTGGAGACATGTCTCTAAGTGCCCACATTTGCCCCTTGAATGGAGAGACAGAAAGGAGTAGCAGAACAGTGTGCACTGTAGGTAGCATCTCTAATGAGGTGAGGCACATTGGTTGTTCTTCATTTTCAAAGAGGACCAAAATGACATCACCATGATAAAGTGAAGTTTCAGTGTGTCCTACTGTGACTGATCAGACTGATACAAGCTCAGAAGACTCTACCACAGGTTGGGTACAGATAGTCCATATGAATATTTGGGGTGGGTTCTCCAAATTTGCACATCCTATGTTTACTTTGTGGTCTCTCAATTCTGCTTTGCTCATAAAGCACAGCACCCTTTCTGATGTGGGCACACCATGCTGAGTGGTCCTGTGCCAGTGTTTCGCATGTTGCACAGTCAAATCCCAAGTTCTTGAGAGAGATCTTGAGAGTGTCCTTGTATTGTTTCTTCTGGCCACCATGTGAGTTCTCCATTAAATAGTCTTTTGGGCAAGCGTATATTTTGCATTTGAACAACGTGGCCAGCCCATCAGAGATGCCCTCTCTGAAGCATAGTTTGAATGCTTGGCAGTTCAGTTTGAGCAAGCTTATCCTGCCAGGTGATCTTCAGAATCTTCCTAAGACATTTCAAATGGAAGCGATTCAGATTCCTGGCATGGTGCTGGTAGACTGTCCATGTTTCACAGGCATACAACAATGAGGTTAGCACAACAGCTCTGTAGACATTCATTTGGGTAGTCAGTCTAATACCCCTTCTCTCCAAAACTTTTCTTTAGAGCTTTCCAAACACCGAGCTAGCTCTGGCAATGCGTGCGTCAATCTCATTGTCAATGTGTACACCCATGGAAAGTACACTGCCAAAGTAAGTGAACTTATCTGCAGCATTCAAAACCATGCAACAAAGTATGGATCAATTCTCTGGTGCCTGTGCTAATTTTGGCCTAATAATTAACACCAAGAAAACACAGGTGCTCCATCAGCCAACACCACACCATCCATACATGGAGCCATCGAATACAGCAAATGGAGAAGTTTTGAATGCTGTGGATAAATTCACTGAGGCACATTATGGAGAAAATGAAAGAAGCGTGCTTGGGCTGTAAGGGCTGGAAAGGAAAGAAAAATCTAGAGGCAGTTTGTGCTAGTGCTTTTTTTTTTGCCTGTGACAAATTGATTAAGATGATAGCAATTTTATCACGGCAATTGAACCTCAATGTAAGATGTCAAAATTTAAAAAGACAAATGACTGAATGGAGGGTTATGAGATTCAATCAAATGTGAATGGAATGCTTGCTGCACTCAATCAGGAAAACTCAGGTTCAGATCTTGCCTCAGATACTGTGAGACTCTGAGCTAATCAACTCTTTGAACATCAATTTCCTCATATGTAAATAAAATGAGGGGATTAGACTCAATGGTCTTTAAGGTTCTTCCAGCTTTAAATCAATGGCTAATCTCTGTGACTATGATTAAATTAAGAAGTACTTTGAGTCATCGACTATTCTATACAAAGATGGTGATATTGGATACAGAGGTTTTTGATGTAGCTTCCTGTCTCACCAGTATTTGAATCAACTACGGTGATGGTTGTGCTGTATCATCCTCATTCATAGCCACATACATCTAGTTTCAAAAGGTGAGATGGTTGCCATAGGTAAAGAAGCAGTGAATACTTGCCTAATACAATGAGTACTAAGCTACTCAGAAGTTTGATATTATCATTAGTACTCTCTAAGAAAGGAGATAAATTAACATGATTTAAGGATAATAGATCTAGAGCTGTAAGAAAACTGAGAGTTCCAACTTTCTTTTTAAAAATCAAATTTTATTTTATTCAATTTACAAGCATCTCTTTTCTGTGCTAACTCTCCTTCCCTTCAATAAAAACAAAAACAAAAACCCAACAAGCTTATGACAAATATTCAGAGGCAAAAAAGAACAAACAAATTCCCGCATTGGCCATATCTGAAATGTATGTCTCATTATGCGTATTGAGTCCATCATTTCTCTGTTAGGAGGCTGGTTGCATGATTCATCACTGGTATTCTGGAATCATAGCTGATTATTATGTTGATCAGATTTCTTAAGCCTTTGAAACTCATTCATTTATATAATGTTGTTATTACATAAATTGTTCTTCTGGTTCTGCTCACTTAAGTCTGCCTTAGTTCATTCAGGTATTCCTAGATTTCTCTGAAGCATGACTTTTGTCATTTCTTGTGGCACAATAGTACTTCATTAAGCCATGTTCCCTATTTGCTCAGCCATTCCATGAATGATGAATGCCTCTTAGTTTCAAGTTCTTTCACACACACACACACACACACACACACACACACACACACACACACACACACACACACCATAGCCCACACAAGTTTCTATAAATCCAACTCTCTTATTTAACAAATGAAGAAACTGAGGTTCAGGGAGTTTGTGATTTGTTCAGATAGCAAATGTAGTGTCAGAATTAATCTTTGAGCACAGATCCTTTGGCCCCAGAATCAGAAGTTTTTGAGCAATTGAAGATGAGAAAGGCCATAAAAGTACTTTTCATGGGCCTTAAATTGTTCTAAGAGACATTGCCTCATTGGACACCCTGAGGTTCTTAGAGAAAGGACATGTTGGTGTTTAGCATAGATCTGGTTCTGGGAAGACTGTGAACACCAGTACCAACTTTTTGATACCCTATCAGCCACTGGTGAATCCAGTAATAAAAAAATCTTTAAGTATAACTCATTTTACTAGCCTTAGAAAGAAATGTAAACATGCAAAATTCCTATACAGTCGCCTTTCGCACTAGATCATAGGGAATTCTTCCTTAACCACTCAGTAGGAGCAGGGATCACACAGGTGAGAAGGGAACAGAATGGAGATGATGTCTTCTTTCTCTTACCTTTCTGCATCTTTTGCGTAATGGTCTAACCCCCTTGTTGTTGTTTGTCTGTTGTTCTTGAAGAAGACCAATGATATCACGAGGGTGATGTCTTGACTTGCATGTTAATTGGATTTAAGTAAGGCAGGGTTTTGCAAAGTCATCATTCTGACTCTCTCCTCTAGAGTCATTGAAGTCCAGTAACTAGACAAAAGTCAATATGATGGCCATGGATTCAGTGAATGATCTTGGCCTTTCTAAATTAAGACCTTTCCCAGACCTATTCAATGACAAAGAGCTAGGTAAGAATGGAGACAAAAGATGACCTAATATACTATCACAAAAATATCAGTTTTGGAGGGGAAGACCCTCAAAGTTAAAAAAGAACTTTTCAGGAAAGAACATTGTATGGGGCCAATGTCCAAAATACTTTAGGAAAGGGGTATGGACCTTGAAATAATTAAGACCTTGTCTCTTAGTCTATCCAGTCATTGAAAGTCCAGCACAATAAATTCCTTTTAAATATATTCTCTCTTCAAAAACCAGTCATTACAGCAAATTAATATGGAAAAGATCTGTTAATTTGATTTGATGCACCTTTCCATTATCTACCTGTGAAAGGTATTTATTAGACTGTTCTCTTAGTTCCTGCACAGTTTGAGGGCCCAGTGCTTAATTACAAAGCATTTGAAGATCTATCTCATTTTGCCAAAGGCTTTATCTTTCTATATCTATTCATTTATTTTAAGGTGTTCAGACCCTTACATGCAAGATCCAGCAAAGTAGTCTTCTTTTGCTTTTTGCTTTACTGGGTTTCAAACTCCAGCTTTACTGGTTTCTTGGAGGACATCCTCCTCTTCAGATAGTCCTGTTCAGAATTTGAAACACCTGAGAATATTCATGTTCTGTCTTCAATTATCCATTCCATTTTTTTTGGTCCATTTCCAGCTCCAGTTTGCAGCACCAACATGATATTTGCAGAATGTATGGGCAGCCATGAATATGCCAACACAATTCTGAATCGTGAAACACAACAGACTCTCCACATGGAAGACAGAACCAAAACATTTATTCAGACACCAGAAAGCCAAACAAAGAAATCCATCATAGTAACCAAGAAGTCTATACACCTTATCAGGCCTCCCCACAAACACTCACGAGCCTAGCGATCTGCCTTTCTCTCTCCCTCAGTTCTGACTGCTCTGACCAATTCCCTCTCAGCTGTGTTCTAGCTCTACCTCTTCCTGTTGTACCTTTCCTGCTCCATCCTTCCTGTTCCATGTGACTTGACTCATGTGACTCAGGTGTTCCATATGACCCAGTCAGGTCACATGGGCCTATTAATGAATGGGAAAGATCTTCCCATTTAAATTACCATTACGCAGTTCTAATTGATTTGAACTATCAGGGGTTAGCAGGCTTCAGTTTAAGGATGTAGTGACCATGTAAATTGTTACGCAAAATCAAAATGCATGAAACTGAATGAAATTGAAAGTCAACTGGCTATTGATCAGGGAGAGCATATCACCCTTTTAGGACTGATATTGTTATTGTACTGAAGAGAATCTATTCTTACTTTTTGAACTCAGATTTTAAAATTTATCCACAGCATTTTACAGATATCAGCTGAGAATTTCTGAAAAGTATTCTGACTTTATAGATAAACCATCAACTATTTATTTTGTAATATCTAAATAGCTGAATCTGGTTGCTTTGTTGTGGCTTCACCATTTCCTTTGCTATTCACTATAAAGAACTTACTCTTATCAGGTGTAGAGGTGATAGGGACCACAGAGTTCATCCAGTTCAACACCCTCACTTGATTACATAGTGTCTTTTACTCTTCTGTATGTATAGTTCAATGTTATCTGGTAGGTGTTTATCTTGTTTCCTCAATTATAAGCTCTACAAGAAAAGCTTTATCTCATCTTCTTACTTCTCCTTTTTCTTTCTTTATTTCTCATCTACTTCTCTTTTTCCTTGTTTTCTTTTTCTCTTCTACCATCATATCCACTACCACCATCTCCTCCCTCCTCTTATTTCTCTACAGCCCCTACTTCCTCTTCTTCTAAAGTATCTTCCAATTTTACAAACAAAACAAACATGTTGTTGTTCAATCTTCATTTTATTTCTTTTTTTAAAAATTTATTTATTTAACTTTTAACATTCATTTTCACAAAATTTTGGGTTCCAAATTTTCTCCCCATTTGTCCCCTCCCCCCACCACAAAACACCGAGCATTCTAATTGCCCCTATCACCAATCTGCCCTCTCTTCTATAATTCCTCCCTTCCCTTGTCCCCATCTTCTCTTTTGTCCTGTAGGGCCAAATAACTTTCTATACCCCTTTACCTGTATTTCTTATTTCCTAGTAGCAAGAACAGAACTCGACAGTTGTTACTAAAACTTTGAGTTCCAACTTCTCTTCATCCCCCCCTCCCCACCCATTCCCTTTGGAAGGCAAGCAATTCAATATAGGCCATATCTGTGTAGTTCTGCAAATGACTTCCATAATAGTTGTGTTGTGTAAGACTAACTATATTCCCTCCATCCTATCCTGCCCCCCATTGCTTCTATTCCCTCTTTTGATCCTGTCCCTCCCCAAGAGTGTTGACTTCAAATTGTTCCCTCCTCCCACTGCCCTCCCTTCCATCATTCCCCCCACCCTCCTTATCCCCTTATCCCCCACTTTCCTGTATTGTAAGATAGGTTTTCATACCAAAATGAGTGTGCATTGTATTCCTTCCTTTAGTGGAATGTGATGAGAGTAAACTTCATGTTTTTCTCTCACCTCCCCTCTTTGTCCCTCCACTTGCTTGCCTCTTTTATGAGAGATAATTTGCCCCATTCCCTTTCTTCCTTTCTCCTCCCAATATATTTCTCTCTCACCACTTAATTTCGTTTTTTTAAGATATGATACCATCCTATTCAATTTACTCTGTGCTCTCTGTCTCTGTGTGTGTGCATGTGCATGTGTGTGTGTGTATAATCCCACACACTGCCCAGACACTGAAAAGTTTCAAAGATTACAAATATTGTCTTTCTATGTAGGAATGTAATGAGTTCAACTTTAGTAAGTCCCTTATGATTCTCTTTGCTTTTTATCTTTTCATGCTTCTCTTCATTCTTGTGTTTGAAAGTCAAATTTTCTTTTGAACTCTGGTCTTTTCATCAAGAATGCTTGAAAGTCCTCTATTTCATTGAAAGAGCAATTTTCCCCCTGAAGTATTATACTCAGTTTTGCTGGGTAGGTGATTCTTGGTTTTATTCCTAGTTCCTTTGACTTTGGAATATCATATTCCACACCCTTCAATCCCTTAATGTAGAAGCTGCTAGATCTTGTGTTAAACTGATTGTATTTCCACAATACTTGAATTGTTTCTTTCTAGGTGCTTGCAATATTTTCTCCTTGACCAGGGAACTCTGGAATTTGGCTGTGGATTCCTTGAATACTTATTTTGTCCTCTGGTTCTAGAGTGTCAGGGCAGTTTTCCTTGATAATTTCATGAAAAATGATGTCTAGGCTCTTTTTTTGATCATAGCTTTCAGGTAGTCCCATAATTTTTAAATTGTCTCTCCTGGACCTATTTTCCAGGTCAGTTGTTTTTCCAAGGAGATATTTCACATTATCTTCCATTTTTTCATTCTTTTGCTTTTGTTTTGTGATTTCTTGGTTTCTCATAAAGTCATTAGCTTCCATCTCTTCCATTCTAATTTTGAAAGAACTATTTTCTTTAGTGAGCTTTTGAACCTCCTTTTCCATTTGGCTAATTCTGCTTTTGAAAGCATTCTTCTTCTCATTGGCTTTTTGAACCTCTTTTGCCAGTTGAGTTAGCCTATTTTTCAAGGTGTTATTTTTTTCAGCATTTTTTGGGGTCTCCTTTAGTAAGGTGTTGACCTGCTTTTCATGCTTTTCTTGCATCTCTCTCATTTCTCTTCCCAGTTTTTCCTCCACTTCTCTAACTTGATTTTCAAAATCCTTTTTGAGCTCTTCTATGGCCTGAGCCCTGAATATTTATTTTGGATATTTGGGATACAGAAGCCTTGATTTCTATGTTTTTCCCTGATGGTAAGCATTGTTCTTCCTCATCTGAAAGGAAGGGAGGAGATATCTGTTCACCAAGAAAGTAGCCTTCTATGGTCTTATTTTTTTTCCCCCCTTTTCTGGGAATTTTCCCAGCCAGTTACTTGACTTCTGAGTTTCCTTTCCACACCCACCTCTTCTCCAGATTCACCCAGCCAGTGATTGGGGTCTGAGATTCAAATACTGCTTCCCAGACTCAGGGCTTTGGGTTCGGGCAGGGCTGCTATTCAGTGTGAGATTAAGTTCAGGTGCTCAGGTGGGGGCAGGGCTGCCACATGGGGCTCAGTTCCCTCAGGGGGTTTATGTGGAGACCTTCCACAATGGATCTGAGCTCCTGCCTGCTTTGGGAGGTCTTGTCTGCAGCCGCCTCCACTGCTACCTCCTGAGGGGGCCTGAGTTATGGAGACACCCAGCTCCCCTCTCAGCCAGCCAAAGAGACTCTCTCACTGACCTTTGGCACCTGTGGGTGGAGGGACCTTCGAGGTCGCTGGAGATTCTGTCCCTGGAGCCTGCTCAGATCTGCTCCTCTCGTTGCCTAGTGGCCAAGGCAGGGCTGGGTTCTGCTCTGGGTCTGGTGCTCAATGGACCTTTTGTGTCAGTTTTTCAGGTCTCTCTGGAACAGAAATCTCCTCCACTCCATTGTTCTGTGGCTTCTGCTGCTCCAGAATTTGTTGGGAGTTCTTTACAGGTATTTTATGGGCAGTGGGTTTGGAGCTAGCATATGTGTATATTTCTACTCTGCCATCTTGGCTCCTCCCCTCAATCTTCATTTTTAAAGAGAACCAATGACATCATGGAGTGATGTCTTGACTTGCATGTGAATTGGATTTAAGTGAAGAGTTGCACAAAGTCATCAGCCTTACTGTCTCTTTCAGTCATTGAAATCCAGTGACAAGACAAAAAGCAAGACAATTAACTATGGTCTAGGGATCAAGGCCTCAGTTCTAAGCTCTCCACAACGCCTGCTTTGGCTGCCTTCATGGCCATTTGAACAAATTGCTCTACTGGGGGAGGGATTCACATACTTAGGGTAGACATCCCCTTAACTTACTCATGGGTTTGAAGCCTGTTGGTTACCCTCAACCTGGTTTAGCCCATGTATGGAGATGGCTTTTTACTAGGGTGGGACTTCTGTACATGCTACAGCTTCTTGGATCCACAGTTTTACAAGTACTGCAAATATGTAGGCATTTGATAAATAATTCTTGACTTCATAAACACAGTAGGGTACAGGATGTAAAAAAGGAATTGCATCTGAAATAATCTTTTACCTTTTCCACATCTAAACCAAAGTAAATAAAAACAAGATTTACTGCACATGGATCAACTATTACCTACAGGTACAGAAACAGTGAAACTGAGCACATGTGTTTTTGGATTTGCTTTTTTTTGAACTTTTATTCTGAATGAATAAACATTTGCTTTCTCTCTTCCCATTTCCACTCTTCCACTGGGGAAAAAAAACCCTTGAAAAATATGCCTAGGGAAGGAAAGTAAATTCCCTATCTTGGTAATGTCCAAAAATATATGTCTGATTCTACATCTCAAATCTATTACATCTCTTATCAGACAATGGGGCTGGGTAGTTTTCTTTTTTAAATAAATTATTTATTTTATTTCTTCATCATTGGTTCTCTGGAATCAGAGATCAGCATTAATCAGAGATCTTGGTCTTTTTTCAAAGTTGCTTATCTTTATGATGTTGTTAATGTATGAATTATTCTCCTTGTTCTGTACACTTTACTCTGTATCAGTTCATACAGACCTCAAGTTTTTCTGAAACTATTTCTTTGATTATTTTTTTGTAGCACAATAGTATTTCACTTTAGTCTCATATACTCATTTGTTCAATAATTCCCTAATTGATGAGTGTCTCCTTAGTTTCTTATTCTTTGCTACTACAAAATAAAAGCTATTATGAATCATTTGAACATGAGTCCTTTATTTCCTTTTTGGTCTCTTTAGGGTTAATAATGGTGGTAATAATGGTAATGCTGGATTTCAGGGAGTATGCAAGATTTAATGACTTTGGAAGCATAGTTCTAAGCTATTTTCCAGGATGACCAGACCAATTCATAGTTCCTTCAACAGTGCATTTGTGCAGCTCATGTTTTTGAGTGCCCATTTACTGTCTGTAATAGATATTTCAGAATGATTGTGCATGACTCCTGGAAGTCAGAGCAAGCACAATTGTCTTAGGGAAGGAAGGAGGATTTGCCACTTTATGCTACTTTGCTGCCTAGTTTGGTTCTTTTGTTCTTTTATAAATCTCTGGGAATCTTGAAAAATTAAACCCTATAAGCTTTTTCTGCCTCAGAAGATTTTAGAAATGCAAAAATTTTAAAAAATGATAATTTCTCTTATTTCATAAGCTCCACAACTTCTTTCAGACCTTTTCCAAACTGTCTGTTTTATTTTTAAAAGCAAGTTATATGGTTAGATCCAAGATCACTGATGTTCTGACCATGAACTCAGGGTCATTATGCAGACCATTGGTCCAATGAATATATATATAACCTAGAAATTCCATCAGCCTTTTAAAAGCTATTGCTAAAGTAATTAGAGCTCAAAATAAATCAGGAAAGAGCTTTTCATTTGACAAATTCATAAGGAAAAGGATTATGATCATTATATGGTACTTGACCACCAAAAGATGCTATTGACTAATGCTTAATGCCATTTAGAAATAAGGACAAGTATTGGTCATATGCATATCTCCAGTTGCTATTTACACTGCCCAATACATTCATCTCCTCTCCACTAAAGAAGCTTGTTCAGGAAATAATAATACTAGCAACAATTTATATATTTACACTTAAAAGTATGTTCACACCATTATTCCATTTTAGTTGCAGACCAGCATAGAAAGGTAGGAAGGGGGCTTTTGTCCTCATTTTATAGATGAGTAAACTGGGATTCCAAGTCATTAAATGAGTTTACCCTTGCCAGTAAGTGGCAAAGTAAGATTAAAACTCTTTCTCACTGATTCCTACTACAATGTTGATTTTGCAACGCCACACTACCTCTCTGTCATTCTCCCACCTCAATCCCTTACCATCCGATTCAATTTTCTACCTTTCATAAAGTAGTCCCCTTGAGAATGAAACATTGCTGATATTTGGATTTAGGAGAATAATAGACTTGTGTTCTGTATTAACTCAGGGTAAATTCATCAGGATCCACTTTGGCACCCCAGATGAGCTATCATTTGTGGATACTGACATTTGTAAGTAGTCACTACTATAGATGTCCAGTCAAAACAGGATTCTTCTCTTGCCTCTAGACTATGAAGGAAAGCCTGAGTACACATCTTTATCCATTTCCCATGATATAGAGTTGCTTGAGAAAGCCCAAGTGATTTTGTAGCTGTCAGGAGAGAGAAGCTTCCACATTTTCTACCAAATAATGCTAGCATTTTTATTAATAAAAGGGTATCAGTGATACTTTCAAATACCAAAGACACTCACAAATGTGGCAGTGGGCTCACAGTTTATATGCCCTTGGAAGAGCAGGTGTTCCTGAGGGTGGCAATCATCTCTGATTGGTTAACAATTAATGAGAGAATGAATATTATAATGGGAGGCGGACTATATTACAGTGAGGGTCTCCAGGGTGTGTGTTCTGGCTCACTCAAGTCTTAGTCAAAGAGACTTATCAATTTCCATATCATCAGTTTGACAAAAGGGAGAATCCACATTTTCCCAGACCTATCTGAGTAAAAACAAAGAACAGGAATGCACCCATTAGCCTAAACTTAGAATTTCTTTATTTTTTATTTTATTTTTTATTAGTTCATTTATTTTTAGTTTTCAACATTCACTTCCATAAGTTTTAAATTTTCTCCACCTTCCTTCCCCCTCCCTCCCCAAAATGGCATGCAGTTTGAGATATTCTCTACACATACCTTCCTATTAAACACATTTTCATATTAGTCATGTTGCATAGAAGAATTATAACAAATGAGAGAAACCATGAGAAAGAAAAACAAAATAAAACAAACAAACAAAAAATAGTCTACTTTACTCTGCATTTTGACTCCCATAGTTCTTTGATGTGGATGGCATTTTCCATCATGAGTCCTTTGGAACTGTTTTAGGTCCTTGCATTTCTGAGAAGGGCTAAGTTTATCAAAATCAGTCATTGCTAAACCTAGAATTTCTTTTACTGTCTTTGATTAGATCCCAGCCATCATGGCTGGGTAAGTCTTTGAGAGCGATTTCCCACACTGGTTGATTTCTGGATAAAGAAATAGTAAAGGGGGAAAAGATTCCATCCTAATTCAATTAGTTATTAAATACAAGAGAGAAATAATCATTTCTCTCAGTAGCTATAATTTATATGACATTTTAAGTTTTCAAAGCACTTTGCAAGTACTAGCTCATTTTATCATCACAGAAACCTAGGGAGGTAGGTGCTATTATTATCCCCATTTTTACAAATAAGGAAAACAGGTGTACAGAGTGACTTGTCCAGGATCACAAAGCTTATAAGTATCTGAACCTGGAATTGAACTTGGGTCTTCTTGACTCCAGATTTAACTCTTTATCCACTCTAGTTGCCATTCATTTAATTCAAAACCTTCATTTTACGGATGAGGAAAATGAAGCTCATAGTTGTAGAACCTTGCTGGAGGTTACATGGGGAAGTAGTAGTCACAGTTTTAATTTAGTCTTCTGATTGGAAATTCAGAGTTTTTTAAACTACATCAATCAATAAGTGTTTGTTTCTATGTATTTGGCACAGTACCTGCTAGGACCGATGTGTCAAAAGTAAGTCTTGGCCACAAGCAAGCCACAGCACTCCTCAAGGTCAAAGGAACCAGATAGAAATATAATTGGGATATATTTAGCAAAATGAAATAAAAATATAATAAACAGGTAATATTAATATGTGGTTTTCTAAGTTAATATGTGCCCTCAGGGAAACATATATCATTTAGTGGCCCCTGTTTCTATTTGAGTTTGATACCACTGCTGTTGGATGTCCAGAAGAGAAGGAGGACTTGGGTCCTGTGTTCTTATGATCTCTTTACAGAGGCGGGACCACTACGTCTTATCCAAAGATAGGTGAGTCATGATTAAATACCAAGAGAAAAACTGATTTGGAGACAGCAAAATTAGATTCAGACCCTGGCTCTGTTGCTGCTTCTGAGACAAATCACTCTTTGATTATTAGTTTTCTCATCTGTAACATGAAGAAAGTCAATGTTGCATCATGGCTCATGAGATGGCCTGGATTCAGTATTTTCTGAAACATCCTGGCACTGTGACCCTGGACAAATCACACCTCTGTGCCACCTGGCAATACTCTAAGACAGTAAACTTCAGAACAATTGCTGAGGCAAGATCATTGAATGGGTTTCCTTACAAAAGTCCCAACAAAAACAAAAGATGTGGATGATCATATTGGAACTACCTACCTCACATGATTTTTTTATAGTATTTTATTTTTTTCAATTCCATGTAAAAACAAAATTTAACATTCTTTTAAAAAATGTTTGGGGGGGCGGAGCCAAGATGGCGGAGTGAAAGCAACGACTCACCTAAGCTCCTGGAAAAACTCCTCTGGATATATCTGGGGGGAGAGTCTGACCAGACTTTGGAGGTGTAGAATCCAGTGGGTGACGGACTTTGACGGATTCGGAGCCCAGGCTGGACCGGAGGGTCCACGGGAGGGATCTGTTCCGCGGGGGTAAGACCCCAGCGCACAGCGCAGCGCGGTCAGCACGGCAGGGCGGAGGGGACCAGAGGAGCCCGAGAGTTGCGGGCGAGACCAGCGGAGCAGGAAATAAGCCAGGCCGAGCCGGTGAGAGCCGCTGAGTGCCAGACATCAGCGCAGCAGTCCTTGAAATCTTCAGCCTGAAGACGGACTTCGGTGGGTCACTACTTGAACTTCCAGGAACTGGGATGGCAGAGTGATCAGTAAGTGCTCTCTCCTCCCCCCTGATGACCCTGAGGGAACCATAAAATTCTTCCCCAGATTAATCCTGGATCAGTGGGAACAGCAGAAGGGGGCGGGTGGTCTCATAACACCAGAGGCTGGAAAAGTGGCAAAGGGGGATTCTTCCTACTGTGGTGGAGGCGATCTGGAGGGACAGACGACCCAGGGCAGAGAAAATTGGTACTGAGACCCAGGCAAGCCTCAGAGCTGGGAGACGAGCCCCAGGAGGGGCGGGAACACGCGTTAGCTTCTAGGCGTGCCCCAGCCCTCCAGAGGAAAAGGGAAGACAAAAGGGAAGCTGGGATTATCATCCCCTGACCTTGCCTTTGCCTCAAGTCAGCTGAGGAGATAGCCTGAGACCAGATCACACCTCCCACACACCTAACAAGCTAACCCCAGGGTTGATCGGGGAAACAAAAAACAAAAGCCTGCTTTTAGCCTAGACACACATCAGCTCAACTTAAAGATCTGTACCTTCTGACTGAAAGAACCAAAAGCTACAACACTCAGCCAACATCATGAATCGGAAAAAGCAGACGAAAAGTGAAAAAACCATAGAATCTTTCTATGGGGATAAGGACCAAAACACAAACACCAAAGAGGTCAGAGCTGAGACTGTACTTCCATCTGAAACCTCAGATGGGACTATGAATTTTTCGCAAGCACAACTAGATTACCTGGAACGTCTGAAGAAGGATATAAAAGAAAAACTGGCCAATGATTTTAAAACTATAAAAAAAGAATTCACTGATGAGAACATCACCCTGAAAAAGAAAATTGAAGAAATGGAAAAGGAAGTTCAAAAATTAACTGGAGAGAATAATTCCCTAAAAGGAAGAGCTAATCAAATGGAAAAGGAAACCCAAAACCTAATTGGGAAAATTGATCATATGGAAAAGGAAACCCAAAACCTAACTGGGAAAATTGGTCGAATGGAAAAAGAAGTACAAAAATTAAATGGAGAAAATAGCTCCTTAAAGGGAAAAATTGGTCAGATGGAAAAGGAGATGGAAAAGCTAACTGAAGAAAACACTACGATGAAGATTAGAATTGGGCAAGTAGAAACTAATGACTCAATGAGGCAACAAGAATCAGTCAAACAAAATCTAAAGAATGAAAAGATAGAAGAAAATGTAAAATATTTAATTGGAAAAACAACTGACCTGGAAAATAGATCCAGGAGAGAAAATCAAAGAATTATTGGCCTGCCAGAAACCCATGATGAAGAAAAGAGTCTGGACAATATCTTCCAGGAAATCATCAAGGAAAACTGTCCAGAAGTACTAGACTCAGAGGGCAAAATAGTCATTGAAAGAATCCACCATTCCCCTCCCGAAAGGGATCCCAAACTCAAAACCCCAAGAAATATAGTTGCCAAATTCCAGAGCTATCAAGTGAAGGAGAAAATACTACAAGCAGCCAGAAAGAAACAATTCAAATATCAAGGACACACAGTCAGGATCACACAGGACCTTGCAGCTTCTACATTAAAAGATCGAAAGAATTGGAACCCAATATTCCGTAAGGCAAAGGAGTTGGGACTTCAACCAAGGATCAACTACCCAGCAAAGTTCAGCATAACATTTCAGGCAAGGAGAAAGTCATTCAACAAAATAAGGGATTTCCAGAGCTTCCTGACCAAAACACCAGAACTCAATAGACAATTTGATCTTCAAATGCAGGTCTCCAGAGAATCATAAAAAGGTAAACAGAGGGGAAAAAACAAAAACAAAAACTTGCTACTCAATTAGGGCAAACTGTTTACCTCCCTATAAGGGAAGATGATACCTGTTAATCTTGAGAACTGTGCAGCTGTTATGATAAAAGGGATATATGTAGAGGGAACGGGCATAAAGTAAATGATGTCATGTCAAAAATATGATTTAAGTATGAGAAGGGAATGTAATAGGAGGTGTGGAAAGGGGGAAGCAGAAAATGGCAAATTATATCACAGGAAGAAGTACAAAACTATAGTAGAGGGAAGGAGGGGAGGGAGATGAGCATTGTTTGAGAGGTACTCTCATCTGATTTGTTCAAAGGAGGGAACAATAATCTTAAGTAGATAATCCTAACTAGCTCTATAGGTAGTAGGAGGGGAAGGGGGAAGAAAGGGGAGGGTGGCTAAAAGGGAGGAAAGAAGCAATAAGAGTAAAGGGAACTAAAAGGGAGGGGGGTTAAAAGAAGGAGGGGAAGGCTGCAGGAGGAGGGGGAGAAAAGTGAATACTATTGAGGAGGGGAAGGGAGACGGGAGAGCTAAAAGCACAAATGGTGGGAAAGAAGTTGGAGGGAAATAGACAGATTGTAATCATAACTGTGAATGTGAATGGAATGAACTCTCCCATAAAACGGAGATGGATAGCAGAATGGATTAAAAGCCATAATCCAACAATATGCTGCTTACAAGAAACACATTTGAAACGGGGGGATACACATAGGATAAAGGTCAAAGGATGGAGCAGAATATATTGTGCTTCAGCTCATGTAAGAAAGGCAGGAGTAGCAATCCTAATCTCAGACAAAGCAAAAGCAGAAATAGATCTAATCAAAAGGGATAAGGATGGAAACTATATCCTGCTAAAAGGCACCATAGACAATGAAGCAATATCATTACTAAACATGTATGCTCCAAGTGGTATAGCATCCAGATTCTTAGAGGAGAGGTTGGGGGAGTTGAAGGAAGAAATTGATAGCAAAACTATACTAGTGGGAGACCTCAACCTCCCCCTCTCTGAACTCGATAAATCCAACCTCAAAATAAACAAGAAAGAGGTTAAGGAGGTAAATAAAACTCTGGATAAGGTAGATATGATAGATCTTTGGAGAAAATTAAATGGGAATAGAAAGGAATATACTTTTTTCTCAGCGGTACATGGAACATTTACAAAAATTGACCATGTACTAGGACATAAAAATCTCACAATCCAGTGCAGAAAGGTAGAGATAATCAATGCATCCTTTTCAGATCATAATGCATTAAAAATTACATGTAATAAAAGGCCATGGAAAGAGAAACCAAAAATCAATTGGAAACTAAATAATCTAATTCTAAAGAAGGGTTGGGTTAAAGAAGAAATCATAGAAACAATCAACAATTTCATTCGAGAGAATGACAATAGTGAGACAACATACCAAAACTTATGGGATACTGCAAAAGCAGTTATTAGGGGAAGTTTTATATCTCTGAATGCTTACATAAATAAAATAGAGAAAGAGGAGATCAACGACTTAGGCTTGCAGTTGAAAAAGCTAGAAAAAGAACAAATTGAAAATCCCCAAGTAAATACCAAATTAGAAATACTGAAAACCAAAGGAGAAATTAATAAAATTGAAATTAAGAAAACTATTGAATTAATAAATAAAACCAATAGTTGGTTTTATGAAAAAACTAATAAAATTGATAAACCTTTGGTCAATCTGATTAAAAAAAAGAAAGAAGAAAACCAAATTACTAATAATAAAAATGAAAGGGGTGAACTCACCTCCAATGAGGAGGAAATTAAAACAATAATTAGAAACTACTTTGCCCAACTTTATGCCCACAAATTCGATAATCTAAATGAGATGGATGAATATTTTAAAAAATACAAATTGCCCAGATTAACAGAAGAGGAAGTTGATTACTTAAACAACCCCATCTCAGAAAAAGAAATTGAACAAGCCATCAATGAACTCCCTAGGAAAAAATCTCCAGGGCCAGATGGATTCACAAGTGAATTCTATCAAACATTTAAAGAACAGTTAATTCCAATACTACATACACTATTCTTGAAAATTGGGGAAGAAGGAGTCCTCCCAAATTCTTTCTATGATACAAATATGGTTTTGATACCCAAACCAGGAAGAGACAAAACAGAGAAAGAAAATTATAGACCAATTTCTCTAATGAATATAGATGCAAAAATTTTAAATAAGATTCTAGCAAAACGAATACAGCATCTTATCACGAGATTAATACATTATGATCAGGTAGGATTCATACCAGGACTACAGGGCTGGTTCAATATTAGGAAAACTATTAGCATTATCGATCACATCAACAACAAAGCTAACAAAAACCACATGATTATCTCAATAGATGCAGAAAAAGCTTTTGACAAAATACAACATCCATTCCTACTAAAAACATTGGAGAATGTAGGAATAAAGGGAACTTTCCATAAAATAATAAGCAGTATCTATCTAAAACCTTCAGCAAGCATTATATGCAATGGGGATAAGCTAGATGCATTCCCAATAAGAACAGGGGTGAAACAAGGTTGTCCATTATCACCACTATTATTTAATGTGGTACTAGAAATGTTAGCTGTAGCAATTAGACAAGATAAAGATATCCAAGGAATTAAAATAGCCAAAGAAGAAACTAAGTTATCACTCTTTGCAGATGATATGATGATTTACCTAGAGAATCCCAGAGATTCAAGTAAAAAATTACTAGAATTAATAAACAACTTTGGCAAAGTTGCAGGGTACAAAATAAACCCACACAAATCTTCTGCATTCCTATATACTAGCAACAAAGTCCAACAGCAAGAGATAGAAAGAGAAATCCCATTTAAAGTTAGGGTAGACAGTATAAAATACTTAGGAGTCTACCTGCCAAAACAAACCCAGGGATTATATGAACACAATTACAAGACACTTTTTGCACAAATAAAGTCAGATTTAAGTAAGTGGAAAAACATTAGTTGCTCATGGGTAGGCCGTGCTAATAGAATAAAAATGACAATTCTACCCAAATTAATATTCTTATTTAGTGCCATACCAATTAAACTATCAGACAATTACTTTCTAGAACTGGACAAAATAATATCAAAATTCATTTGGGAAAACAAAAGGTCCAGAATATCAAAGGGACTAATGAAAAGAAATGCTTGGGAAGGTGGCCTAGCGCTACCAGACCTCAAACTGTACTATAAAGCAGCAATTATCAAAACCACTTGGTATTGGCTAAGAAACAGAGAGGTAGACAAGTGGAATAGACTTGGCACTCAAGATGCAGTAGGCAAGGAATATAGCAACCTTCTGTTTGATAAACCCAAGGACCCCAGTTTCTGGGATAAGAACTCATTGTTTGACAAAAATTGCTGGGAAAACTGGATAACAGTGTGGCGGAAATTAGGCATAGACCCATACCTGACACCGTACACAAGAATAAAGTCCAAATGGGTACATGATTTAGGTATAAAGATTGATACCATGAATAAACTGGAGAAGCAAGGAATAGTGTATTTATCAGATCTATGGAGAAGGGAAGAATTCTTTACTAAAGGAGAGATAGAATGCATTATGAAATGCAAAATGGATAACTTTGATTACATTAAGCTGAGAAGTTTTTGCACAACCAAACCCAATGCAACCAAAATCCGGAGGGATGTAGTAAATTGGGAAAGAATTTTTACAGCTAAGCTCGGGGATAAAGGCCTCATTTCTAGAATATATAGAGAACTGATCCAAATGTATAATCATACAAGTCATTCCCCAATTGATAAATGGTCAAAGGATATGAACAGGCAATTTTCAGAGGAAGAAATTAAAGCTATCTATAATCATATGAAAAAATGCTCTAAATCACTATTGGTTAGAGAGATGCAAATCAAAACAACTCTGAGGTACCACATCACACCTATAAGACTGGCAAACATGACAGAACAAGAAAATGATAAATGCTGGAGAGGATGTGGGAAAGTTGGAACACTAATTCATTGTTGGTGGAGCTGCGAGCGCATCCAACCATTCTGGAGAGCAATTTGGAACTATGCCCAAAGGGCTACAAAAATGTGCATACCCTTTGACCCAGCAATATCGCTACTAGGACTATATCCCCAAGAGATCGTAAAAATGGGAAAGGGTCCCACATGTACAAAAATATTTATAGCAGCACTCTATGTAGTTGCCAAAAACTGGAAGTCAAGGGGATGTCCATCAATTGGGGAATGGCTGAATAAATTATGGTATATGAATGTAATGGAGTACTATTGTGCCATAAGAAATGATGAACAAGAAGACTTCAGAGAGGCCTGGAAGGACTTATATGACCTGATGCTGAGTGAAAGGAGCAGAACCAGGAGAACTTTATGCACAGCAACAACCACAGTGTGTGAGAGTTTTTTCTGGTAGACTTAGATTTTTGTAATAACACAAGAACTTCTTACCAAAAAAAAAAAATCCCAATGGAGGATCTCAAGGCAAAATGCCTGCCACACTCAGAGAGAGAAATATGGAAGTCACTCACATATTGTAGCAGATCATGTTTGTGTATGTGTATGTGTTTGTGTATCATGTTCTGATTTGTTATACGATTTCTTTCATTTATCTTAGTCTGACTACATAGCATGACTATAGTGAAAATATACTCAATAGGAAAGTATATGTAGAATCTATACAGAATTGTATGCAGTCGTGGGGAGGGAGGGGGGGGGTGGGGGGTAGGTGGGGGGGATAAAATCACAATTGTATGGCAGTGACTGTTAAACATTACAAAATAAAAAAAAAAATAAAAAAAAAATATAAAAAATGTTTGATTTCCAAATTTTCTCCCTCCTTCCTCACTGCTCTTCCACCCCAAGACTGTAAGCAATTAGGTAAAGATTTTATATATACATATATATGTATACACACACACACATACAATCATGTAAAACATATTTCCATATCAGTCATGTAGTGAAAGAAGAAATAGACCAAAAGGAAAAAAAAAGACAGAAAAAAATAAAGAAACCCTCACAAGATTTTAAGGAAAAGTGTGAATATTAAGGTACTCTTTATCTTATAAATAAAATAATAAATATATATTATTATTATTATATGGTACACCTCATAAGTGTTTAACCACCAGGAGATGCTATTGACTGGTGCTTGACCCAATTTAGTAAGAAAGACAAGTGATGATAAAGACTCCCCTAACTGCTATTCAAACTGTCCAGGATCAGAGGACCTTTTGGAAGGGACCAAACTCTCTCTGACTTTCAGAAATCTCTTTGCTTTGCTTCTCCTGCTAGCTACTCACTTTTTCCTGGGTAGTAACACTTGTCTTCTTCCTATAATACAGGGATTCCTAACTGGGAGCCAAAGATCCTCAAGGAGTCCATGGATAGATGTCAAGTAGCCCATGAATTTGGATGGTGAAAATTATGTCTTTATTTTCACTAACCTCTAAGTGAAATTAACCATTTCCTTCAATTAAGAATTTTAAAAAATATATTTGGAGAAGGGGTCCATATCTTTACCAGGTTGCCAAAGGTATTCATGGTACAAAGGAAAAAAGGGTTCCATCAAGCAGCTAGGTGGAGCAGTGGATACAGCACCAGTCAGTAGGACCTGAATTCAAATCTCACCTCAGGCACTTGACACTCACTAGCTGTATGACCTTGGGCAAGTCACTTAACCCCAGTTGCCTCATCCTGGGTCATCTCCAGTCATCCTGATGAATATCTGGTCACTGGATTCAGATGGCTCTGGAGGAGAAGTGAGGCTGGTGACCTAGTGACCTCCCTCACTCAAAACAAAGTCAAGTGCAAGTCATGTCATTATTTCTCTGATGGCATGGTCTTCGGCAACAAAGGACGAACATACACTACTCTAAGGATTCAACAGAGTCCTGTCAGTATCTTGGTCACTATCTTCCACCTCTGTATAAAAAACATCACCCCTCCTTTCATTCCTGTTTTGTTCACCTGCATTTTGATTGAGATAATTTGCAAAACATGTATCATAATATTAGAAAATTAATAAAACCAAAGGCATAAAACCAGCATAAATTGAGACTCTATAAATCCTTCTCAGACCAGCATTCTACCTTCCTTTACCTATCTAACTAAAGCTCAGTTGGTTCTTCTTTCCAGCTATTCCCAGACTTTTCAACTCATGGGAAAACCTCCTGAAGCCTTGTCTTTGAACCAGTGGTAGTGACTTAAGAACTCGGGTTCTTCCAGTCATTTCTCTCTCTAATCTATTCCAGCAATAATCTAGACAGTCTTTCTCACCCTCCTCCAGCCTCCTTCCCTTCTCACAGCTTGGTTTCATCTGCATTCTGCACTTTTCAATGGACCTGGGCCATGTCCAAAGTGTAGTGGTGTCCCTTCCCTTCCACAAAAATGACTGAAAGGCCTAAAGATGTCTTGCTCCTTGCCATGCTTTTTTGTGTTGCAAGTGCAATTTTATCCAAAGGAGGGAAGGAGCAAGGTGGGCTCAGCTGTCCGTGGAGGGCTTCACAGAGCAAGTGGGATGTGAACTGCTAGTTAAAGCATATGCAGGACTTAGAGAGGTATAGGAAGAAAGGAGGAAAGCACTGAAAATTGAGGAAAAATTTGACAATCTGATTTAGAGCTGGAAGGAAAAGTAGAAGCCATATAGTCCCCTCATTTTGAAGAAGAAAGTGACTCAGCCCTAGAGAGGTAAACTGACTTACTAGTCAGACTAGTATGACCAGAGTCATACTAGTAGGAAGAGACAGGGCTAGTAATTGGACCTAAGTTTTAGGATTGCTGATCTTACATTCTTTCCACTCTAGTATTTGCACAAATATCTGAAGGGCAGGACAGGATAAAGTGTTTTGAGGTAGTGAGTAGATCAGTCTTATAGGATTGAAATGTATGCATAATAGAGCAATGGGGCATAGGGTTATAAATGTAGAGTGACACCATATTCTGGAGGCCTCTGAATGCCGGCAGTGTTTACTTCCCTAGGAAAATGAAACAAATAAAGATTTTGCAGCAAGGGAGTGAGATGATTAAAGAAAGGTTTTAGGAAGTATAATATAATAATGATGTGGAGGAAGACGTAGGAGTAAGAAAAACTAGAAAACTCTTGAAATATTCCAGATGTGAGGTGATATGGGTCCAAGCCAGGGTGGTGGCGGTAAAAAATAAAGGACATATGCAGCATCATGAAGTGAAAAAAGTAATAGAAAATGGTGGATGAAAGTCACTCCCTTGGTTCCGTGTCCTAATTAGCAGTTCCCTAATTGGTGGGGGTTGCCAAATCTGCTTCTGCGTTGAATTCCAGTCATGCGTGTCAGCAGCTTCTTCAAGGATGGAGAGGAACAAGAGTTTTCAGTTATATCATTTGCCAACAGGACCGACACTAAGTTTGACTTGCTATGGAAAACCCACTTCCTATAGAATTCTTTCATTTTGCATCTTGAGACAGATCACAGATTATTGTGCATAGTCTGACACCTGCTGATAAAATGGGGAATTGTTGGGAGTCTCTTAAGTACTCCCTAAAAAACACTTACATAAGTGTGATACTTCGGCCTCTGAGATTTTGATTTTGAAATCAAAGCCCTTTCATCACTGTGTTTGCTAAGAGGTATCTTCCAAATGTGTTCATTTGTTAGTGAAAATCAATAATGGTGTTCTAGTTTGCCTGAAAGTGAGAATTTTGATCTATACGCATAAGGATCTTTAATGGAAAATCTGATGGCAGCATTGCTGGGGGCCTGCCTGGTTATGCAGTCACTTACTGAGGGAGTTGAAGAGATGTTGGTGACATGCAAGGCAAAGAGTTATGAGTCTGGAAACCAGAGTATCTAGGTTCAAATCCTAGCTCTGAGATTAATTAGCTGTGTGACCTTAATCTCAACTTTCTGTTAAATGAAAGGGTTGAACAAGATGATCTCTGTGGTTCCTGTCCATTGTAGATCTATGATCCTCTCTTTTCACTGATAATACCCCTCTCTTGGCCTGAAATTCACTCCCTTCTTCTTTCAGCTTAGGTGACTGGAGAGTATCAGGAGGGCTACCAGCAGAGTGAGGGACCCTTAAACCTTATCACTTGAAGATTGGCCCAAAGAATTGGTGATGCTCGGAGAAGGCTCAGAGGGGACATGACCTCCCTCCACTGTGTCTTCAAATATTTGAAGGGTTGTAATGTAGGCTTCATCTACTTGACCCTAAGGGAACTTCTACCAAAGGATAGAAATTACAGGGTAACAGAATTTGAAAAAATATAAGGAAGAATTTCCAAGTTTGAATGATCTAAAAATAGAATTGGAAGCCTTAGGAGGTAGTAAGTTCCTTGACCCTGAAGATTTTCAAGGACAGACTGGATAATCACTTGTAAGAGATGTTGTAAAGAGGATTCATGCTTCAGGTAAGAGGTGACTCTGAGGTCTCTTTCAACTCTGGGATTTTATGATTCTTTGAATCCTTGAATCTTTAAACTCATTTCAAGGTAAAGTCAAAATCTTACATACTCCTCAAACCCTTTTTCTTTATCCAAAACCTCCCCTGAGTTCATATATAGTACGAATCATTAACCTGCATTTTAAATTCTTTGATTAATTACCATTGCTGACTGTGGAGAGGACTAATAAATTTTGCTGTTGTTATTCTATTGTCTTAACCACTAAACCATTCCCCTGTAGCTGGGAGAGAACTGTGCTCCTCCCACCCTACCAAGTCTATGCTTTTTCTCTAGTGCCCCTTCCAAAGTATTTTTTTTTTTGACGACATATATACCCACATGCAAACACGTAAGTAAATAAACAAATATTAATTTATTTGTTGGAGACTGGTTCTTCCTATCTTGCCCAGGCAGGAAGTACAGGGCCATTTCATTGGCCCAATCCTACCTTTATATATTTCACCATGTACTTGTTGCCACCACATAATCATCACCCTCTATTTTTTTCAGTCCAAAAATTGGCTTATACTCTTTCATCACATAATCGTCACACAATATAATTCTGTTCATCATGCTGCTTAAAAGGTAAACAGAACAACAATGTATTCTCCAGTGGCATATAGATATGCTTTTATCTCTTGGGAGGCAGCCTAGAATTCTCAGCCCATGAGCATTGTCAACATTCAATTTTAATATATATTCATGAGTATTCTGGGCATCCTAATCTTGTACCAAAGACAATTTAATAATAAATGAGTTTTAAGTAATACAGTACAATTTTTAAGGCTTCACATAATGGTTTCACTCTACTTTTTGCAAATATTTTGGCACAAAATCTGCAATGATTATGTGGTGAAACATGGTGCTAATCTCCATGGAAGTGTTTGACCTGCTTGCATTTTGAGCTAGACCTGTCTGCTCCACTGTTGGCAACTTGGTGAACCTACCCTCTCAGGGGCTCACCTTATATTGATGTTATCAGTGCTGGTATCCAATCAGTGTTAGCCTGACTCTAGCTCAGAACTCTTGAGCTTCAGAGATTCTTTAAGCCTCTGCCTCTCCAATAGCTGGAATTACAGGTATGTGTGAACAAGCCCAATTGCATATACTTTTCATATATTTTGTATTTATTCTTATTTAAAAAAATTTTTAAACTTATTTTAAAAATTAGTTTTATAAATTAATTTTATACAAATAATTGTATTATGATTTGTGTTCATGTGGTTTTCCCCCAATTGAAAAGGAGTCCCTTGAGGGGAGGGATTGTTTCATTTTTGCTTTTGTATCTCCAGCGCTTAACAATATCTGGCACACAGTAGGAGTTGAATAAACATTGAATTGGATTGAATAGATATTGTACCTTCCTAATAAAATTGTAATTACACACAGGCTAGAGACAGCTGTGTGATGCAGCGAACAGAGCACTGGGCCTGGAGGCAGGAAGACCAAAATTCAAATCCAGCCTCAGATACTTTATTAACTGTGTAACCAACCTTGAGCAAAGTCACTTAACCGTGGTCTACCTCAGTTTCCTCAAGTGTAAAATGGGGATAACAATAGCACCTACTTCCCAGGGCTGTTGTGAGAATTAAACGAGATAGTATTTGCAAAACACTTAGCATAGTTCCTGGTATATAGTAGGTACTTAATAAATGCTTATTTTCTTCCTACCTTTTTATACTTCTGTATATTTCCTAAATGACATCACATAATGCTTTGCATTCAATAGTTGCCTAATAAACATTTGTTGATGATGACAAGATCTACAATGAGAATTTCAGGGTGATTGAAACCTCAGACAATCAATCGGTCAATTAACAAGCATGTAGACATTGTGTGTAGGCATTGTGATTGATATTGGGACTATAAATAGAAAAAATAATCCCTATTCTCAAGGAGTTTACATTCTATTGCAGGAAACAGTGTGTGTGTGTGTGTGTGTGTGTGTGTGTGTGTACAGTTATCTCTTTCACATCACTACTTTCCCCATTGTGGGTTTGATATCTCACAGGTTGGCATAAGAAATTAAAAGGGAATTTTGGGGGAAGTTTTGTAGAAGCTACAGATGACATACAAAGGTCAGCAGATGACAGAAAAAGTTTAGAAACTCAGAAATGCTTAAAATATATGTATAGTATTATATAATGTCAACCCAAATTTTACAATAAAGTATTGTAAACATTCCATAAAAGAAAAAGAAAAAATTCAGACTTCTCTTGTATGAAGGGAGAACCAAAAACTTTTACTCAGATTTTCCAAATCGCAGGGGTGTGTAATAGCAAGCACCTTGACACATCCAGGGTGGCCTGCTAGCACAGGTTCTTATCACATATACCGACACAGAAAATACAAGCAGCGTAATAAAGACCAGGGCTTCCAACTGTGTGACCATAAGCAATACATACATTGCAGATCAACAGACAGATCCAACAGTCTGACCATTACATACAAACATAGTTACTAGAGAGAGAAGCACCAACATCTGGGTTTTCAAAGTCTGGTGAGGGGGCAGGAAGAGGCTACTTAATGGCACATGAACCTTCTTCCAAAGAGTAAGCCCCCAAAGCAAAACCTCATCTCAGAGTATATATACATTTTTGAGAGCTGGAGGGCATCTCAACCCTAGTGACTCAGTGCCTCATTAGCAATTAATAAAAAGCCTCCCCTAATCAAGCTTCCCTTAATGGGCTCCACCTCTCAGTCTATTAATGAGTAGGGAAGATCTTTTAACTCCCATTAACATTACAGGGTGCCATGCCATGTGGAAGAGATAGCTGTATATAAATATATTAAAAATACAATAAATATGAAATATTTTGGGACGGAAGGGACTAGCAATTATAATTTGCATAGATTTCATGTAGTAAGTGGGGTTTGAGCTGTATCTTGAAGGAAGAGAAAGATTAATGAAGCAGAAGGAAGGAAAGAATACAATCCAGAGATGGAGGATGAACCAGGGCAAAGGCACATAGACCGAAAATGGAGAGCTATATGTGAGGAATAGAGAGAAGACCAGTTTGGCTAGAGAATAGGCTATAGGGAGAGGGAATTATATATGATAATTCTGAAAAGATTGATTGGCAACAGGTCACCAGGGCTTTTGAAAGTATATCAGAAGAGTTCATATTTGATCCCATAGGCCGTAGGGAGCCACTGGAGTTTATTGAGAAGAGGAGTGACATGATCAGACTGGTGCTTAAGAAAAATCACTTTGGAAGCTGTACAGAAGATGAACAGGAATGAGCCAGAGTCACTGCAGTCATCTAAGTGAGAGGTGAAGTGAACCAGAACTAAAATTCTGACTGAATGAGTAGAGAAGAGGGGTCAGATGGCAAGAGAAATAGAGATAGAAATGAGAAGGGACCATATTTGCTAACTGATTGGATGTGTGGCATAAGGAAGAGTGATGAGTTGAAGAGAATACTGAATTAATGACTGGGGAGATTGGAAGAATGATAGTATCCTCAACAGAAATAGAGAAGTTTGGAATGGGGTGGATTTTAGGGGAAAGATAATGAGTTTTCTTTTGGACATGTTGAGTTTGAGATGTTTTCAGGATAGCAAGTTTTAAATGTTTAATATTAACTAGTGAGGCTCAGGTTAGAGACTAGGGCTGAATATGTAAATGTGTGAGTCCTCTGCGTAGAGATAATATAATCAACTCCAAGTGAAATTACTGAGAGAATATAGAAGAAAAAGAAGAGGACTTTGGATGGGGTGTTGGGGAAAAAGCATAATGAGGGACCATGTTTTAGATGATGAACCAGCCAAGAAGACTGAGAAGGAATGGTCAGCAAGACAGGAAAATCAGAAAAGAGTAGTATCATGAAAACTCAGAGAAGAAAGAATATCCAGGAGGAAAGCGTAATGAATGAAAAGCCTGAGAGAAAGAATTTCTGGGTAATTAATAATCAATTTATTAATTATGCTAGCTAAAAATCAAAATGATGCTCAGTGGTTTCTCTTGGAAAACCAAAGACCATGGAAAAGCTGAAAGCCTTAATATACTTTTGGAAAAGGGGGATGCCCCTGACAAGTGAAAATCAACCCTGACTGGTGGACATTTAATGAGTCTTTAAAAGTCTTTTGCTCCTCCTGATGAGAACATGGGTTGATCATGAGACTCAGCCACCTCCAACAATCTGGACAGGGGAATCCATATCCATCTCTGACCACTCTGATTGGTTTTCTTCTTCATGAGGTGAGTCACCCTAAATTCTAATGGAGGATTACAAAGTCAGGGCTCATTTCTCCAGGGTGAGGACTCCTCTAGACTGGATTCTATTTACAATCTAAACAGTGGGTGGGCTCAGGTCCAAGACCAAGGAGTATGTTCTTGGAGGATTAGGGCAATCTCATCAATCAGTCATATCTTGGAGACTGATTGACCTTCTGCAGGTGCTGGGCCCTAAATGAGAAAAGAAAAGGAGAGAAATCTGGATCCTAATTTAATAATCAGTTATTAATATAATAGCAAAATAATAATTTCTCTCAAAAGAGTGATTAACAGCATTATGCACATCATAGAGGTCAAGAAGGATGAAGCCTGAGAAAAAACCATAAGATTTGGTGATTAAATGATCATTGGTGACTTTTAAGAGGCTGCTGACATCTAAAGTCAGACAGCTGAGGAGTGAGTGAGAGGCGAGGAAACGGAGGCAGTATGAAACAGCTTTTTCTAGGGCTTTGTCCAAGGAAAGACGAACAATAGAGCAAAAATCTTGAAGTGATGGTGGCAAGTCAACCTCATTATCAGAGACCAGAGGAAGGGAAGAGAATGGGGGATGATGTGGAGGGGTTTTTAAATGAAGAGAATAAACTAAAAAGCAGCTTACAGGAAATGACCTCCACTTTCTCAGTAAAGTAAGAGGTAAGGTCCTCAGCTGAGAGGAAGAGTTGTGTGAGACTGTGGAACGTTAATGAGAGTCAAAGATCTTCCCCACCCATTAATGGGCCTGCCCATTAAGGGAAGTTTGATTAGGGGAGATTTGTTTTGTAGGAAGTTCCATACCTTTTGTTAATTTGTAATGAGGCACTGGTTCTCAAGGGTTGTGATGCCCTCTGGTTCTGAGAAGTGTATAAAGACTCTGAGGTGAGGTGCTTTGGGACTTACTCATTGGAAGTGTTTGTTTGGCCAGATGAGACTCTTGAGGGGGGAACCCAGATGTTGGGGCTTCTCTTTCTGGTAACTATGTATGTATGTAATTGTCAGACAGTTGATTTGTCTGTCGAAATGTGATGTACATATTGCTTATGGTCAGAAAGTTGGAATCCCTGTCTGTTGGTCTTTATTTCTCTGTATTTTCTTTGAAGTTCAGGGTGCTGACTTTCCCCCCTGAACTAAGTGAACGATCTGTGTGCTTGATTAAAGTAGATTGTTGACAACTCAAAAGTTGCCATTCCTTTCAGAAGAGCAGGTCTAAGAACCTGTACAGCAGGTCCTCCTGTATATGTCAAGATCCTTGCTGTTACAGACTAGAGGAAAGAAGGCAAGGTTTGGAGTAGCTTCTGTAGGGAGTAATATAGGGAACCAATGAAGGAGGAATAGACAGATAACCTTGTCACAATAAAGGCTGATAATTTGTAGTGTATCCATCTAACCTGGTTGTTTTCTTCTGTCTCCAGTATGTGATCAGGAGCAGAATAGGTAAATGGTGAGAGTGATCTAGGGCTAGAGTGTGGCAAGGGGACAAGGAGTCTGAGAGTAGAGGACTGTGTGGGGATGAATTGGTTAATTATAAGATCAAGATTTGCAAAGGGGCAAAATGAAGTCAGAGCAATGGCAAAAGCCTGGGAAAGTACTGACTGAAGACTGGAGGGATTGGAGGTTGTTATGAGAGTTAAGGAGTGGTTTAGGAGAGAGAAATAGAATGACAGGGGACTGTGGTAAGATAGATGAATGTCAGAGTTTTTGATCAAGGAAGTGGAACTTCTGTTGTTAATGGGAAGATACAGTGTGTGACCATCTCTGGCTGAGATAGAATAGAGAGAGGCATAGGCTATGTGACTTGTAGGGTCAGTATTTGCAGACAGCTAGGTGGTGCACAGACCATTCAGCCTGGAGTCAGGGAACACTGAGTTCAAATCCAGATTCACTTAATCTTGTTTGCCTCAGTTTCCTCATCTATAAAATGAGCTAGAGAAGGAAATGGCAAACCATTCCAGTATTTTTGCCAAGAAAACTCCAAATGGGGTCACAAACAGTCAGACATAACTGAAATGACTGAACAATAATAAAAATTTGAGGGAACGCAGTGCTTGGCACATATTAGCTATTTAACAAATGCTTGTTGATTGATCTTAGAGATCTTCTAGTTAGACCTCTCCTGAAGCAAGAGTCCCCTCTGCAATATTTCCAGAAGCTGTTCAGTTAGCTTCTGAAGATCTCCAATGATGGAGAACACATGAACTTTTGAGGCAAACCTGTTCCATTTTTAGACATTTCTACTTGCTAGAAAGCTCTTCCTTTTATTTAACTGAAATCAACTTCCCTGCTACTTCCACTCATTGGTGTTATCATTCCTTTTTCCAAGTGACATGTTTTAAACTATTTGAAAAAGTGCTACCACACTGTCTCCAAGTTTTCTCTTCTCTAAGTTAAATTCTTTCAACTTTCTTTCAGTTCTTTCATATGATACGCATTTGGGCATCCCTATCATTTTGGTTGCTCTCTCACTCTCTCTCTCTCTGTATGCATGCATGCATGTATATATAAACACACACATATACACATATGTATGTATATATTTATATGTGTATACATATATGTATACACACATCCACACATATCCATACACACACACATATGTATGTATGTTTGTATATTCTGGCTTATTTTGGCAGATATCTTTTGCCTAAATGTACTGTACTAGAATGTTCTGTACTAGAACAAGAAGTCCCTTTCTATGATCTGCTCTTGGATTCTTTGAGGTAATAGGATATGAGTTCTGCTGCTATAAAGAATGGAGAGGAGACAACAAGAGCTGTACTTTTGGCTATATAGCTGCTTGGAAAAGCCAGTATACTAATGCATATAGAAATAGGATAGCTAATCAATTTTGTATGAGAATCCCTGTGGCATCTTGCTCCCTGGTAGCCCTCTCCCTTATCCCCAGCCTCTGCTTATGCCCACACTCATGAATCCTCCTGGTACTCCATAACCCTGGCTATATGTACATCATGGAGTCCTTCTACCTTACTCCATCTCCTCCCATGTAGGCTATGCCTTTCTGGAGTAAAGAAGTTTCTTTTTCTCTACCAGCCACTTCATGGGAGAAATGGAATCCAGTGATTGTAATTGGTGGGCAATCAGAGTGGTCTAATGGAAAGAAGGTAAAAATGCATCACTGGTGACTCAGTCAATGACTTTACTACTGAGTCACTGTGCAAACTTGGGCAAATCATTAACTATTCTAGGTCTTCATTTCTTTATTGGTAATCATAGAATTGCAGAAGATTAGAACAGGAAGGATTCTTAGAAATTTTTTAGTCTAAACCCCTCATTTTACAGATGAGGAAACAGAAGCTCAGAGAGGTCAAGGTCATGTATGAGTCCAGAATTATTGACTTTTCAGGTTGTAAATAGTCAGCTTAGAAGTGGGGGAGTGAGGTTGTGGAATGAGATGTGGGTGGCTGTGGTTTTACCTTGAAATGCGCATGATTAACCATGGAGAGAGAGGAAAATGGGTCACCTCTCACACTCCTCCACTCCTTCTACCACTGGTCTCTCAAGTGGCTACCCCAGGTAGGAGCCCTAGAAGCCTTAGCAATGATGCCCTCTCCCTTTATCCCAAGTGTTCCAACACTCTAATCTTTGTGACTACAGTAGGTCTTCTACTCAGCAGTAAATAGACCCTGTACTCTGGGACAGCTGCTGGGGAGAGATTTCTTATCGTCTTTTCCCATCCTCTACTCCAAAACACTTATGTTTTGCTGAGAAAGAGTAAATGGTGAAGGAAAAGTAGACACGGTTGGGTTGTGATTATGTTACATTTCCCCCTCAAGTCCATCGCTTTTCTGAACTTCCCTATTTCTATTGAGGGTATCGCCATCCTTCAAACATCCAAGTTTATAATGTGGGTCCAATCCATGGGTCCAATGTGGGTCCAGTCCAATCTCCTGAACAACTGTCAAAGTATTTTCCTAAGGCACAGATGTGTGCCCATGCTTCTCCCCTACTGAGTAAACTCCAATGGTTCCCTATTAATTCTAGGATCAAGTGTTATTTCATTTTTCATTCATCCTTTTATAATTTTTGTGTGTCTTTGTATACATACTTATTGGTACAACAAGTGTATATAATTTATAAATAAGTAGACATACACATATTGGTGGACATGGTTAAAATGATTTTTCTTATTGATACAGATGCATGACCAAAAAGTTTGGAGGTTACCGTCATCCTGGAGTGCAGAAATCCTCTCCATCACATATATTAAGTCAAATATTGTGTAATGGAAAGAACATTAATCTTGGAATTTAGAAGACCTGAGTTTAAATCCCAGTTGTTCCAACTTTGTGTCATTAGTGTGGGGAAGTCAGTAACTGCTTTGTGCCTCAGTGTTCTTATATTTAAAATGGGGATAATAATATTTGTACTACCTTCCTCATATTGCTGTTATAATAAAATGCCCAACAAACCTTAAAACATTGTCTAAGTGTGAGCTGTTACTATCATCCAATTTCTTTTTGAACATGTCCAATGATAGGGAACTTGCCACTCCACAGGGCAGGCCATACTAGTGTCAGACATTTCTAACTGGTAGAAATTCTTCCTCATGTTGAGCTGAAAGTTATTCTCTATATCATCCACCCCTTGGTTCTAATTTGCTACAGTAACTTTTTGAAGATTGTTATGAGGATGAGATGATAAAAATAAGATAAACATGAAAGTACGTTGAAAAATAAGAAAATGTTGTCCTTCTAAGCCGTTGGAAAGAGAATTATCTATAATATTTATTTCCAGATACAGCCTTTGTACCTAGCAATTCACCCCACATTTACCAACTTACCAAGAATTCAGCAGCAAGCTTCCACCTACTAATCTTATGGCATTGATGCATATTGTCATCAAGAGAAAAAATGCCTCAATATGGTGGTTTGTAACTAGGCATGGAGTCATGGGATGTTAGATATGGAAGGGGTCCTAGAGACCTTCTAATCCAACCGCCTTATTTTACACATGAGGTAATTGAGATCCACAGATATAAAGTGATTTGCCTAGAGTTCGCTAGGTAGAACGCGACTAAAGCCATACACTTTTAGAGCTAGAAGGCAGCTTAAATTTATTTAGTTCAACCTTTTACCAAATGAAGGAGTCTTCCCCTGGATATCTTTATCAGAATCAGTACTTCGTTGTTTAGTCATTTCTCAGTCATGTCTGATTGACTCTTTGTGATCCCATTTGGGGTTTTCTTGGCAAAGTTACTATAGTGTTTGTCATTTCCTTCTCCAACTCATTTGACAGATGAGGAAACTGAGGCAAATAGGGTTAAGCGACTTGCTCAGGGTCACATAGCTAGTTGGTGTCTGATGTCATATTTGAGCTCAGGTCCTCTTGACTCCAGGTCCAACACTCTATCCACTCTGCCACCTACCTCCCAAAATTTGATTCTTACTTTACTAGATTTATCTTAGGGCTAAGTTGATCTCTTACTGTCTCTGGGAGTATGGATCAAAACTAAGATGCCTGGGTTTTTGATTCACTTTTATGATTTTAAAAAAGTCCTAATCTTTTGAGCCAGAAGACCTGGGTTCCAATTTTGCCTCTACTACTATTGTACAAACTTGGGCAAATTCCTTAACATCCCTGAGCTTAATTCTGCATCTGTAAAATTAGAGAATTGGACTGCATTGGCTCTGAGGTACCTTGCAACTATTGCACTACAATCCTATGAGAGAAACAAAATGAACCTAATTGAAAGCAAGTTTTAGACAGTAAGAGGTTAATTCCCTATGCCCAGGGCCTTAGAGTCGATGATGTGTTGCTGACAGTCAGCCTTGGCTACAGCCTTCATTATGTTTCCTGACTAAGTGAATCATGTCAGAAGTAGCAGACATATCAGCAGCACCAGTGCCAAGCACCGCAGCTGATTTATGGATTCTGTGATAGACGGATTTGCTCTCCTAATAGTGGGGATGGGATGGGATGTGACAGAATCACACTGCTAACATCGTTTCCTTGTCGACCTTAGGCATTGCCTGCATCCTGGTGTTTGAGATCTGTGCCTCTTCTGCTTGCTTCTGCAGAATAGCTTTGCCCTAGAATCCTCATCTTTGACTATACCCAAATTGGTGCCTTATAATACACACACACACACACACACAAATACACATGTACTGTATTCTTGTGTCAGTTTAAGTTATTCATTGGACCTGGAAATCCTTGTCTTTTTTTTAAACACTCTCTTTTGAAAAGTATGAACTAATGACATGTCAATAGAGGGCAAAACAAATGAGGCCATAGGGTTGGAGCTAAAATACAGAATTTTCTGAACTTGTGTGGGAGACCTCTATGACACGTAAAAATAAATTGTGAATGTTGGACAATTATTTGTAAAGTCTCTTGGATTTCTTAAAGCTCTTTAATGGATGGTTGTCTTCTTAACAGATATGATACTGGTGTCTACCAATTCCTATGGCTTTTGTTTTTGTTCCCATGGGGCCATGATTGGATTGCCTGGACAAAGCTGGCCACTAATGTAAGACTTCATGAGCAAAGGCTGGGTAAATGACATGAGAACTGAAAGGAGTAACTTAAGCCTTAAGGACTTCTGATTGAACCTCTGGAAGCTGTTCTTTTTCCATTTGGGATAGATGAAGTATACACTAGGCATTCTTGTGGGGTGACCTCTTCCTTCTCCTCTGCCTTCTTTTGTTCATCTTCCTCCTTTCAAAATGCTTTCTCTTCAGAAGTCCCAGTAACTTGCCTACTTGGGAGAAGGTAAGAAAGGAGAACATATGGGTTCATATAAATAACCAGTCTTTCTAAAGTAATAGCTTGCCTTCTGAGGTAACTAAGGGAGACCACATAATTTATCACATATATTCAGATAATTAATTATCCATTGCTTGGAGGGAAGGAGAAAAGGAGCAGGACATTGTTTAAAGAGTCTCATCTTCCTGGTCACAAAATGAAGCAAGGCTTGTCCTTTTCTTCAGTATTAAACCTCCAGTAAGGAACATCTGACTAGAGGTTATTAAGAGGACAGAGAATCACAGCATTTACCATGAAAGGAGCTGTCATACCACAAATCTATTGCAATCAGCCTTTTTCTAGAGCAGAACTCTTTAGCAAAGGAGTCACAGAAACCATGAGTCATAGAGAGATGTTCTGCACAGTGGGGTAGAGGTATTCATGGTCACCATTGGGCAAATGGAGAGATAGCCATCTGTTTTCTTTTTACAGCAAGCCTTGGACATTTTGGGCTTTGTTCTTTATGAAAAATATGGATCCTAGAAACTCATGGGGGTGGGGTAAGCAACCATGTACTTTGGAGACTTGAAATTTAAACAGAGACCCAGAGAAGAGCAGACAGAGGCAGATGGCAATGAAAGCAAGAATTTCAGTGAAGAAGTTTAAAAAATGTTTTAAGCCTCCAACCTTACCTCATTCCCCTCATATCCCTGCTGAGGATAAGGTAGAAATATGGGGATAAAGTAATGTGAGTTAAGTTCTCTCCCTCAGCAGTCCCCTACCCCTACCCAATCCACCTCAATAGTTCTCTGTCTTCACCATTGGCATGTATAAAGCTTGGGTCAGCATCCCTTCTTCTTCCTCTTTCCTAATTTGTCTCCTTCTATTCTATTCTATTTCATTCAGTCATTTATTTGTCTATCTATTATTTATTTAGCTATATATTCATTCATTCATTTATTTTTTTAGATTTTATTTATTTTATTTTTAATTTATGGAATAAGACAAGCATTTCCATAACACAGTACCCCCCAAAAGATTATTGCTCTTAAAATTGCAAATCTGTTATGTTTGACTTACCATTCCTTTTCAATATATAATAATGTTATCATAGAAATTTCTTTTTGTCTCTTCTTCCCCCCCTTCATTATTTCATGCAAGTCTGTCTAGACATACTAGACTATACACTATAAATAACTTGGTCTGATTATGTGTTGATACTGCCAGGTCTCAGAAGAACAATAACTTCTGGGGTCTCTCTCAGCTGAGGACCTCTTTGGGTGAATCTGCTCAATGTTCTTTGGCTATCCTCAGTTGCCCTGGGTCTACCACTTTCAAACTCTTTTCTTCCCCAATAAAAGTCTGTCTCCCTCTATGTGGTCCATTCATCAGGTCTGCTCTCTGCTGAGGATCACTGGGGAGTGTTAGTTAATTATGGACACTAATCTTTGCTAATGCATTGGCTTACCAATGTATCATCCATCCCAGTTCAATTAATGGTTTTTAACTCAACGAAAAGCAAAGTCTTTTTGGAAACTTCTGAGAATTAATGTTAAATGTTGGGAATTAAAAAAAAATCTTTCATTATATTTTATTTTTAGTTAATAAGTATTTATTTTCTTTTTCTCCCATTCCTCCTTTCCCAAATTTAAGAGAAAAAAAACTAAAATCTTTGGAACAAACTTCATAGTTAAGCAAAAAACATATTTACACCCTCTCCATGTCCAAAACTACCTCTCATTTTTCATCTTGAACTATCATCTCTCAGTGCATATCATTATCAGATTTTTTTTGGAACCATGATTGCTTGTTACATTTGTCATAATTCTCAAATCTGTCAAAGTTGTTTATCTTTAAAATGTAATTGTTATCATATGAATTTCTCTTCTGTTTCTGCTCATTTCATTCTGTATCTGTTCAGTGCATCAGCTCATGCATGTCTTCTCTGGTTTCTCTGAAACTATTCTTCTTTTCCATGTCTTGGGGCACTAGAATATTCCATTACATTCATGTACCATAATTTGTTCATCCATTCCCAAATTTATTGAACCTCCTCCCTCAGTTTCCAGTTCTTTGTCACCATAAACAAAAATTGGTACAGATAACCTTGTACATACGTGTCTTTTTTCTCTTTCTTGGGGTATAGGTTTAGTAAAAGGGTCAAGCAGATTTTTGAGGAAGATATTTTGGTTGGGGGGAGGAGAGTCACTTTCTTAGCCTGACCCTTAAGCACATTACAGAGAGGCAGAACCAAGATGGTGGAGTACAGAAGCACTCAGCTGAGCTCTCCTAAATTCCCCTCCAAACAACTCTAAAATAATGCCTCAAATTGAATTCTGCAGTGAGAGAGTCAACAAATGGCCAGGTGACACAATTTTCTAGCTCAAGACAACTTAGGAGATTGGCAGGAAAGACCTGTCTCATCTGGAAGGTACTGGGCCCCAGGAGCCCAGCACAGGCAATGCAGACCAAGCTTTGGGGAGGAAGTGAAGCCTGTGTTGGTGGCAGCAGCTTTAGGAGCTCTCAACTCACAGATAGTGGGGAGGTCAGACAACTGGTTGGAAGAAGGTTGCAGGGCACCTTTTGCTAATATTGCATTCAGGACAATGTTGCATTGTCCATATGCAGATCCAGGGCCAAAAGGAGTGATAGCACTTGTGGCCACAAAGGATCAGGGGCCTAGATAGAGTTTCTAGGGAAGGGAAGAGTACCTGAGGATGCTCACAGGGTCAAGCCTTGGGTCTGGCTGCATTGATGGCAGCAGCTTTGGGAGGTCTCAGGCCACCAACTAGCAATTTCAGCTGCAGGAAAATGGAGGTTCTGGTTATAGTTCTGGGGCCAGGAGGAGAGCTAGAGCTGGTTGTTACAGGGGGAAAGGTCTCCTCCTAGGTAAAGAACAGAGAATAGGCCAGGAGAGAAGTGACCACACCTATCCTTACAGCATAACACCTTGAATGTGTCAAAAACCTACAGACCCTCAGAGTTAGCTGTAAAAATAGCAACAGGAAAGGGACAACTATATGCAGAGTTTCAAAGAAAAATATGAATTGATCACAGGCCCAAAAATAATTCCTAAAAGAGCTCAAAAAAGTTTTTACAAAACTAAAAAAAAAAAAAAAGAGGTAATGGAAAATTGGGAAAAGAAATGAGTGGTGCAAGAAAATAATAATTAAAAAAAGAGTCACCAGCTTGGTAAAGGAGGCACAAAAAGAGTACAGAAGAAAATGACACCTTAAAAAACAAAATAAGCCAAATGGTAAAAGAGGCACAAAAATCTACTAAAGAAAACTCCTTAGAAACAATATTTTCCAAATTGTAGATGAGGTAAAAAATCCACTGATAAGAACTTCTTAAAAAGCAGAATTGGCCAAATGGAAAGAGGTACAAAAGATCACTGAAGAAAATAATTCCTTAAAAATTAGAATTGGGCAAATGGAAGCTAATTACTCCTGTAGGCATCAAGAAACAATAAAACAAAGAAAAGAAAATGTGAAACATCTTATGGAAAAACAACTGGCCTGGAAAAATAGATCCAGCAGAGAGAGTTTAAGACTACCTGAAGTCCATGACCGAAAAAAGAGCCTAGACATCATATTTCAAGAAATTTTCAAGAAAAACGGTCCCAATGCTCTTGAACCAGAGGGTAAAACAGAAATTGAAAGGATCCACTGAGCACCTCCTTAAAGACATCCCAAAATGAAAACTCCCAAGAATATTATAGCCAAATTCCAGTGCTCCCAGTTCAAAGAGAAAATATTGCAAGCTTCCAGAAAGAAATAATTCAAATATTGTAATGCCACAGTTGGGATAACACAAGATTTAGTAACTTCCCCATGAAAGGATCAGAAAGCTTGGAATAAGATATTTCAAAAGGCAAAGGAGCCAGGATTGCAACCAAAAATAATATATTCAGCAAACTGAGTATAATCTTTCTGGGGAAAAATAGATATTTAATGAAACAGAGAACTTCCAATCACTCCTGATGAAAAGACCAGAACTAAATAATAGAAAATTTCACTTTCAAATACAAGACTCAAAAGAAACATAAAAAAGTAAACATGAAAAAGAAATATTAAGCAAATCAATAAAGTTAAAATGTTTAGATTCCCATATTGGGAGATAGTAATTATTACTCCTAAGAATTTTCTCATTATTAGGGAAGTTAGAGAAAGACAGAGGGCATAGGTATGAGTTGACTATTATGGGATGATTTTTTTTTAAATTGAGGGCTGAGAAAGAGGGATGCACTGGGAGAAAGAGGAAGGAAGAGGGAGAATGGGGAAAACTCACATAAGAGAGGTGATAAAGGAAGAACTTTTACAATGGAGGGGACTATGAGGAGGGTGGAAAATATTTGAACCTTATTTTCATCAGATTTGGTTCATAGAGGGAATAATATATATACTCATTTGAATATAGAAATCTATTTTACCCTGCAGGGCAGTAGGAAGGGAAAATGACATGAAGAAGGGAGGGGACTTATGGAAAAGAGGATAGGTAGTGATCAGAAGCAAAACAGACTTTGAGAAAAGATAAGATAAAAAGCAAAGAAAGAGAGAAGGATAAACAGGGAAAAATAGCATGGACAGAAATGCACAAATTAATAATCGTAACTGAATATGAATGGGATGAACTCACCCATAATATGGAAGTACATAGCAGAATGAATTACAAACGAGAATCCAACAGTATTTTCTTTACACGAAACATGCTTGAAACAGAGAGATACAAGCAGAGAAAAAATTAGGGACTGGAGCAGACTGTATTATACTTCACCTGAAGTTTAAAAAAGAAGCAGGTTTATCAATCACGATCTCAGACGAAGCAAAAGTAAAAATATGCTTTATTAAAAGAGATAAGCAGGGAAACTACATTTGGCTAAAAGGTACCGTAGAGAATGAAGTAATGTCAATACTAAACTCCATGAAATGAGTGAAAAACCTTGGGACAGTTTCTATGTAATTAATAATCAATTTATTAATTAGACTAGCTGGCAATCAATAAATTGATTTTCAGTGGTTTTTTTTTTTGTTTATCAAAGACCCCCTAGTGGTGACCCCAAGAACATTATAAACTGAATGGAAATGCCCCTGACAAGTGAAAATCTGTTCTAATTGGTAGACATTTAATGAGGAGGTGGGCTAAAAGTTTTCAACCCCTCCTGCTGAGAATGTGGACAGGGTGATCCATCTCTATCCAGATCTATCTGACTGATTTTCTCCTTCATGAGCTGGGCCACTCTAAACTCTAATGGAGGGGTACAAAGATAGGGACTTCTATTCCCGGGGTGAGGACTCATCTAGACTAGATTCTGCTAATACTCTAAACAGAAGTTAGGTCTCCTAGTTGGGTGCGTGCTTCCCAAGATTGAAGAGCATGTTCCTTGAGTACTATGAGTAATTTCATCAACCAGCCATATCCTTCAGAGTTGGACTGACAAGAGCTGGGCCTTGAAAGAAAATAAGAAACAAGCCTGGATTCCAATTTAATAATTAGTTAATAATATAATAATACAATAATAATGATATTAATAATAATAATAGTAACTTATTATTATTATACCAAATGTCAACCAAATGACACAGCATCCAAATTCTTTAAGGAACAGCTAAATGTAAATAGGAGGAAATATATAATAAAACCATATTAGTGGAGGACCTCAACTTTTCCCTCTCAGAACTTCTTAAGTCTAGTCATAAAATAAACCAGAAATAAGTTAAGGAAATGCATAGAATTTTTAAAAAGTTAGATATGATAGACTTCTGAAAAAAATTGAGTGGGAATAGATAGGAGCATATCTTTTTCTTTGCTGTACATAGCACCTTCACAAAAATTTGTAATGTATTAAGGCATTAAAAATCTTACAACCAAATGCAGAAAAGTAAAGATATTAAATGCATACTTTTCAGACCATAATACAACAAAATTATATTTAATAAAGGACCATGGAAACATAGATTAAAAAATAACTGGGAAACTAAGTAATCTAATTCTAAAAATGAATGGGTCAAAGAATAAATAATAGAAACAATAAATAATTTCATTTGAGAGAATGACAGCAATGAAGCATCATATCAGAGCTTATATGATGCAGTCAAAATAGTACCTTCAGGAAAATTTACATCTCTAAATGCTTACATCAATAAAACAGAGAAAGAGCAGATCAATATCCAACTAAAAAAACTTAGAAAAATAACAAGCTAAAAATCCCCAATTAAACACCAAATTGCAAATCCTAAAAATCAAAAGAGAGATTAATAAAACTGAAAGTATGAAAACCATTAAACTAATAAATAAAGGTAGGATCTGGTTCTATTTAAAAAAATAAAATAGATAAACCACTGGTTAACTTGATTTAAAAAAAGAAAGAAGAAAGCAAAATTGATGTTGGTGTTAATGTTCATTTGTTTCAATTACATCTGACTGTGATCCTATTTGGGGGTTTTTTGGCAAAGATACTGAAATAGTTTCACTATGCATGGAATAAAATAAATCCACATAAATCATCAACATTTCTAAATATTGCAAACAGAAATCAGCAGGAAGAGACAAAAAGAGAAATTCCATTTAAAATAACTGCAGATAATTTAAAATACTTGGGAGTCTACCTGTTAAGACAAACCCAGGAACTATATGTACACAATTACAAAACACCTTTCATACAAATCAAGTCAAATCTAAAAAAAAATTGAAAAATATCAATTGCTGATGGGTAGGTTGATCCAATGTAATAAAAATGATAATCCTATCTAAATTAATTTATTTATTCAGTACCATACCAGGTAAATTACCAAAAAAATATTTTATAGAGCTAGAAAAAAATCATATCAAAATTCATCTGGAAGAACAAAAGGTTGAGAATATCAAGGGAATCAGTGGAAAAAATGTGAAGGAAGGTATTTTAACAGTATCTGATCTCAAACTGTTTTATTAAGTGATAATCATCAAAGCAATCTGGTACTGGCTTAGAAATATAGTGATTGATTAACATAATAGATTAGGTACGCTATATAGAAGTAAATGACCATAATAATCTAATGGTTGCTAAACCCAAAGATCTAAACTTTTGGGACAAGAGCTCACTGTCAAAAACTTCTGGGAAAACTGGAAAGCAGTTTGGCAGAAACTAGTTACAGACCAACATCTTACACTGTAAGATAAGATCAAAATAGGAAGACGATTTAGACATAATGGATAATATCATAAGCAAATTGGAAAAGCATGGAATATTTTGTCTGTCAGATTTATGGATAAGGGAAGAATTTATGACCAAACAAGAGATAGGGAGCATTATGGTATGTAAAATGGATCATTTTGATTACATCAAATTAAAAAGGTTTTTGCACAAACAAAACCAATGCACCCAAGATTAGAAGGCAAGCAGGAAACTGAAACTGGGGAAAATATTTTACAGCAAGTTTCTCTGATAGAAGCCTCATTTCTTAAATATATAGAGAACTGAGTCAAATTTACAAGAATATGAGATATTCCCCAATGACTCATATGGTCAAAATGATATAAACGGGCAGTTTTCAGAAAAAGAAATCAAAGCTATTTATAGTCACATAAAAAAATGCTCAATCACTTTTGATTAGAGAAATGCAAATTAAAACAACACATCTATCACATTAGTTATTATGATAGAAAGGGAAAATGACAAATATTGGAGGGGATTTGGAAAAAATGGGACACTATTGGTCTGTTGGTAGAAGTGTGAATTGAGTTAATTATTCTCAAGAGCAATTTTGACTTATTCCCAAAGGGCTATAAAACTGTGCATCTTTTGACCCAGCAATGCCACTACTAGGTGTGTATCCCAAAGAAATCAAAGAAAAATGAAAAAGAAGACTTATATGTGTAAAAATATTTTTAGCAGCTTTTTTTGGTGCAAAGGATTGGAAATTGAGGGCATGCCTTCAATGCCCAGAATGGTTGAACAAGTTGTGGTATGATTGTGATGGAATACTATTATGCTATAAAAAATGATGAACAGGATGCCTTCAGCAAAACCTGGAAAGATCTGCATGAACTGATGCAGAGTGAAATAAGCAGAACCAGGATAACACTGTACATAGTCACAGCAATATTGTGCAATGATCAACAGTGAACAACTTAACTGTTCTCAGCAATACAAAGATCCAAGATAATTCTGAAGGGCTTACTATGAAAAATGCTATCCACCTCCAGAGAAAGGACTGATGGAGTCTGAATACATATCGATGTATGCTTTTTAATTTCTTTAATATACGTTTTTGTCTGAATTTTCTTTTTGCAATATGGCTAATATGGAAATGTTATGTATAAGTGCACATGTATAGCCTACATAAAATTCTTTGCCTTCTCAATGGGAGGAGGGGTGTAATAGAGAGTGGGAGAGAATTTTGAACTCAAAATTTTAAAAAGTGAATGCCAAATTTTGTTTACATGCAATTGAGAAAAAAATAAATTTAAAAAGCACATCATAAAAGATACTTAATGTATCTATACAATAATACCCGCCATGTATAAAATATGCTCTCTTGCCTGTAGCTATCTGTTCCTTCATAGCAATATTTTGGTGTAGGCTGAGACATTTGGCTACATGTTTAAGATATTTAAGTCTGCTATTTAAAATGAAAACTTATTTAATGAATGAAAATGAAATAACTCATTTCTTTGAAAATAATGACTATGAATTGTAAGCCATTGAAAGAGCCCTGACCTTATAATCATGGGAGCTGGGTTCAAATCTTGACCCTTCTACTTATCACTAGTGTCACCTTGGACAAATTGCTTCATTTCTCTGGTCTTCTTTAGTTTCCTCATCTGCAAATAAAAGGGGTTGCATTAGGGTTCTCTTTGTCTCTAAATCCCATCATTTCCTAGCAGCAGGAACAGTGTGAGTCCATAGGGACAAGTAGGTACTGCGTTCATATGATGCTAGACTATCCATGAAGTGGCTGTGAAGTTCTTTAATGCTTTCAGAGGCTATTTCTGGTGGTGGGTAAGGTGGAGTATTTTGCAGAAAACTCAAGTTTCTTTTGTTTGTGGATAATAATAGACTTCCAGAACCATTTTCTGACACTGGGAAGGGGACAAGTGAACACTCTGGGAGTTAAAAGACAATTTTTTGAGGCTATAATTATCCTTGTATTATCCATGTGAAGGCTCCCAGACCTGACCAAACCAGGATCCCATCTTTCCCGGACAGTCACTAGGCTATTGTTTCTTTTTGCTTCAGATGGTGAATTTCTATTCTTTTCCCAAATTCATCACATGCCTTTCATTTCTCTGTCTCTTCCATCTCTGAAATTCTATGATTCTATAATTTTAACCGACTGGGTTCTCCACATGAATTAATCAGGCTTTCTTCTCTTAACAGCAGTCTCAGCAGGGATATTGAAGCACAGAATGAACATGTCTGTTTTGCTTTGAAAGTTCCCATTTAATTCCCCAAACAGGGTTTGGAATGTGAAATGTGCCCCAGCAATAAAATACCTTGGCCTTTATTACTACAAATAACCTGATATAGAATAGTAGGTACTCTGTTTGTATATCGATTTTCGTTAACAAGTAAATTAAACATTTCAGTCTTCTTAAACTTCCATGAAATGTTTATAGTCCTACATAAAAAAAGGATGCTATACCTAATACACAATAACAAATAGTTCTGTAATATTCTTTTGTTTTCCTTCCCTGTTTATGATGGTTGTCCAGGAAATTTTTATTCTTAAATTTCTTTTTCAAGAGTAGGAAGACTCATTCTTCTTGCTTTGGGCATTTTTTTAGTAGCATTTATATGTCATAAACATTCTGCGGTATCTCTCTGGATCAATTTAGTAAGAAAGAAATAAACTACAGAGATATTTCAGAAGGGTGGAATGTGAGTTTTGCTTGGCAACTGAAACAATCTACATATTAGAATATGCTCATGACTTTTTTGCCTGTGGCATGTTTTGTGGTATATTTATTTTTTAAATACCTAATGTGATGCATGCCTATTCATTGTTTCCTACTTAGAGAACTCCCCTCCCTCTTTCTCACCTCCCCCCTCCCCCCTTCTACTTCTATTCCAAGAAAAATGGGAATTTCTCTATATTGGTTTCACAGTGGTGCAGTGCCGAAATATTCTTGTTAGTCAGCAGAGGGTACTATGGGGCAAACAGAGATTCCACATGGAAAAAGGAAGACATTTTGTCCATACTGTACAATTGTTATGCAAGCTGCTGCTGATTGGCAATTGTTTTGAATAATAAAAACCATTGTTAACTGGGTCCTACTTCCTTGTAAGTACAACAATTATAAACTTGTAGCTTGGAAACAACTGCATGCTCACTGTCACATCTCCCTCCTATAATTGTAGGGAAGATCAACATGCTTGGTTGATATTTAATGTGAAATGAGAGGCCTCCTTGTTTTTTGAATGAACAATTTTCTTTACTAGAGCATGTTTTGTCTAGCGCATAAGATTCTTTCAAACATCCAAGACAGTTCAGAGGATCATAGATTTGGAACTGTATGGGAGCTGAGTGGTCATTGAATCCAACTCCATCTTTTCAAAGATAAGGAAACTGAGGCAAACAGAGGTGAAATGACATGCTCAGGGTCATTCATGTGAATCTAGGTCTTCCTGACTCCAAGTCTAGTTTCCTTTTCCACTATGCCATGTATCATAGACCTGGAGTTTCAAATGGCATCAGAAGCTACCTAGTCCCTCATTTTACAAAGGAGGAAACTGTTGCTTTAGCTGTACACACTCGTCATCCTGCTATTCTGAAGGCATGGATCCTCAGATATCCCATCAAAGAGGAAATGAGTAAGATTGTAGAAAGAGTCCTTGATTGGTAGTCAGAAAAATTAGGTTTCATTATGGTTCTAGAACCTTCGAGGTGTGACCTTGGGCAAGACTGAGATTCAGTTTTCTCAGCTGCAGAATGGGAATAATACTATCTATCCTGCCTACTTTCTAGGGTTGTTTTGAGAAGGAAGTGAAGTGTTCTGAAAATTCTAAACTTTACTATGCAAATGTAAAGTATCCTTGTTATTTTTAAATTTAAGTAATTTTTAATTGTGTTTTTTGTCCTTTTCTATTAATGGGGCTTAATTAAGTCCTGACAAAATTGCTTACCTCACTGACATTAGCTCCTTTGATGTGCTGAAAGGCTTAATATATCCCAGAGTCAAAGTTGAAAATTAATGCTAATGTAGGTCAAAATGTATAATGGGTAAGAAGATATTTCCAAAAATAACATGACACTGGGCAAGATATGATGGACTAGTTTGACTTCTTGGAACATCAGCCATAATAATTGACTTAAAAAGCAGTACAATATCATTGGTTTGAGTACAGCACAATGTATGACCCACCTATAGACATGTTCATACAACAAGTCTTCCTTTATGAAGCCTCTTTAGTTGGAAATTCATACTTTAGACAGGTTTTCCTTAGATAGTCTCTTTTCTCAAGAGTGCAGAGAAACATTTCACTTGTTGGCTACCAATTTGATCGTCTACAGCTAAGAGGTTTTCAAAGCTATTAGTTTATGAGGTTTTCAAAGCTATTAGTTTATGGAGTGAAGGAAACTGGAAAATTGATGTGACTCAGTTTTGAGCTGTTGAATTCTTTGTGGTAACAGAAACACCTACTATTTGGGAAATGTCTGAGATAGTGGTGTGGATACTGAAGTGGTCTAAGGAGAGAGATGGGGAAAGAAGGCAGAGCTAGCAGGTCATTGCTGGTATTGGCTCACCAACCTGGTGCAGATACTGAGACATTGCTAAGTATTCCAAAGATAATCTATTTTAATGTTCCAAAATTAGCTAGATAATGTTGCCATGTAAATGTGGTATCTATATGAGTTGATTGTACATCTGAAAAGCAGTTCTAATTTTAGCTAGCATTTATATAGCACTTTGAAGTTAGAAAAGTGATGTACCTATGTTACCTCATTTGATCCTCACAACAACCATGGAAGGTAGGTTCTGTTATTATTCACATTTTATTGATTGAGGAAACTGAGACTGAGAAAGACTGAGAAAGACCTAAGATCATACAGTTAGTAAGTATCTGAGGCAGGATTTGAACTCAGGTCTTATGAACTCCAATCCAGCAGTTTTACTCAGTGTGGCAGCTAGCTGCCTGAAATACCAACATAACACTTGAATCCAGTACTGTATGGTATATGGTGATGATGCCACTAATTACCTTTATGGGATGTGTTTGAGTTCCTTTTGAGTACTGGGGAAGGAAGGAGCTATGCTTGACCTTCCGCATTTTCTTATCTGGTTTCCTTGTGATGAATTCTGTATATTTATGAGATTTTGTGACCATAGAACATCTCATAGTTGTTGTTCAGCTGTACCCTTCATGACTGTATTTTGTATTTTAGGGTTTTTGGGGCAAAGAAATCGTTTGTCATTTCCTTCTCTAGCTCATTTTGCAGGTAAGGAAACTGAGGCAAACAGGGTTAAGTGACTCGCCTAGAGTTATACAACTCATAAATGTCTGAGGCTAGATTTGAACTCATTGCTTTCTGACTCCAGGCTTGGCGCTATATCCATTGCATCACCTACCTTCTTACTCTGGGAAAATTTAACTGGCCTATAGGAGAACTGAACCTGTGACTAGTGCTTTTCCAATGACCCAAGTTACCTAACTCCAGATTTTACTCTGATCACTTCAAGGAAAGATAGTAATTGTGTGTGTGTGTGTGTGTGTGTGTGTGTGTGTGTGTGTGTGTGTCTAAACTGAGCCTACTACCCTTCCCCCATAAGGAGTGACAAATAAGAATTCTCAATTAAGACTTTCTTTTCTTGGAAGTTTCACTAAATACACACAGACAAGGATCATTACTAAGAATAGGTATATCTTAAAAGGGGAAGATGACGTGGGCAGAAGCTAGGGGAAAAAAGTCCTTGCAGCACGAATTCCATAAAGAAAAATTCACTTTAAAGAAATTGTAGTTGCAGCTCTGTTACCGTGTGACCTTTGGTGAGTTAATTCATTTTTTTTTTGAGTCCCAGCAGCCCCCATCTGTGAAATGGGTGATGGTAGTGTGAGAAATGAATATTTCTCTCATATTTAATAACTAATTATTATATTAAGACCAAAATTTTTCCCATTTTCTGCTTCCTCATCCAGAAACCAACCAGTGTGTGAAATCTCTTTTAGAGGTTCATTCAGGCCAAAATCTAATCAGACAGTAAAAGAATTCTAAGTATGGACTAATGAATGTATTCCTATTCATTGCGTTTTCTCAGATAGGTCTGGGGAATGGAAATTGATGTCTCTTTGACCAAGATTTGAGTGACCTATGTCATGCACTCCAAAACTTCATTTTAATATAGCCCACACCTGTCTTTCTGTTAACTGATCTGAGTTGATTGTCACCTCTCTGGAATATCTCCTCATTGAAGGGCATATAAACTGTGACCCCCACCACTGTTACTGGCCTTTAGTCTAAGAGAGATGGCCAATGACCATCCATTTATTAATAATCTGTTGATATTATTAATAAAATGATTAAATTATCCAGAAACTATATCTTTCGAACCTTTTAACTGTCACAATAGCACATAATTTCTCAGGACCATTCTATCTCTAAGATTCTGTGATGGATATTTTAACCTTATGCACTACAAAAAGGAAGTTTCTTTCCCTTAACATTTCTAGAGGAGTCATAGAAGCTTGGCATAGGTACATGAAATAGCTGGGAGCAGAGGAAGCAGAAAAGAAAGTCCAAGGCATGCGACCTATTCCAATGTTTTGGTTTTTTGGTTTTTTTAAAGTGTTTCTAGCAGTATGGGAGGCTTTCCACCCAAGCATTTTGTAACCTATCAATTTAGTGAAGATACTTTGCAGAGGTGTTTGAGGGGACACAGAAGTAATTTACCTTCCTGTCCAAGACCACAGGACTGGAAATCTGAGTCCAGGTTTTCCTGACTCTAAACCTAGAGCTCTATGCACTGCCCCATGCTGCTTTTAAAGCAATAATAATTTTTTTTTTTACCTCTACTGTATGTATATGAAACTCCACAATTTGCCTATCCTTTTTCACACCAGTCCTGTGAAAAAGATTGTCCAAACCAGGGTTGGTCTAGATCATATTATTTCCATTTTACAAACCAAACTGAGGCTCAGAGAGGTGAGCACAATGTAAGTGAATCAGTATGGATAGAGCCTTGAATTTTAAATTGTTTCCAGTACCACCTCAAGCACTTACTTGTTAGTGTGATCCTTCCAAATCACTTAATCTCTCTGAGCCTCAGTTTCCATTTCTGCAAAATAAGGGATATGAACTTAATGGCCTCCAACTTTTCATCTAACACTCTATCTATGATCCTAAGTGTCAGAGCAAGATTTGACCTAATTCCAGGTCAAAAAATTCACTCTATACAATACGGCTTGACTAAGAAATGAGTCATTAGCTCCATAGAAAGTGGTAGCCAATATGTTGGCAGGACCATTTTTTTTTTCTACTTTGGCTATCACGCTATTTGTGCTATTTTGAGGTGAGGAGGTTCTGTATTGAGGTTGCTTAACTTGTTTTCCTGCATCATCCACACTGCCTACTTTTCCCCAGTCCTCTTCCATGTTTCTTGATCCCCACTAGCCTCATCATTCTCCTTCCACTCCCACTCCTGGTTTAGACAAGTGATTTGAGGGGGTGGTTGGGTGCTGGAGGTAGAAAATTGGTAAAAGTACTTTTTTTTTAAAGTGTCAAAGCAACTGTGTCAGAATAATGATTGTGTTCCAAAGGTTGAAGCTCATTATTGGCACTTTTTTGGACATGTGCACTCTTAACCCTGATAATAAAGAAAATGTGATGCTGTCAGGGTTATAGATGACTATGGAAATGACTCCAGAGAGCTGATCAGAGAGGGGGTGACTCATAACTTGATCACCACCAGACACCAACTGGCTCATATTGCTGAAAAATTTATGTTACAGGCCTGTTTTAAATGTTAAGTAGTTGTGGCACATTCTGTTCACCCTGTTTGGAGAATGGCCAAGTGAAATTCACTCCTACTTGGAGTCTGTCAAAAGCCTGCTACTACCAGTAGAATTGTGGAAGCATGAACTACATTTACATACTGCCATCCACCCACCGCCTTCTGCACGCCACTTCCAAGTTCTCACCTGAGCCTTTACTCTTCCACTCTAGGAAATGAAAAGCAGCATTAGCTACAGAAGGAGAAACTGAGTCATGAAGTACTAAAGTGTCCAATGAGAAAAGTGAAGAACAGAAAGGAAGGGAAGCAGCATTAGCTTCTATTTTACAGAGGGAGAAACTGAGACATGAGGTACTGAAGTATTCAAATTCAGGGGAGTTAGCAGCAGAACTGAGAAGGGAAAAGAAGGAAAAGGAGACATTTATTAAGGACCTACTGTGTGCCTTTACCAGCATGGTGCTGTTTAACAAACTTCCTTTGATCCTTACAACAACCCTGTGAGGAAGATGCTATTATTATCCTCATTACATCTGAGGAGACCAAGGTAGGCAGAAGTTAAGTGACTTGCCTAGGGGTCACACAGTTAATAAGCTTCTGAAGACAGATTTGAACTCAAGTCTTCCCAACTCTAGGCCCAGCACTCCATCTTTTGAGAGAAGATTCAGAAAAGCGCAGAATTTAAAAAAGGACATCAATTCCTTAATCCCATACATTCAAAAGGATTCTTCACTATTACTACTCCATAAGTCATCGTACAGCTTCTGCTTGAATTACCTCCAATGAGGGGTAATTTATCACCTCCCTTGGCAGTTCATTCCACCTTTGGACAGCTTGAATTCTTAGAAAGTTATCAGTCTCTTTACAGCTTTTACCCAGAGCTCTTGCTTTTGCCTTCTGGGGCCAAACTGAAAGGTATTTCCGCCCCCCCCCCCCAACAACATGTGAAGGATTAGCCCTCACACTTATCATTCCTTTTCCACACTAGCCCTCTGTCCTACAGGCTAGACAGGCACTGTTTCTTTAGCTAATCCTCATATAACTTGAATTCAAGACCCTTCATTATCCTGGTTGTGTTCCCCAGGAAGTTCTCCATCTTACTACTATCCTTAAACTCTACAGCCCAGGAAAAAAAATTAGATTTAGCTATTGTTTAAATCTGCCTCCATTTATGAGTTATTTAGTGAAGCTTAAAGCCTTAAAATGCAAGGTCATGCAGTTAGTTTCTGAATCACTAAAGCAAGGCATTAGTACCTTTTCTACTTTATTCCCTTTCTGCTTCCCCCAAATCTTATCCCCTGCCCATATTTAATCCTTTATTGGAATGAAGGATGTGTAATTTCCCTTATAATTTTTCTTACTCTTTATAGGCAGGTCCTTCTTTTATGCCTATAGCATAATAGGTCCATATTAACTGATGAATTGATTAGAAGGTGGAAGTTGATCAAGAATGTTGACTATCAGATTTGATATTGCTTTAAGATGATGAAGTGTGCTTTCTAGGCAATGTTTGCTATTGATGCCTTGTCCAAGTTAATATGTGACTGAATGCTTGACTGGCTGGTATCACACATCAGTGGAACTTTAGACACCAAGTTGTGATCCTTGGCATCCTTGATGTGGATGGATGTGAAGCTTCTGATGTAAATACAGTTGGGCAAGAATGCATTTAGCACACATCTGAAGAGAAGAAAAGAGAAGGGGAAGAAGGAAGATGTAAAGATTATGCATAGGAACATAGGCTCAGAATCTACCACCTCCACATAAAAGTCACTAGTTTATTTTTTTAATTTGATAGTATTTTATTTTTTTCCAATTACATCAACATTCATTTTTATAAAATTTTAAGTTCCAAATTTTTCTCCCTCTCTCCTTTCCCTCCCCCCCTGCCCAAGGCAGCAAACAATATGATATAGGCTATCCATGTGCAATCATGTCAACCATATTTCCACATTAGATGTGTTGTGGAAGAAGAATTAGAACAAAGAGGGAAAACCACAAGAAAGGAAAAACAAAAAAGTGAAAATAATATGTTTTGATCTGTACTCAGACTCCATAGTTCTTTCTCTGGATGTAGGTAGCATTTTCCTTGTTGAGTCTTTTGGAATTGTCTTGGATCATTGTATTTCTGAGAAGAGCTAACTCTATTATAATTAATCACCACACGTTATTGCTATTGCTGTGTACAATGTTCTTCTGGTTCGGCTCACTTCACTTAGCTTCAGCTCATGTAAGTCTTTCCAGGTTTTTCTGAAATACATCTGCTCATCATTTCCCATAGTACAATAGTATTCCATTAGATTCATATACCACAACTTGCTTAGCCATTCCCCAATTGATGGGAATCCCTTCAATTTTCAATTCTTTGCCATCACAAAAAGAGTTGCTATAAACATTTTTGTACATGTAAGTCCTTTCCCCTTTTACATGATCTCCTTGGGATACAGTGGTATGCTAGATCAAAAGGTATGCACAGTTTGTTTGCCCTTTAGACATAGTTCCAAATTTTTCTTCAGAATGGTTGGATCAGTTCACAAGTCCACCAACCATGCATTAGTGTTCCAATTTTCCTACATCTCCTCCAACATTTATCATTTTCCTTTTCTGTCATATTAGCCTATCTGATAGGTGTGAGTGGTACCTCAGAGTTGTTTTAATTTGGATTTCTTTAATCAATAACGATCCAGAGAAAAACCACTAGTTTAAATGGAAACTTGGTCTCGGAAAGAGTTGCCAGGTCAAACTTAGAGATGCAGCTTTAAATGCAGATGGAGCAGAAAAACTAATCTTTGTGATTTTAATAGTCATTGAGTATTATTATATTATTTATTGTTCTAGTAATGAGAGGCAGTAGTGGTGCAACGAATAGAGTAGCAGGCCTGCAGTCAGGAAGATTCATCTTCCTGAGTTCATATCTGACCTCAGACACTTACTAGCTATGTGACCCTGGGCAAGTCAATTAACCTGTCTACCCCAGTTTCCTCATCTATAAAATGAGTGGGAGATGGAAATGGCAAACCACTCCAGTTTCTTTGCCAAGAAAACCTCAAGTCAGATCACAGAGAGTCAGACACAGTGACTAAACAGCAAAAAAAGAGAGACAGCAGTAGCACAGAGGATAGAAGACCCATCTTGAGTCAAGAAGACCTGGATTTAAATCCTGCTTCTGAAGACTGTGTGACTTTGGCTTTGTGACCTTGCCAATGTTTCTTAAACTTAGAGTATACCAGGAAACTCTCTGAGACTGCAAATGAAAGAGAACTGTGGATCTCCATCTGTGAGGGGAGTGTCAATGCTAGGAATCCTCCATCAGGATGAAATCATGAGCCTATAAAGCAGTTGTTCTCAAAAGATGTCCTGAGTACGTCATTAGGTGTGATGCAAAATTTCTCCCCTCACCAAGAAATGTATATGTTTCTCATCTGTAAAATGAAAGGGTTGACTTCTGAGGTCCCTTTCAACTCTTGTTTTATGAGCCTTAGTCATAACTTCTATGGGCCTCAGTCTCCTTTTCTCTAAAATTGAGTGAGTTGTACTAGATGGCATCTGAGGTCTACCCTAATTCTAGTTCAAAGAACATTGCATTGTGAGCAACATTGTGAGAACCATTGGGTATGACTTTGGGTATATTCCTGGAAAAAACAAGACTATATATGAATATTTGATGATCCTCAAATACATTTATTCCCATTCCATAAGAGACTTACATGCTCAGTTTTCTGTGACCATTTCTTTTCAGATGAGCCCGTATCTTCTTTTTCTTTTCTTTCCTTCTCTCTGTCTATCCACACTTCTATAGAATAATAACTTTGAGCAATTATGCATTAATTTCACCAATAAAAATTGCAGCAGTTCTTCAATCATCACACATTCATCTTGGAATAAGAGGGATATAAAAAGGAAGACATTGACTAGGTAGTCCTTGACTTTGCTTTGGATTTATAGAACTGCCCCAATCTTATTGACAAGATAACACAAAGCTTTTCACTTCTACTCTTTCCACTTATAATTGATTTTTCCCTTGGAAGATTCCCTCCCCCACCTCCACCCTAATCCCTAAGCCAGATTGCCATGGTCTGTCATATCAGAAGTCATATTTCATAGGGTGGAAATATTGCCCTACAATTTTTCATTTAATATCTTTTCAGCTCAGTGCCCTCAGCATCCTATAGCCACACTCCATATTGGTTGCTGTGCTTCATAATACATAACCCAGGCTTTTGTTACTCATTTGTTGTTTATACATGATCTCTGAAGATAATGTACAAACTAAACCTTGTCAGCATAAACAGGTGTCATGCTCTGGATTGGAAAAGTAAGAGCTAAAATGTGAGTATTGTAGGATTTGGTTAATTAGCACCAAGTGAATGAGGAGACCCAGAGCTCTTTAACTAAATTTGGCAAATTAACATGCAAAAAAACACCTGCCATAAATCCTCAGGGCTTGTACTACCTTCTAGAATGTAGTTTGTTCATTTAATTGGACAAGTCCCAGTTAGTTAAGGTAATTTATGACAGTGCTCCGTGGTTTGTTAGTGAATTTCCCATCATGTATTCTTTGTGAATATAGTGTCATGTGCATACTTGGAGAGCACAGCCCAGGGTTTAGCTATAGGATTACCCCAAAGTATTTTCTATAGTCAAGTCAGTGGGAGATATGCATAGCCATGTGTATCTTGACACATATACTGCATCACATCAGGGCATTGGTAGATTTCAGATAGTAGGAATTTCAGGACTAGAAATAGGACAATGTAACTGTGACTGATAAAGCACAGACAAAGTTGGGACTTAATTGATTCAACAAATATCTGTTGAGTACCTACTATGTGTAAAATAGCATGCTAGATTAGATGCCTTAGGAGAATTTAAAGATAAATAAGGCAGGTCCTTGTCCCAAATAGCTTATAATTAAGGATAGCAAATAAGATGCATGTTCCATTAGTAAGAAGCAACTTGGCTTAGTGAATAAAAAGCTGGCCTTGGAGCCAGGAGGTCCTGGGTTCAAGTCCTGTCTCTGATACAAGTTGACTGTGTAGCTCTGAGCAAGTCACTTAACTTCTTAGGGCTCTAGACAACTCTCTAACATTCTGAGTTGGAGAGAAGGTGCAACCTGCATTGGCAGAGGGATTTTCCTCATTTGAGAGGTCCTTATGCAATTGAAACCATGGGTCCAGCCCCTATCCTTTTCCAAAAGTTGTGTGGCAAAATTGAGAATAAGTGAGATTTCTAAGGAATAAAGACCATTTTTTGCTTCTGGAATTAAGGAAAACCTCATGGAGGAGTTGACATTTGAGTTGGGGTGGGGAGGTAGAACTTCAGTAGGTAGAAATAATAGAGAGGAGGAAGGGGCAAAGGAAGGCAGAGAGTTTGTGCAATATTGTGTAGTATGTTTTGTTTGGGATGTAGAGGATATGAGGGGCAGCTAGGTGGTACAGTGGATAGAGTACCAGTACACAAGTCAGGAGAACCTGAGTTCAAATCTCACCTCAGACACTTGACACTCATTAAGTGTGTGACCTTGGGCAAGTCACTTAACCCAATTACCTCATCCTGGGTCATCTCTAATCATTCTGATGAATATCTGCTCACTGGATTCAGATGGCTCTGGAGGAGAAGTCAGGCTGGTGACCTGCACAGCCCTCCCTGACTCAAAACAAAGTCAAATGCAAGTCATGTCATCATTTCTCTGATGGCATTGTCTTCTTTGGCAATGAAGGATGAACACAAGAGGATATGAAAAAGAGTGCTATGAGATAATTGTCAAAGGTAGGTTGGCACCAGATGTGACCAAGGAATACGTTCCCATAGGTTGTAAACTCTTGGTGATGGGGATAAGAACAGTTTCTCCTTATCTTTCTATTCCTCAGTACTTAGCACAATGCTTGGATCATATCAGGTGCTTAATAGATGCCTATTGAATGATTGTGGAAGGCCTTGAATGTTAGGCTAAGGATTTTCACTTCATTTTTCTCCAGTAGGTAATATGGAGCCATCAAAGAGTTTTTAGTAGTACAGTGATGTAGTCATAAGTATACATAGCTTTAATCTGGTAGCTGTGTGAAATGATAGATTGGAGGGAAATGAGACTGAATGGGGGAAGCCTAATTAAGAGGTTACTGTAATAGCAGGTGGGGGGCTAAGGGCATGGGACATTGTATTTCTTGTTTTTTAAATTTATTTATTTAACTTTTAACATTCATTTTCACAAAATTTTGGGTTACAAATTTTCTCCCCATTTGTCCCCTCCCCTCACCCCATTCTAATTGCCCCTATCACCAATCTGCCCTCTCTTCTATCATCCCTCCCTTCACTTGTCTCCATCTTCTCTTTTGTCCTATAGGGCCAGATAACTTTCTATACCTCATTACCTGTATTTTTTATTTCCTAGTAGCAAGAACAGTACTCTACAGTTATTCCTAAATCTTTGAGTTCCAATTTCACTTCATCTCTCCCTCCCCACCCATTCCCCTTGGGAAGGCAAGCAATTCAGTATAGGTCATATCTGTGTAGTTTTGCAAATGACTTCCATAATAGTTGTGTTGTGTAAGACTAACTATATTTCCCTCCATCCTATCCTGCTCCCCACTGCTTCTATTCTCTCTTTTGATCCTGTCCCTCCCCAAGACTGTTGACTTCAAATTGCTCCCTCTTCCCATTGCCCTCCCTTCCATCATCCCCCCCACCCTGCTTATCCCCTTATCCCCCACTTTCCTGTATTGTAAGATAGGTTTTCATACCAAAATGAGTGTGCATTTTATTCCTTCCTTTAGTCGAATGTGATGAGAGTAAACTTCATGTTTTTCTCTCACCTCCCCTCTTTTTCCCTCCACTAAAAAGTCTTTTGCTTGCCTCTTTTATGAGAGATAATTTGCCCCATTCCATTTCTCCCTGTCTCCTCCCAATATATTTCTCTCTCAACCCTTAATTTCATTTTTTTTTAAGATATGATCCCATCCTATTCAATTCACTCTGTGCTCTGTGTGTGTGCGTGTGTGTAATCCCACCCAGTACCCAGAGACTGAAAAGTTTCAAGAGTTACAAATATTGTTTTTCCATGTAGGAATGTAAACAGTTCAACTTTAGTAAGTCCCTTATGACTTCTCTTTGCTGTTTACCTTTCCATGCTTCTCTTCATTCTTGTGTTTGAAAGTAAAATTTTCTTTTCGACTCTGGTCTTTTCATCAAGAATGCTTGAAAATCCTCTATTTCATTGAAAGACCAATTTTTCCCCTGAAGTATTATACTCAGTTTTGCTGGGTAGGTGATTCTTGGTTTTAGTCCTAGTTCCTTTGACTTCTGGAATATCATATTCCACACCCTTTGATCCCTTAATGTAGAAGCTGCTAGATCTTGTGTTATCCTGATTGTATTTCCACAGTACTTGAATTGTTTCTTTCTAGCTGCTTGCAATATTTTCTCCTTGACCAGGGAACTCTGGAATTTGGCCACAATGTTCCTAGGAGGTTTCTCTTTTTGGATCTCTTTCAGGTGGTGTGACCGGTGGATTGCTTGAATACTTATTTTGCCCTCTGGTTCTAGAATCTCAGGGCAGTTTTCCTTGATAATTTCATGAAAGATGATGTCTAGGCTCTTTTTTTGATCATGGCTTTCAGGTAGTCCCATAATTTTTAAATGGTCTCTCCTGGACCTATTTTCCAGGTCAGTTGTTTTTCCAAGGAGATATTTCACATTATCTTCCATTTTTTCATTCTTTTTCTTTTGTTTTGTGATTTCTTGATTTTTCATAAAGTCATTAGCCTCCATCTGTTCCATTCTAATTTTGAAAGAACTATTTTCTTTAGTGAGGTTTTGAACCTCCTTTTCCATTTGGCTAATTCTGCTTTTGAAAGCATTCTTCTCCTCATTGGCTTTTTGAACCTCTTTTGCCAGTTGAGGTAGCCTATTTTTCAAGGTGTTATTTTCTTCAGCATTTTTTGGGGTCTCCTTTAGCAAGGTGTTGACCTGCTTTTCATGCTTTTCTTGCATCTCTCTCATTTCTCTTCCTAGTTTTTCCTCCACCTCTCTAACTTGATTTTTAAAATCCTTTTTGAGCTCTTCCATGGCCTGAGCCCACTGAATATTTATTTTGGATGTTTGGGATACAGAAGGCTTGATTTCTAAGTCTTTCCCTGATGGTAAGCATTGTTCTTCCTCAACTGAAAGGATGGGAGGAGATATATCTGTTCACCAAGAAAGTAATCTTCTATGGTCTTACATTTTTTCCCTTTTCTGGGCATTTTCCCATCCAGTTACTTGACTTCTGAGTTTCCTCTCCACACCCACCTCACTTCCAGATCCACCCAGCTAGTGCTTGGGGGCTGAGATTCAAATGCTGCTTCCAGCCTCAGGGCTTTGGGTGGGGGTGGGTCTGCTATTCAGTGTGAGATTAAGTTCAGGTGCTCAGGTGGGGACTTAGTTCCCTCAGAGGGTTTATGCAGAGACCTTACACAATGGATCCGAGCTCCTTCCTGCTTTGGGAGCCCTTGTCTGCTGCTGCCTCTGCTGCTGCCTCCTGAGGGGGCCTGAGTTATGGAGACACCCTGCTCTCCTCTCGGCAAGCTGAAAAGACCCTGTCATTGACCTTTGGCACCTGTGGGTGGAGGGACCTGTGAGGTTGCTGGATCTTCTGTCCCTGAAGCCTGCTTGGATCTGCTCCTCCTGATGCCTCAGGCCAAGGCAGGGCTAGGCTCTGCTCTGGGTTTGGTGCACGACGGACCCTTCGGGTCAGTTTTTCAGGTCTCTCTGGAACAGAAATCTCCTCCACTCCATTGTTCTGTGGCTTCTGCTGCTCCAGAATTTGTTGGGACTTCTTCTTTATAGGTATTTTATGGGCTGTGGGTTAGGAGCTAGCATATGTGTATCTTTCTACTCTGCCATCTTTGGGATGTTGTATTTCTTGTCATACTTTTTTGATGTGTGGTTCATATTTGCTGATTTTTGTTGTTGTTATAAGGATGCCTCTCAGATTGAGGATGGGAGGAGATATATTTGGAAATGAAGGTGATGTGAAAATTAAGGATATCAATAAAAGAAAACCTAAAAAAGAAGCTACTGCCATATTACAAGGGAACATTAATCAACCAGAACAATTATAGTATTTTCAAAATTCCTCATTTTATAGATAAGGAAACTGAGGTCCCTCAAATTAAATAATTTGTCCAAAGTCACAAAAATAATCACTGCACATAGAAGGAGCTTAATAAATATTTGTTGGTGTGGATTGAACTGATTGATACTAAACTTAATTTTAAAAAAAGATCAAAAGGTAGAAGCCAGACATGGTTGTGGGCTAGAGTTAGGTGGGGTCAGGATGATGACAAGGATTAAAAGCCAGGAAGTTATTCAGGTGTGAGGAAGGGTACAGACACCCTTCAAGGGTCAAGGGTTAAGGCAAAGCCTAGGGTTAGCAACAGCAAAAGTAGTCAAGAATCAGAGAACAGGTTTAGAAGTAAGACCTAGATCTAGACATCAGAAACCAGATAAAGAATTGTGTCAGCAGACGCAAAATGTCAGGGTTAAGAAGACCTTGAAACTGAGGTAACTTAAAACCCAACCAAGACATTTAAAAAAATATATAAACATATATGCACACATATACATTTCATATACATACATACATATACATATACACATGTGTGCGTGTGTGCGTGTATGTATCTATATATATCTTGCTAGGCAACTAGGTAAAACAGTGGATAGAGCACTGACCCTGGAGTCAGGAAGACCCGAGTTCAAATCTGACCTCAGACACTAGCTGTGGAATTCTAAGCAAGTCACTTAATTCTGTTTGCCTCATTTTCCTCATTTGTAAAAAGAGCTGGAGAAGGAAATGGCAAACCACTCCAGTATCTTTGCTAAGAAAACCCCAAATGAGATTGCACAGAGTCAGACAACTGAACAATTAGAAAGGCAGAAATCAATCTCAGGATATTCCAATCAAAATCCTGAAAAAAGGGAAGAGGTGAGCCATATCAATTCTGATAGAGTGAGGTTTATGAGCTCAAAAAGAAGGCTAAGCTCTGATAAATACATTTTTATTTTTTTTACTCTGAGCTGAAGTTGTTACTTGTACTTGTTCATGACAGTCATTGACATTTTTGGGATACAGTGAGAGATGAAAATAAATTCACTGACCCCACATTGTTCAACCATTTGGCCCTATTTGGAACTACATTACACATGGACATGTATGCATATACACATGCACGCACATGCATGCTTATACATGTACAAACTCGGATACACAAGTCATCATCCTTTCTCTTTCTGCTATGTAGTCACTCTCAATTTCTTCCTCCTAACAAAATATTGGCAGAGAGGAGTCAGGAAATGTGATCATCATGAGAGGCCAAAAGAGAAGCATTATGGTACAGTACATTTGAAATCAGAGGATTTGGGTCAAATCCTGCCTATGCCGATATCCCACCTGGGCGACCTTTGGCAAATCATGTAGCTTCTCTGTTTCTTCATCTGTAAAATAAGGAGGATTGACCAGATGCTCCCTGGGACTTTTTCCGTTCTAAATCTCTGATCCTTATCATCCCTGTTAGAATATAGGTTTCTTACAAGTAAGGAATATTTTATGTATTAAATTTATGTCTTCAGTGCCTAGCACAGTGACTGACACATTGTAGGCACTTAATAAATGTTTATTGATCTATGGAGTCTGTGTTTTTGCTGTTCACTCTAATGTCACTATATTTGAAATAAGGGTCTCCACAAAGTAATTTAAAGAAGAAGCAGTCTGTACGTGTGGGTACTTGAATCTTCCTGTTTAGACCAGGTTGTTCACTGAGAGAACTTCTACAAATTTTAGTTCAACAGACTTGACTTGTAAACCAACTATTCTGGGGGGAGAAGGAAGAACGAAGAAAGCAAAAAGGAAGGATGTACAGAATACTGAGAAGGGGTCCCTGGTTCAATGCTGGACTTGAGACTGAAAAGAGTCAGGAGCAGACTAGCCACAAGCAGTCTTTGCTCAAATGTCAGAAACTATGGTAATTTCTGTTTGGGGGTCTTTATTTTGTTCACACCAGAGCAATCAGCTGGAAGCTTTCCTGGTTTGTGAGGAAGCAGAGCAATTCAAGCTAAATCTTTCACAGAATTATAGGATTCTAGAGCCAGAGAGGGGTCCTCAAAGGTCATACAGTGCATACCTGAAGCGCATATGTCCCTTTAAAACATCTTCAACAAGTAGCTATCTAATCTCTGCTTAAAAATTTCCAGTGGCAAAGTATTCACTTACTCCAAAGGTAATTTATTTCATTATTAAACAATTTTACTTAGAAAGCTCTTACTTTTTGAACAGAAATCCACTTCTCTGTATTTTCCATTCATTGGTCCTAGTTCTGCTCACTGAGACAAAACAAAATAAATCAAATCTTTCCTACATATCTGTAGAATTAATGGAATATAAGATCTTCCCTGTACATTAATAGGCCTATGTGACCACATATATTCCTTTTACCTTGGAAAAAGGAGCTGAGTTCCCAGGTCTAATGGTACACAGATATTTCAATCACGGATTTCTTGCTGAATCACACAGAGTCCATCAGATGATTCAGGGAGATTTATGTTGCCTTGGGGGAGGAAGTTTGCTTAAGGGAAGATTGCTTGTAGGAAGGCTTTCATACCTTTTGGCACTGGAGTCATTGTGGGTTGCGATGCCTTCTGAGAAATTATATATACTGGGAGGTTGGCATTTTACTTTGGTGCTCACTCATGGAAAGAATGTTTCTTTGTAATTTAACTAGATTAGACTCTGGGTAGCCATTGGTAAGCAGCCCCTGGCTTTGTGAACCCAGATGTTGGCACTCCCTGATCTGGTGATTAGGTATCTGTTACTCTGTTTAGACAGTTGGAGCTCTGTCTATTGGGTCTTTCTTGAGCACCTCTATGTCTTTCTGATCTTTCTGCATTGTTTATCTCTCTGCATTGTGTAATTAAAGTAAGATCGTTAACCCCTTTCAAGTTGTCTTTCCTTTAGAAAAGAAGATCAAAGAACCTGTGCTAGCAGCCCACCCTGTGTGCTAGTGTGGTTGCTAATACAAGAACTTAGGATCAGATATTTGGAGTTGTTTGATTATGTTCAATTCAGTCCAATTCAGCACCTATTAAGGGCCTTTTACATGCTAAGCATTGGAAATACCAAGATTAAAACAAAACAGTTGCTGTCCTCAAGGTGTTTATACTCTTATTAGGGAGATGCAACCTTTATAGAAATAAATTAATACAAATGTCAACCTGAAATAAAGAGGACTGTTATAGTAGCAGTAGCAAAGGTCTTTAACTGAGGCAAGGAGATTGCAATTCAGAACACCACACAGAACTTGACTTCAAGAGTGCCCAGAAGAAGCTACAAGGGGCAGGGCTAAAATATACTTCAACAAGGAGGAGTTGAGTTGTTTTGCAAAACAGCCAAAGGTTGGGGTATGATTGACATCTGATCAGAACAACAGGCTCCAATTGTAGAAAGTTTCCACAGATATCCCAAGACCTGCTCCAACCACAAGATTAGTGAGCTCAAGGGAGCCCCTTCTGTTCTCTGTATTCAACGCAAAGTGATTTCAAGAACGAGAAAATGCTACAAACAAGAGAGGATCAGGAAAGGCATCATATAGGAGGTAGCCTCTGACTTGTGCTTTAGACAAGTTAGATAAGGATTCTGTATGGTAGAACCAAGAGGGGAGGGCACTCCAGGCATGAGTGACCATTTGGGTAAAGGCACAAAGGCAGAAGATAGACTATCATGTATGTGAAATAATTAGTAAGTTAGTTTGACTAAAATAGAGTGTTGTTTGTCCTTTGTTCTCAAAGAGGACCATGACATCAGGAAGGTGATGTCATGACTTGCAAGTGAATTGAATTTAAGTGAGGGAGGGCTATCCAAAGTCACCAGCCTCGCTCTCTCCTCCGGAGTAAATGAAATAATCCGAAAAAGATAGATAGAAGCCAGATTGTGGAGGGCTCTCCATGCTAGGCTGGAGATCTTGGATTTTATCTCAAGAGCAATAGGGAATCATTTGGAGTTTTGCAGTAGGAGGTTTTCAGAGTTTGATCTGGTGGCTAAGAGTTTTCCATATAAGCTAAGGGTTTTCCATAAGTTCTCATGACTGAGAGTGTCAAAGGCCTTGAAATATTGTACACAATGAATATTGTGTACAAACTTCTGTTCTGATCCTGGCATTTCTCCTGAAATTGTCAGGAAGCAAACATATTGACCTTTCCTTGGCCATTTCTGAAGCCACACAGGTTCTCAAGTAGATGACCATCTTCTAGGTGAAGGATCAGTCTATTAAGAAAGACTCTGGCAAGAATCTTGTCAGCAATGACTAAGAGAGAGACCCCCTGCTGCGATTGTCATAAGACAATCTATTTCTTTTATCTTTATAGAGATGGACACATTGATAATGAGGTTGATGCACCCATTGCCAGAGCTAACTCAATGTTTGGGAGGCTTGAAAGAAAAGTGTTGGACAGCTGAGGTATTAGACTGACTATCAAAACTGAAGATATATAGAGCCATTGTGCTAACTTCACTCTTATAGGCCTGGATACCAGAGTTACGCCAAAAAACTGAATAGTTGCCATTTGAATTGTCTTAGGAAGATTCTGAAGATCGCCTGGCAGGATTAGGTACTGGACAATGAGGTTGTTTCTCTAACTGAACTCCAAGCATTCAAACTTCACTGCAGAGAGCACAATTCTGATGGGTTGGTCACATTGTTCAAATGCCAAATGCTCACCTAAAAGACTATTTTATGGAGAACTCATAGAAGGCAAGCACTCACATGGTGGTCAGAAGAAGTGATGCAAGAGGGCACTCTCAGGGTCTCTCTAAAGAACTTTAGAGTTGATTGTAAGACATAGGAGAGGCTGGCAAAGCCCCACTTATCAAAGCAGATGCTGTGCTCTATGAGTAAAGCAGAATTGAAGTAGCTAAAAAACTAAAAAGTACAATATGCAAAGTTAGAGAATCCATCCCAGATATTCATGTGGGCTATTTATGCTCAACCTGTGGGAGAGTATTCTGAGCTCATACGGGTCTGATCAGCCACAGCTGGTCACACTGAAACTTGACTCTATCGTAGTCATGTCATTTTGGTCCTTTTTGAGAATGAAGGACAACAACCAACCAAGTAGAGGAGTACTGAAGAAGGGAAGAGATTGGAGACTGGAGACAATTATGATGAAGGAGGAATGGATAAGGGGAGGTGGGGATTTAATGAGTTCTATTTTGAACATTCTGAGTCCTCAAGCTTTTTCTTCTTCAGGCTAAACTTTTAGATGACAGATTATAAGCCTCTTGAGGGCAGAGACTAACTTTTTACCTTTGTCTCCCCAACACCTAGCATAGCACCTGGTATGTAGTAGGTGCTGATTAAATGATTCTTGAACTAGTCTAATTTTCTTCAACTCTTCTTACTGTCACAAGATTGATTATCCCTAATCCTATTTGCCTTATAGCTGGATAGCACATAAAAAAATGCTTTCAGAACTGCAAAAAATACTTTATATGTGGTCTTAGTACCGCAAAGTAAAGTGACTCTGTCACTTCCTTCACTTTGGACTGTATACTTTGATTAACACTACTTAAGATCATTATAACATTTTTGGCTGCCTCAGTAAATTGTTGACTCCTGTTGAGATTGCCGTCCCCTAAAACTCACAGGTCTTTTTTTTTCACAAAGACAGCTTTTTTATCTGATTAGATTCAGTTCACTGTTCCAGCTGTTTGAAAATCCACATTCTGTCATCTACTAAAGTATTAGCTCTCCCTCCTACCCTCATTTCATCTACAAATTTTGTAAGCATGTCATCCATGTCTTTAATATTTTTATCAAAGTCTTGAATACAAGAGAATATAGTCTTGTACAGTGCCATGGGACCACTGATAAGAATACTCCCACCAGGTTGACAGGGATCAATTAATTCCAATTCTTTAGTTCTTCTCTTTCATACAGTTCTGAAATCACAGCTATCACTATTCCCACCTCTCCTTTTTGTCCACAAAAAAATATTATGAGAGACTTTTTTCAAACACTTTTCTGAAACCCAGGATACTTTGTCTGTGGCATGTGGCTGGTCTACCAGTCTCGTAACCCTTTCCAACAATGAAGTAAATTTATTTTAGTAAGCTTTATTTTAAACAAATCCATGCAGATTCTTTATGAGCTTCTTTTCTAAGGCTAGCAAATTACCACTTTGATACTACAGGTTCTTATATTTTTCTAAGCATCAATATTAAGTTCATCCACCTTTTTCACTGTTGTGGAAATTGGACCACCATTTACTCACCTCTAGTTCTGTAGCACCTCCTCCAGGTTCCACATTTCCCCAAGTCATTGACAACAATTCAGCAACCACATTTTCTATTTTGTTCAGCCTCTTATGAGGCAAATCATGGGCCAGGGATTTGGAATTCAAGGATAGCAGTTAGATGCTCTTACCATTTCTCCTTGATTTCAATTTCCTATTAAGTAGCCCTGATCTATCCTTCCCGGATTGGATATTATTCTTTTTGATGGAGAGAATAAAAACAAAATAAGGTTTGAATGATTTAGCCTTGTTTGCATTATCTATTATCATTACCCCATCCACTGTGAGTATAGCTTTCTTTCTTTTTTATTCTTCCTTTTTGTCCCTAGATAACTGAGAAAGAGGCCTTTGTTTTTCCTCTCCTTAGACGTTACTGGAACCACCAACTAATATTCAGTTTTAGCCTTTTTGACAATATTCTTCTACTTCTTTGGATTATAACTTCCATCTCTTGTACATATTTTTTAATCAATCAATCAATCAATCAATATACATTTTGTTTACTATTTGCCAACCATTTTAATAAGCCTTACCAATGAAAAGAAAAAATAGTTCTTGCCCTCAAGAAGCTTAGGTTCTAATATAAACATGATAGGCACATGCACCATACATACGGAATAGGTGGAAGGTAGATGGAACTTGTATATCAGCTCCCTGTGCAGTCACATGAGTTTCTTGAAGTGGTTCTCTCTTTATTTCTTCACTGGAATAACCTTTGGACCATAACCATCAGGATTTCATTGTCTCATTCCTTTTCAGCCAACTCTCCTTTTAAAGTCTCAAACCACAAAGAGGATCCATTTTTTTCTCTGAATTATATGAAATTCTTTTAAAGCACCAGCAAAAATAGACTTACAAAAAGAGATAAAGAGGAAAACCATTTTTCATGAAAGGTAGCAGACAGTGATTTGAACATTTAACTGAACATTTAATCTTTCAGTACTTTGATACTTAATATGCACCCAATGGCAAAGCTTCTAAATATTTAAAGGAAAAACTAAAAGAATTACAAGGAGAGAAAGACAATAAAAATAAAATGGTGGAGGAACCCAAATTATCCCTATTAGCACTAGGGAAGTATAAGAACAACAACAACAAAGACAGAAATTAAAGCCCTGAATAGAATTTTAGAAAAAACTAAATATGATAGAACTTTGGCAATTATTGAATGGAAATAAAAGAAGTACACACATTTTCCAGCTACACATAGCATTTTAAATAATTTGTTTTGTCTTAGGACATAAAAACCTTACAAACAAATGCAGAAAAGGCAGAAATATTATACACATCCCTTACTGATTACAACACAGTAAAATTTTATAAAGAGTCACCAACAAAGTATTACAAAATCAACTGAGGACTTAATAACAATCCTAAAGAAGTAGTGTGTCAAAGAACAAATTATAGAAATGATAGATAGTGTGCAATAAAACTAAGATTAAAATGGAAACAAATAATGTGGAAAAATCTTTTCAACAAGTTTTTTTATTTTTTATTTTATTTTTTTAAATTAATTAATTTATTTAACTTTTAACATTCATTTTCACAAAATTTTGGGTTCCAAATTTTCTCCCCATTTGTCCCCTCCCCCCAGCCCAGAACATTGAGCATTCTAATTGCCCCTATCACCAATCTGCCCTCTTTTCTATCATCCCTCCCTTCACTTGTCCCCATCTTCTCTTTTGTCCTGTAGGGCCAGGTAACTTTCCATACCCCATTGCCTGTATTTCTTATTTCCTAGTTGTATGCAAGAACAATACTCAACACTTGTTCCTAAAACTTTGAGTTCCAACTCCTCTTCATCTCTCCCTCCCCACCCATTCCCTTTGGAAGGCAAGCAATTCAATATAGGTCATATCTGTGCAGTTTTGCAAATGACTTCCATAATAGTCGTGTAACTATATTTCCCTCCATCCTATCCTGCTCCCCACTGCTTCTATTCTCTCTTTTGATCCTGTCCCTCCCCAAGACTGTTGACTTCAAATTGCTCCCTCTTCCCATTGCCCTCCCTTCCACCATCCCCCCTACCCTTCTTATCCCCTTCTCCCCCACTTTCTTGTATTGTAAGAAAGGTTTTCATACCAAAATAAGTGTGTGTTTTGTTCCTTCCTTGAGTCAAGTGTGATGAGAGTAAACTTCATGTTTTTCTCTCACCTCCCCTCTTTTTCCCTCCACTAAAAAGTCTTTTGCTTGCCTCTTTTATGAGAGATAATTTGCCCCATTCCATTTCTCCCTTTCTCCTCCCAATATATTTCTCTCTCACTGCTTGATTTCATTTTTTTAAGATATGATCCCATCCTCTTCAATTCACTCTGTGCTGTGTGTGTGTGTGTATGTGTGTGTGTGTGTGTGTGTGTGTGTGTGTGTGTGTGTGTGTAATCCCACCCAGTACCCAGAGACTGAAAAGTTTCAAGAGTTACAAATATTGTCTTTCCATGTAGGAATGTAAACAGTTCAACTTTAGTAAGTCCCTTATGACTTCTCTTTGCTGTTTACCTTTTCATGCTTCTCTTCATTCTTGTGTTTGAAAGTCAAATTTTCTTTTCAACTCTGGTCTTTTCATCAAGAATGCTTGAAAGTCCTCTATTTCATGAAAAGAGCATTTTTTCCTCTGAAGTATTATACTCAGTTTTGCTGGGTAGGTGATTCTTGGTTTTAGTCCTAGTTCCTTTGACTTCTGAAATATCATATTCCACGCCCTTTGATCCCTTAATGTAGAAGCTGCTAGATCTTGTGTTATCCTGATTGTATTTCCACAGTACTTGAATTGTTTCTTTCTAGCTGCTTGCAATATTTTCTCCTTGACCAGGGAACTCTGGAATTTGGCCACAGTGTTCCTAGGAGTTTCTCTTTTTGGATCTCTTTCAGGCAGTGTGATCAGTGGATTGCTTGAATACTTATTTTGCCCTCTGGTTCTAGAATATCAGGGCAGTTTTCCTTGATAATTTCATGAAAGATAATGTCTAGGCTCTTTTTTTGATCATGGCTTTCAGGTAGTCCCATAATTTTTAATGGTCTCTCCTGGACCTATTTTCCAGGTCAGTTGTTTTTCCAAGGAGATATTTCACATTATCTTCCATCTTTTCATTCTTTTGCTTTTGTTTTGTGATTTCTTGGTTTCTCATAAAGTCATTAGCCTCCATCTGTTCCATTCTAATTTTGAAAGAACTATTTTCTTTAGTGAGGTTTTGAACCTCCTTTTCCATTTGGCTAATTCTGCTTTTGAAAGCATTCTTCTTCTCATTGGCTTTTTGAACCTCTTTTGCCAGTTGAGTTAGCCCTATTTTTCAAGGTGTTATTTTCTTCAGCATTTTTTGGGGTCTCCTTTAGCAAGGTGTTGACCTGCTTTTCATGCTTTTCTTGCATCTCTCTCATTTCTCTTCCTAGTTTTTCCTCCACCTCTCTTACTTGATTTTCAAAATCCTTTTTGAGCTCTTCCATGGCCTGAGCCCACTGAATATTTATTTTGGATGTTTGGGATACAGAAGGCTTGATTTCTAAGTCTTTCCCTGATGGTAAGCATTGTTCTTCCTCAACTGAAAGGATGGGAGGAGATATATCTGTTCACCAAGAAAGTAATCTTCTATAGTCTTATATTTTTTCCCTTTTCTGGGCATTTTCCCAGCCAGTTACTTGACTTCTGAGTTTCCTCTCCACACCCACCTCACCTCCAGATCCACCCAGCTAGTGCTTGGGGGCTGAGATTCAAATGCTGCTTCCAGCCTCAGTATTTTGGGTGGGGGTGGGTCTGCTATTCAGTGTGAGATTAAGTTCAGGTGCTCAGGTGGGGGCAGGGCAGCCACACGGGACTCAATTTCCTCAGGGTGTTTATGTGGAGACCTTACACAATGGATCTGAACTCCTGCCTACTTTGGGAGCCCTTGTCTGCTGCTGCCTCTGCTGCTGCCTCCTGAGGGGACCCTAGCCACGGGGACACGCCACTCCCCTCTAGGCCACCCACAAAGTCTCTCTCACTGACCCTTGTCACCTGTGGGTGGAGGGACCTGCAAGGCTGCTGGAGATTCTGTCCCTGAAGCCTGCTCAGATCCGCTCCTCTTGGTGCAGTGTGGCCAATGCAGGACTGGGCTCTGCTCCGGGTCCGGTGCGTGACCAGTCCCTTCGGGTCAGTTTTTCAGGTCTCTCTGGAACAGAAATCTCCTCCACTCCATTGTTGTGTGGCTTCTGCTGCTCCAGAATTTGTTGGGAGTTCTTCTTTACAGGTAATTTTTGGGCTGTGGGTTTGGAGCTAGCATATGTATGTCTTTCTACTCCGCCATCTTGGCTCCTCCCCTCAACAAGTTTTTTTGATAAAGTTCTTATTTCTGACATGTATAACAAACTGAATCAAATTTAAAAGAGATATATTCTCTAATTTATGGCTATGAACAGGCAGTGTTCATGGGAAGAATTTCAGACTCTCTATAGCCACATGAAAAATGCTCCAAATAACTACTAGAGAAATGCAAATTAAAGCAATTTTGAAATTCTACCTTACAGTCTTCATATTGGAAAAGATGACCAAAAAGGAAAATTACAAATGTTGGAGGGGCTGTGGGAAAACAGGAATATTGATGTACAACTGTTGGTAGACCTGTCAATGGTTGCAACAACTTTGGAAAGCAATATACAAAAAGTTATTAAACAGTGTCTGTTTAATAGGACCCATTCAAATTTGACTGTTTAATTTGACTCAGTCAAATCACTTCTAGGCCTATGCCCCAAAGAGATCAAAGAAAGACAAAAAGCTTGTATATGCACAGAAATATAGCACCTCTTTTTGTGGTGGCAAGAAAATTAGAAACTAAGGAGATGCTCATCCATTGAAGAATGGCTTAATTTTGGTATCAGAACATGACAGAAAATCGTTATGTTGTAATTAATCAAGAAATAGATGATGCAGAATGAAGTAAGCAGAACAAAGAATAATTTATATTATATTAGTATTACAAAAATGAATAAGTTTGAAGAACAATGAAATGAGTAGAACAAGGACAATTTGCACAATAACAGCACTGTAAAAAGAAGACCCAATGACTTTGAAAGGTGTAAGAATAATGATTAATAAAATGACCATTAATGATTCCAGAGGATTGATGATGAAACGTGTTGTTCATACAAAGAGATAATGGATGTCAGTTGAGAAATGAGAAATATATTTTTATATACAATCATTGAGAGAATTTTTATTTTGCTTGACTATATATATGTACATATATATATACATATATATATATTTGGTACAAGAACTTTTTTTAATAGGGTGGGGGTAAAAAGAAGAGAAAATAGATTTTTGTTAATTTAAAAAATAGAGGCAGAGAGTACTATAGATGTGGCATGTTACATGAACTTTCAGAAGAGGTCAATAATTTATTAGTTTTATGTTGTCATAAAAGAACTCTCATGAAGTGGAAGTAATTTGCAAATGTCTCTAACTCTCATGAAGTGGAAGTAATCTGCAAATGTCTATAATATAATAAATAAAACAAGAATAAAACTGAAAAGAAAAGAAATGTTCTTTTCTGAAGCCTAAGGTTATACTAGTCAGATTATACCCAGTATTGTAATGAGGATCAAAACAGCATATGTAAAACACTTTACAGACTTAAAACACTACATAAATACTAGCTATTTTTTTTGTCATGAGCTATAAGATGATGTGTTTTTTTTTCCTTCCAAGGTTATCATTATTTTATTTGTTTCTATGTTTTATTCATGGCTTTTGATTTTAGATCACAGTCATTTTCAACCATGCCCTACCCGCAGAGTGAATTTTCCTTTGTCACAAAAAGGAAGAGCAGCTATGCAAAAAACAATTAAGACACCGTATATAACATTCTACACCTATCGTCTCTCAACCTCCTCAATGAAAGGCAGGATATACACTTTCGTATCTCTTCTCCAGCACCAAGATTGGTCATTATAATTGCAAAGAATTCAGTTTAGTTTTATTTTTCCTTATATGTGTGTATATGTGCATACATATGTATGTATGTGTGTGTATATATGAATGTTCATGTATATGTATATGTATGTGAATATATATATATATTTTCCCTACTGGTGATTTTAGTGGGAGAGAGAGACAGAGAGAGAGAAACCTAGAGAAACCCAGAGAGGGGCCTAGATAGGGGCATAGAGAGATCTCTAAAGAAAAGCAAAGATAGGGAACCTGTGACCTTGTGGCCACATGGCCTTCTAGGTCCTTGGATGCGGTCTTTTGACGGAATTCAATTTTACAGAACAAATCCTTTCATTAAGGGGATCTGTTCTGTGAAGTTTGGATTTGCTCAAAGATTGCACCTGAGAACGTTGAAGACCACATGTGGCCTTAAGGCCCCAGGTTCTCCACCCCTGACCTAGAAGGATATTAGAGGGGTCTAGAAAAAGGCCTAGAAAGAGGTCTAAGAGATGTCCAAGGGTCTCAGGGAGAGGACTAGAGATTGGCCTAGAGAGGCCTAGACAGGATATAGAAAGAAGAATGGAGAGAAGTTCAGGGGCATAGTGGAGTATAGAGAGAGGCATAAAGAGGTCAACTGGCAACATTTCTTGATTTAGAGCTTTGGCTAGGGGCCCTGAGAGATTGGTTCAGAGGTGGAACTTGAATTCTGGGCTTCCTAACTCTGAGATCAGCTCTCTATTCACTACACCCTGCTACTTTATTTCATTTACATTGTAGGGATCACTATGTATTTGCTGTTCAGTCTTTGTGACCCTATTTAAGATTTACTTGGAAAAGATTCTGGAGTGATGTGCCATTTCCTTCTCCAGCTCATTGTATAGATGAGGAAACTGAGACAAACAGGATTAAGTGATTTGCTCAGGGTTGCACTACTAAGAAGTGCCTAGGCCAGATTTCAACTCAGGAGATGAGTCTTCCTGACTCCAGCCCTGGCACTCTATCCACTATACTACCTACCTGCATGCCTGGCACATAGTGGGCATTTATTAAATAATTATTGAATGCAATTTAATTCCACAAACAAATAAAAGCAGCAAAAAAAGAAAATTATACATATGAAACTGTGAACCTCAGTTGCATCTAGTTTGGATTTTTCTGTGTTTACAAGGTGATAGCAGCAAAACTAATATATTGGAAAATAAATGTCTCATTCTCTACCTACAGTTTGTCATTTGTCTTTCAAGAGGTAGAAATGACTGCTTCATCATCAGTCTTCTCATACCCTGATTGGTTTTTTAATTGATCAGAATTTTAAAGCTGTTTTCCTTTCAAAGTTATTTTTCCTTACACTCTTATTTTAAAATTTATTCTGGTTCTGTTCACTTTACTCTTAGTTTGTATAGATCTTCCTAGGTTCCTCTGAATCTATCTTTTAGAAAATTTCTTACAGTACAATAACATTCCATTACATCTATATACTGTAATTTGTTTAACCATTCTCCAATTAACTGGCAATTACTTTGTTTCTGGGTGTTTTTGTCTTTTTTTTTTTTGTTTTGCTACTCCCCAAATTGCTACTATAAAAATGTTTTTTACATCTGGGTCCTTTTTCTGTCTTTGACCTCTTTCAGATATATGCCTCATAGTGATATCCCTGGGTTAAAGGGTATTTAATGACTCTTGAGGCACAGTTCCAAATTGCTTTCAATAATGATTGGTGCATTAGTTAGCCTATTCTCCTGTGGTACATCTAACAATTGCCATTTCCCTTTTTTCTCTTTCATTTTTGCCAACCTGAGGAGTGTTAAGTGGAATTTCAGAGTGATTTAAAGTATCCTTTTCATTTGTTCAGTGATAAGTTGCATTTGTTCTTTTGGAAGCTATGTGCATCTTTTTATAATTAATCTTTTGGGGAACAACATTTTCCTTATTTCTTATGGTTCAATCATATTCCATTACATTCCTACACCACTATGTGTTCAACTATTTCACAGTCAAGGTCTAACATCATTTTAACAATTACTTCTTTTTTATTGGTCAGAATCAGATTGAGAAAGATGTTCCCCTTGTCATTTCTTCAGCTGTCTGAAAGATGAAATTATCAGTACAGCAATTCAAAAATTTATCAAATGTTCAGTTTTTAACAAAGAGCAACCCCCAGCAGACACCTAGGTAGTTGAAATTTCCCATCATAACTATATCCTTCTTCTCTGACAGTTTTGTGAGCTGTATCCAGTACTCATCATCCATTTCCTTTATCTAGCCAGGCAATCGGTAGTATACTCTCAGCTAGATAGAAGGTTTTTTCCTCTTTTTTTTCTAATCTTTACACAACTACTCCCCATCATCCTTCCTCCATTCGTTCATGGATTTCCACCTGACTTTATATCTAGGTGACATACAATTCTGTTCCACAATTCCTTACATCTAATTTATTCCTTTTGAACAAGATGCATCCTAATTCTGTATTCTAGAAATGAATCATCCTGCCAAATATTAATGATACCTAAGAGGTCACATTTACCTCATGTCTCAAGATCTCTGACCTATTTTGTTACCTATACCTGACATACCTTGTATATAGACCTCTGAGACCATGAGCATCATTTCTTCTCTCTGTTAATTGGTTTTTGTTAATTGCAGGGCACAACCACTGCCACGTTATCTATGCCATACCTGATACTTGATACTCTACAGTATTTAGTTTAGTGCTTGTGTCTGATCAGTTTTCTTCTTCCCTTTCTATTCTCCTTTTCAAAGAGATGTTCTCATCAGTGAATTTTTTTTTTTATAATTTTAAAATCATTGGCCAGTTTTTCTTTTATTTCCTTCTTCAGCTGTTCCAGGAGAGCTGCTTGTGCTTGCGAGCAGTTCATAGTCTGTTCTGAAGTTTCAGATGGAAGTACAGTCTCAGCTCTGACCTCTTTGGTGTTTGTGTTTTGGTCCTTATCCCCATAGAAAGATTCTATGTTTTTTTCACACTTCTGCTTTTTCTTGTTCATGATGTTGATTGAGTATCGTGGCTTCTGATTATTTCAGTCAGAAGCTACAGAACTTTGTGTTGAGCTGATGTGTGAAAAAGTTAAAAGCAGATTTTTGTTTTGTGTTTCCCCTATCAACCCTGGGGTTGGCTTGTTAAGTGTGGGGGAGGAGTGGTCTGGTCACAGGAGATCATCTCAGCTGAACTGAGGAAAGGCAAGCTCAGGGGATGGTGATCCCAGCTTTCCTATTGTCTTCCTGTTTCCCCTGGAGGGCTGAGGCACACCTAGATACTAATGCGTGTTCCCACCCCTCCTGGGGCTCCTCTCCTGGTGCTGAGGCTTGCCTGGGTCCTAGAGAAAGTTTTCTCTGCCCTGGGTCCTCTGTCCTTCTGGTTTGCCTCCACCACAGTAGGAGGAATCCCCCTTAGCTATTTTCCTAGCCTCAGGTGTTATGGGAGTATTTGCCCCCTTCTGCTGTTCCCGCTGATCCAGGATTTTTCTGGGGAAATATTTTATGGTTCTTTCACAGTCATCAAGGGAGAAGGAGAGAGCATTTACTGATCACTTCGCCATCCTGGGTCCCGGAAGTTCAAGTAGGTGACTTACTGAAGTTTAATCTTCAAGCTGAAGGTCTCAGGAGCTGCTGGGCTGATATCTGGCACTCAGCAGCTCTCACTGGCTCTGTTCAGCTTGTCGCCCACCCTCAGTGCTGCTCCGCCAGTTCTGCCCAACGCTTTCAGTTTTCTTGGGTCCCTTATGCTCCACTGTGCTAACCGCGCTGCGCTGTGCACTGGGGGCTCACCCCCACGGAACAGATCCTTCCCGTGGACCTTCCAGTCTAACCTGGGCTCCAAATCCATCACAGTCTGTCTCCCACTGGGTTCCGCATCTCCAAAATTTGGTCAGATTCTCCTTTCAGAGGTATCTGAAGGAGTTTGTCCAAGAGCTTAGGTGAGTCGTTGCTCTCGCTCCGCCATCTTGGCCCCGCCCCCTTCCCTTTCTATTTTCAGTTATAATCATCTTGATTAGATCAGCAAATCTCCAGGCAACTAAATTGTTCCCAGCCCTCCTTAGATGTACTCTGTCCCTGGTCAAGAGCCTGTCATTTCTTAAGCTTTAGTTTCAGTTTAGAAAGCCAGATCCCATTCTCTGCTGGTATCTTTTTAGCTAACAGCTCACTGCCCATATCCTTTTTTCTCTTGTGAAGTTCCTCCTTCTTCTATCAGAAAAAGTGATGAAAACCTTACCTCTTCTCCCAGAATTCCTTTTTTTCTGCCCAGAGTTTATATAGAAACATCTTCATAGTAAGAATTGTTTAACCTTGAAATGGACTACCAAGGGAAATTTGGTCTTCCTTTCCCTGAAGGTCTCCTGAAAAAGGATATCTCCTTATCTCCCTGAAATAGGGCCAGACAAGGCATTTATATATGTGCCTTAGATGAGTTATAAAGATTGAGCTCTTCTTGTCTTCCCTCCTCCCAAGTAAACATGAACAGAATTTGATCTCTTAAAAGATAGTGTATTAGTGACACAGGTTTTATGGAGGGTGGGATAGTGTTTGTTTTTAACCAGTTCATCTGCACAGGAAAATATCATCCATGAACATCTATTGGAGTTCCCTGGGGCACTAAGAATTTAAATGACTTGTCCAAGGTCGTACATCCAGTATGTCAGAGACAGGACTATGATCTCAGATCTACCTACCTCTGAAGCCATTGTCTCTCCACTGCCTGAGAGCAGCCTCTCTTGGGACACTAAAACAAGTGTGATTTGACATGACTAATATCTACGTGCCATGTAGAGTATAATTTTCTGGCAATAAAAATACATGGGTTCATAGAAAGTTGTAATGAAAAGCATCCCTTGTAATCATCCTCTCTCCTTCCGCCCTCCACTGTATTCTCTGTAGCTGCCTCTGTTGCCTAATGCTAGTTTCTACTGTGACCTGGGATCATTTGAAAGTGGAAGTAGCAGATCCATATTATTGACATTATCATCATATGTTAATAGTGTTCTTATCAAAGCACCTTCCAGCAGATACCTCATCCAGTCCTCAACCACTCTATGGAGTAGAGATAGAAGATAGCTCAATGTCCTTTTCTGTCTTCTGACCATCAATTTGTATCAAATCACTTATGTTCAGAAGGCTTCAGATGACATTAAGGTTTTCTGGAAACTAGTCTTCTGAGGCAAATACTCATCCTATTGATTTCACAGCATAATAGATCTAGAGCAGCAAGGGACCTTAGGCATAATCTGAGACAGGTATGTGGTGCAATGGTTAGGGCCCTGGATTTGGAGTCAGGAAAACCTGAGTATAAATCTGGCCTCAGACACTTACTAGATGGGGGGGTTCTGGGCAAGTCATGTAGCCTCTATCTGTCTCAGCTCCTTATGTATAAAAAAAGATAATAATAGTACCTATCTTCCCACTATTGTTGTAAAGATCAAATGAGATAACATTTGGAAAGCACTTTGAAAATCTTAAAGTGGTAGATAAATGCCAGCTAGTAATATGAATCTGGTTCAGTTCCATCATCTGAGGAAACAGTCTCAAGGAAGTTAAGGTGAAAAATCCAAGGTTACGAAGGTGATAAAAGGTAAAGCTCAAGTCCTTTACTTTGTAGTTCAGCCCTCTCTGCTTTCTCTAGCTTTCATATAACTAGTGACTATGAGAGACGAATATGAGTGATGTGGAAAGAAACATGGAGTAGAGGTCTTGGAGTTAGGATGACCTAGGTTTCAGTTCTACTCTTGATGCATATTAATTATATGATGAAGGACCATTACTTACCTTCTCAGTTCCCTAGGCAAGTCTCTAAGATTTTAAGTTATAAGTAAATTTCCAATTTGCATCAGTGGAGGGAGTTTCTATGTTGGGAGTTTGCTAAACCAATGAAATCGCAGGTCTGGAATGCAATAGTGGATCTCCTATTGAGAGGACAAGGTTATAAAGATAAAAGTTCATGGGTTGGTAAGTATTTGGTTGCTATTAGTAAGGTTGAATGTTGCCTGTCCCATTTTATGAATGAGAGATCTGCAACTGCTATCCAAGTCAGATTCATCTTTTGGATGAGTGTCATCTGTGATATAACAACAAAAACAATGGCAATAATAAATAATAACACATACTGTGTTTTGCAATAACATAATAATAGTCTATAAAGTGTTTTACAGTGAGAAAGCACTTTACATGTGCTTCAGTTCATCTGATCCTCACAATCAACCTGAAGGGATAAGTAGTACAAGTGTTATTCTCTATTTCACAGATGAGGAAATAAAAGCTCGGAGAGGTTAAGATTTGCCCAATATCATACACCTAAAAAGTGTTACAGCCAGGAGTTGAACCCAAATCTAACTCATGGACTAGCACTTTTGCTGCATGCCACACTGACTCTGTCCATGGCTTAAACATGATACTCTTGGGGCATTGTATAGTTTTCAGTCCTTGAAGGACTTGGAACACAACTTTACTATAGTCAGTGACAGCCAGCCATGTAAATGTTCTTGGTTTTTATTCTGAATTCAATTTTTTTCTTACCTACTTCAGCTTTTCCTAAATGACACCCTGGCTCTACAGACAGCATCTCCTATAGCATTCTTTAATTATAGGGAAGAATGAGAGAATGGAAGAAATGCTCACTGGTTTCAAGGGCATTCAGGTCACATTCATGAAGAATATACAATTTTTTTTTCCCAAAAGGGCTCCAGAGTTGGGAAGAGTTCATTATTTTGCCCAGTGTATCTGAGGGAAGTCATCAGTAAAAATGAAATTGATTAAAGCCACTACATGGATTTGATTTATGAAGCATGAACCTAAGAGAAAAATTCCCCAAACCCAAAAATATTTCAGTATAGACCTAGAGTGTTTTATTCTATACTGTACTTACTATACTATATTATCCCATCCCATCCCATCCCATCCCATACTGTGTTGTGTTGTATAGTATCATATCATGTCATATTATCTAACATTATATTATCCTCCCATGTCACATCATATTATCACATTGTATCACATATTTATGTTGCTATATCATACCATATCACATCATATATTACAGCATGTTATGTTAACTTTTAGTCATTCTAAATATAGGGAGAAGTAAAAATTGCCATGGTTCTATAGTTTTATTAATATAAAAATATTTCATGGAAGATAGCATTTAATTCAGTTGCTTTCAGGTGTGTCTAACTCTATGACCCCATTTGAAGTTTTCTTTTCAAAAATACCAGACGGGTTTGCCATTTCCTTCTTCAGTTTATTTTATAGATGAGAAAATTGAGGCAAACAGAATTAAGCGACTTGCCCAGGGTCATGCAACCAGTAAGTGTCTGAGGCCAGATTTGAACTCACAAAGATGAGTCTTCCTTACTTCAGGCTTACCATTGTATTTCCTACTGCACCATCTAGCTGTTCATGGAAGACGAAATGGGCAACTTAAAAAACTATAGCCCTGAACTGAACACAGCATTATCTTGTTTTAGAATTGTATAATTACTTTTGTCTATACATATTGTGCATAGCAAATACTTTAGAAATGTCTTTTACTTGTTGCCGTGTTCAGAAAAACTCTAGTTTATAAACAACTTAGATACAAATTATCCTATAATATATAAATGTGCATAATACTTAATATAGCATTCATTCATTCAACTCATATTTGTTAACTACCTACTATGTGCAAAGCACTGTACTAGGTACTGGGAAAGATACAGTTTAAATAAGACTTCATCCCTGTCCCCATGGAGTTTAAAGTGTAGTAAATACAATATTCTAAGACAGATATATGTGTATATATACGCATATGTGCATTTATATGTTTATAAAATAACAAAACTGATTTTTAAACAAATATATCAGAAGCGACACATGGTTCCTGTCTTCCAGGAGTATATAATCTGGGAAGTGATGCGTATAGTTTTTCATTTTTTTCTTCCAACTTTGCCAAGGACCTAAGAGTCATTGCAGCTCAATAGAAATCAAGTGCCTTGTAATGTTCCTCACTGTGTACTGTGCTAGTCTGCAGTGCAGCCTAGATGGCTGTGTTAAAGGGATGGCATTTTGGTGCTCTTCAGCGCAGTAGAAATTGATTTTACTAATCAATTAACAACTTCATGGTCACTGAATACTCATTATAGAGCACAGTTCTAGGGCTATGGAAATATACCAAGGAAAGGGAAAACTGCAGTCTCTGCTGTAGGCTTTGCAACTGAAATCAGCATCTAGGGCAAACACAAAGGAGGAAAAAATAGAAATACTTACAAATAAGTACATAAATAATCCAGATAATGGTAACAGATACAAGTGCAGAGAGGACATACATGAGATGATTAAAGCTTGGCGTTAATTAGAGAAGACTTCAGACGCAGTAGGATTTTCAATAAGCTAGGGAATTGACAATCTAGCAGAGAGTAAAGGGAAAGGCATCATGGGTAGCAGAAATAACAGGAATAAAAACACGGAAATGGCAGAGGGATAACAAATATATTTGGCTAGAAACCAAATTGGTGGCGAAGAGTAACTGAGTGAGTGGAAAGCGTATTAAACTTGGGGGCTTTGCACTTGGATTTGTATCCTGGCCCTGCTATCTTTTACCTGCATGACCTTGGCTAAGTCACTTCAGCGTTCTTGATCTCACATTCCTTCATTGTAAAATTTGGAGGTTGGAGTAAAAAAGACAACTTTGCTCCTTTCTACCTCCAAATCAATGATCTGTCATCCCTGAAAGTGATAAAGTAAGTGAAGAATGTTAAAACATAGGCTATTGTCTTTAAGGATTCCCAGTGCACCATTTGGGGGGAATTCAATTCATTAAAAATTCATCAAGTGCCCACTATATGCAGAACCCTGTGGTAGCTACGGGAAGGGAGTATGCCTTGATGTGGGTAGCAGTAGATAGCCATGTCTTTGGCAGAATGCATGGATTCCAAGCTGAGCTGACACCAGGGATAAACAAGTTTGGACCATCACCTACTTTGATATATGGTGGAGTGTATGCAGAGGGGAAGCAAAATAATCAGTACTTTAATATTACAATATTACTTTCTACCCTTATAGTATTTGACTTAAACTTTATCTTTTAATTTATGAGCATTTATTTTATCTGCCTCCAACGTCTCTGTGCACACGATTAAAAAAACAAAAACAAAACACTTGGAACAGACAGGCATAGTCAAGCAAAACAAAACCCCATGTCGGCCAAAAATGTAAGTCTCATTCTGCATATTGAGTTTATCACTTCTCTGGCAGAAGGTGGGCAGATTCCAGAGTATCTTTAATTTTACTTTTTATAAGAGCATTTATTTTAGTGCCAGACAATTCTGTTCTCCATGGCACATAAATATTTATTTTGTACTGTTGCATATTACAGTGAAGGCTCAAAGCCTGCAGTGGACAGCGATACACATTTCTGGACATATAACGATGAATAAAAGCATTCAAGTTAGGTCTAGGCAGTAAGGAATGGAAATTGAAATAAGCTACTTTTTTAAGAAGTAAAATTGCATTTATACTTTCATAGCAGGTAACACAAATTGGGCCCAGTTCTGAGAGGTTGTTTTTTTTTTTTCATCAGTGTATTTGCTGCCATACCCTCCTAATGAAAATGTGAGCTCTTTGAGGACAAAAACTGTTTTTGTGTTTCTTTATATCCCCAGTGCTTAGCACAGTGCCTGGCACGTAGTATTTAATAAATGCTTGTTGATTGATTTGTTGATGTGTTTAATTTCCAACTGTGTCCCTTTGCTATGCCTCTACAAAAGCCAGTGGTTATCCTTGAAGAGTGGAGCATGTTCCCAAAGGCTACAGTGATGACGTTCAAGACCAAACTCTGTGACAGCCATCTTGGGAAGTCTTTCAACTTCCCAGAAACCCAGGCCTGACAGGAGGAAATATTTGGCTCCCTTTGAACTTGTACATTATGCAGGAGTGGTGAGTTGCCCCAGGCACCCAGGCCCATGTGTTTTTGGCATGGCTTCAAATGCACTCAGCTGGTGTCCTTAGATAATGGCTAAGTGAAGTTTAGATTAAGAGAAGAGATGAATGAAAACAAAGTCAGCTTGAGATGAAAGAAGGACAAACCCTCTTAGACTTAGGAAATGAAACATACATGCATTAATAGCTGCACATTTCACCCGGGGGTCAGAGATCCTGAATGGTCTCTGGCCTCACCGAACATTAAGCAAAGCAGCTTCAGAGAGGAACAGACACCATCAAAGGCACTGGATTTTTTTCCTATTTGTCTCTTCTTTTAACTTAACATTGTGCGTGTGCATGTGTGATATCAATTGGTCTTTCTATTGGAAGTCCTTTTTAATCTGCCATAAAGAAATAGCCCATGGGTAACTGTGTTCTATAAACTGTAGCTGAGCAAAGATTTCTGGTGACCTTCACTGCCCCTTCTCATCTTTCCTCTGGTCTATGTGTCATCCTTTTCCTCTGCTTTATACTGCTGGCCAGTGATTCTGAGTGGAATATAGGTAGGAGGATTGGAAAATGATGACCTTCAGAATCTCTACCTGCAAAAACACTGCCAGTTTATGTAGGCCTATGCAAATATGCTTGTGGCTTTCTTCCTGGTAGACTGGAGTGTATCTCTCCCTACTGGCATAAAGATTTTATATTGGGAATGCAAAATGGTTATTTCCCATTTTTATAAAGTACAGATAATAAAACCAAACTATTTCATTTCTCTATTTAAGGTATATAAACAGGACTGTTATCCTAAAGGCATCTAGGTGATGAAACGCATAGAGTGCTGGACTTGGAGTTAGGAAGATCTGAGTTCAAATCCAGTCTCAGACTGTTAGTAACTGTGTATCCCTGGATAAATCATTTAACCCCTGTCTGCCCTCAATTGTAAAAAGGGGGCAATAAATGGCACCTGACTCCCAGGGCTATTGTGAGGATCAAATGGGATAATATTTGTAAAGTGCTTAACCCAATGTCTGGCACATAACAGGTTTTTAGCAAACACATTTCTTTCCCTCCTTTTTTCCATTCTTCCTTCCTCCCATTTTTTTCCTCCTTCCCCTCTTCCTTCCCCTCTTCCTTCCCTTCTTTCTTATTTTCAAGTTTAAAAAGCTATATTAGAGCTTCCTGTAGTGGAAAGTACAGTATTGGGAGTTAGGAGACCTGAGTTTGAAACCTGGCTCCAACATTTACTTGCTCTGTGACCATTAGAAAGCCATTCGAACTTCCTGGGTCTTGGATTTCTTCCCCGTAAACAAAACAAAACAAAACAAAACACAACTAATATGAATACTACCTACTTCACTGAGTGCTTGTGAGAAGGTTGCTGTGTAAACATCAAAGCACGACATAAATAAATTACTATTATTATTTCAAGTAAAGCACTGGCTAATTTATGTATTCTCTTCCTTCTGTTATCTGAACTTTATGCTTCTCTGTAGGTGCCTCATGATGTGACTGGTTGATTTGAGAATAACCAAGACTCTCTTAATGAATCAATGGTAGGAGTTTTTCTGAATTCTTTCAACAGATTCTTGGCTAATTGTTTTGAAAACTACATTAGTACTAACAACAGAGAGCAAAGTAATCTTGCATGACCTGAATCTTCAGTGTCCTTAGTTCTTGTGACATTCTGGTCCTCTTTCTCACAAGGACCTCTCTTCATCCTAACTGTGACCTGGTTGTACCTCTTGTTAATCCCTAGGGGATTTGTAGGAAAGTCTTTCTATCTGTAGATCCCAGCAAGGTCTTTTTGTTGGTTAGGGCAAGGCTTGCAAATGCTCAAAGACAAATCTAGGCCAGGGAGTTCTGTCCATGGTCCTGCCTTTATTCTCCACTTGACCTCATGGATTACTCTGGTAGTTTCTCAAGTGCCTCTAAGAGGCATGTTAGCTGTGAGCCCTTAGCTTGGGTGGTTTCATTAGAGTGATTTTCTAGGCATTGGACAAAAGGAATGTGGATTTTTTTTTCTCTTCACAATTCTTTATGCTGTCTCATGCATGCAGAAACTGAAGAAGAGGAAAAAAAATAGGCAGAATGACATTTTTAAGGAATTCGCATCCACTCCTATCTATGAGACATTCCTCAAGGTTTCTAATAATTGCACCCTCTGCCACTGCACAAGGAAATCAATGTACCATAGTCTCATAAAGGAGATCATGGGATCTTAGACTTGGAGCCAGATGGTACCTTAGAAGCCATCCAGTACAGCCTCATTATTTTATAGATAAGGAAGCTGAAGCACAGAGAAGTTAAGTGACTTCCCCAGGGTCATAGCATTAATACACATCTGAGGAAAGATTGGCACCTATGTCTTAAGGTGGAGAAAATGAAACACTGACTGGTCATATGGTATGATTGAGGTCTTCTAGCACACCATTAAATTTCCAAAGGTATGGAAGAGCATTTAATTGTAAATTGGAGGATGTGGTGGATTCAAATCCCAACCTCCCACTTAGTATTTGTGTGACCTTGTACAAGTCATTTACACTCTCCAAGGCTTAGTTTCTTTATCCATAAAATGAGAGGTTTGACTGGATGACTTCTAAGGTCCCTTCTAGATTTAGATATGTATTCTGCTCAGGAGCACTGACTCAACTAAAGAGACTATTTCATAAAGTTTCCTTATGTAAAACTTATCTGTTCTCTCTACTGCTTGTAGTTTGTTGCTTTCTACATCTTTAATATTGCTGAGCATCATAAAGCAATTGAAAATAATTCAAATTTCATCTGGTTCCATTTTTACAGTCATGTATATCCTCTTACTCACTCCTTCTCATGGTTGATACAAAGGAGGAAAAGAAATTCAAGGAAGGGACTGCTTTCCAGAGTATATCATCTCTGTATAGGGTTACTTTTGAATCAATGTGCATTTGAAATGTTTCACAATCTGTGTGTGCAGCCTCTAGAGGTGGGACTTTATCTGTTTAAACTAGGCAGAAACATCTCAACTTTTCTCAGTAGGAGGAATTAAAAGGTATTCTTAGTACCAGAGAAAGTTTCTTAGGACAGATTGATAATTGACAGAAAAGTGTCAATAAGTGTTCCTTCTTCAAAACCAATTTATTGACTCATCATAAGAGATTGTTTCTAATTCTCAATGAAAGTAGAAATAATTCAGAAAAGCATTCTTATTTCACTATGTCTGTCTTAGAAATAGTCTCATGCTGAGGAAATAATTACTTTTGCTTGACTAGTAAGAAAGGATGCTGACTTCATTATTTTACCATTAGTGTTCATAGTTGGACCAGCAGAATTTGGGGGAGGATTTATTTTCAAGGTGAGTTAAATTCTAGTCATTATTAGCCTACCTTTTAGGAAAAACTAAATGAATTGATGACTAATCTGAAATAAATAGTGTCTTGTTTTATGAGTTGTCTTATTCCAATAGGCACAGACCTCCAGGTAAAGAACTAGATGGTAAATTATATTTGAATACCATTTTGTTGAGTTATATTTTGAGAAATATTTATTGGTCCCTTCCAAAGAAGTGAAAATTTATACAATAGAAAAAAATGAAAAGGATTGCAAAGGTAGGTCTTTGGAACCATCTCAAGATTGCACCTGAACTGAAGTCCAAGTGGATATGCAGTGAGATTTCATTAAGCAGGTCCTATTGTGACAGGGTAATGGACCTGATATTAGGATCATAGAATCTTAAAACTTTCAAGCTAGAAGAGACCTTAGAGGTCCAATTGGTCCAATCAAATTCACTCCTATTATATATGAGGACACTGTAATACTAGATGACATTGGTCTAAGAAATGCTTGTCTGTCACCTTTCTGAGTTGTTCTAAGAACTGTCCTAATGATATTTTCTGCAAAGCCAAATGGGAAAAGAATATTGTAAGAAATGAATGACTTGACCTTAGTTATCTGAATTCAGTTCCAATTCAGGGGACAGTTTTTGCAGTGCTAATCTCCGCTTTCCCAATCCTAATAACTTCTCTTTTCCCTCCCATAATTTATCCCTTCTTCTTTGAGTAATCTCACACAGTGGGTATTTTTCATTGGGTGGTGTTTTTAAATAATTTTTAAAATTAACCAAATCAAAGATACAATGAGAAGGTAAGATCTTCTCTGGGAATAAAGACATAGGGAGCTTAAGAACTACACTCTCAGAAAAGAGCTTAGTCTGAGTTTGAGACCAGTCATCATCCAGGTTTATCACTTGCAGTTTAAGCCAATACTCCACTTCCCTCTCACTTCTCACAAACAAACACAGACTTGTAAAACTCCTCTTATATTTCTCCTAAGAGCACAAAGAAAGGATACACATCCTTTTTGCTTCTTTTAAAGAGGGTGGCCCAGAATGAGACAAAATAGCTCAGTGACTCAGACACTAAGAGGAGAGAAGCAGGGGGAGACTCCAGAAGAATTATCCTTTAGAATTATCTTGTTTGAGAAATTTCAAGGATTCTAACTTTCAGCAAGCTGAGAAAGGAGTCAATCATATCACTAGAAATGTTTGTGATGATGATGACTACATAGCCCCAGGCCAACGTTCTCCAGTAGGGGCAGTACTTGATAGCACAGTTTTAGCTGTGTTAGTCTTAGAGCTGTTCTCTTATTGCACACCTGCACACACATCTCTACTTCCCTTGAGAAAGCTAGCCCTTTTGGCTGAAATTGTATGGTAGGTGTAGCTTTGGCTGACTTCACTGGAACCCTGGAGCACATCTCCATTGTTAGCTGCTGTGACATCCTGATGATGCTAATTATGCACTCCGTTAGTCAAAGAATATTTTTGAAGTGTTTACTCTATTCCAGATACTGTGCTGAGTGCTGGGGATATAAAAAGAGGCAAAAAAACCCCAAACAAAACAGGTGCTGCCCTCAAGGAAGTCACAATCTAACTGCAGAGAGAACAAGCAGACAAATATGCACAAACAAGCTATATAATATAGCTTGTTATAATATAATATAAACAGGAAATGATTAAAAGAGGGAAGGCACTAGAGTTCAGAGGGATTGGAAGAGGCTTCCAGTAAAAGATGAGATTTTAGTTGGAACTTAAAGAAAGCCAGGAGGCAAAGCAAAGAAAGGAGAGTATTCTAGATATTGGGGGACAACCAGAGAAATGCCCAGAGCCAAGAGATGAAGCATCTTGTTCATGAAGCAACCTGGAGGCCATTGTTAGGTTAGAGGGGAAATCCATAGTAGAAAGAATTTTTTGAGCCAGAAGACCTGGGTCATAGAATCCTAGAGCCATAGATTTAGAAGTGGAAGAAATTTTTCAAGTTATTGAACCTGACTCTCTCATATACAGATTAGATCACTTGCTGATTATGTGACTTTGAACAAGCCATTTCATATTTTTGAACCTGTTTCTTAATGTGTGAAATGAGGGGCTCAGTCAATGAGTCAAGTAGCATTTATTAATCATCTCTTATACCACAGTCATTGTCCTACTTGTTAGGGATAGAAAGAAAGAGAGAAAAAGAGAAAGAAAGAAAGAGAGAAAGGGAGAAAGAAAGAAAGAAAGAAAGAAAGAAAGAAAGAAAGAAAGAAAGAAAGAAAGAAAGAAAGAAAGAAGGAAAGAAAGAAAGAAAGAAAGAAAAAAAAAAAAAGAAAGGTAAAGATAGTACATGATCTTAAGGAGCTCACAATCTAAGGTGGTTGGACCCTTCTGCTTCTAAATCTAATGACTGACTATCATTAACCCCACAATGTTGCCATGAAGATCAAAAGAAATAGCTATACTGCTTCATTAATTTCAAAGTTATGAGTTATTATCATTAGGCACTTAGTATTGAAAACCAACATAGGTTTATCTTTTTTTGTACCTATCAGACCAGGGGTGGGGAACAATTTGTCCCATGAAGTTTGGGTTCAAGAGGCTGCACTTGAAGACCTAGAACTCACATGTGGCCTCAAGGCCTTAGGTTCCCCACTTCTGTATCAGACCATTATGGGACTTCAACTATAGAAGGCCATCTTTTAAAATACTAATTATCCATGAAGCTTTAGTCTCAAATTATCTGCTTTGATAAGGGGCATATATAAGCATGAAATTTCATAGAATTCTCTCCCTCACCCTCCCATTCATGAGTTCATTGCATAAGAAACCTACAAGGAAAGGTATGGATAAGTATTGAGGGTGAGAAATCTTGATGAGTGAGAGGTGCAGGAAACAAAAAAGAGAGAAGGAATCGTGGTGCCTAGATTGTGCTGGGCCTAGCATGGATTTCAACAACTCTCTCCACAATGCCAGTTGTTTAAAAAAAAGGTTTGCCTGACCACCATAGCAACGAGTCAGCGTTCTCAAGGTTTGCTGTTATGGCAAGACTGAAAGGGAAATGCTTTGACAGCGGCTGCTGCTACTACTGCTGACACCCATGCCATGAGTCTGGACTGACTGTGTTTTGTTCCTCTCAGGCTGAGATCCAGAGAGGGACTAATTAAGGAGTGAACTAATGCTCTTGGAAGGCACTTGGTAGGGACAGGTATGTGGTATGGGAGCCACAAATGTGACTGCTTAAGGAAATGCCATTGATTGGCCTTGCTGCCCCATTTTCATTAAACACCTTTTACAGATGATTTCATGTGCCAAATAGGGCTTTTTCTGCAAGAGAACTACGAGGCTTGAACTAGAGGTTTGGGGTTTTAAGACCCCCAGCAATATCCCAAATTCAGGAAGCATTGAAGGGTCCCAGAGCCATGTGGGCATTTGAAAGAATCTGTGCTACAGATCTTAAGGGAATGTCATCATCACACCTGTGTCTGTGATGTGCTTATCACCTTTGGAACGTGGAGCCAGATGCTACTGATTCTGATTCCTACAAGCTCTCTGCCTCCTGCATCTTTATTAACCTCCTGTAATTAAGACCCTAAACTTGACAGTCTTTCGTCTATTTTGGGAAAGTGTGAAGCAAAACAATGATGCTGCAGTTTGAGTTTCTGCAAGACAAACACTTCAAGTTCACTCACTGATGTACGCTTTTTGTCTCATTGTGTCCTATCAGCTGGGCTTCTGAATACATTCCGGAGTATTGCTTCCATCTAGCAAGGAATCTAATTAGTTGAATCTATTTTGAAGCAATTCTGTTACCTATTAGAGTTGCCTCCCCATTGAGCTGGCTCTGATTTCTATGGTGATTTTTTTCTTAGTCATAAGAAAAACTCACAACCTAATCAGAAAGATGTTCCATACTTTCTTAAAAGGAAGGAACATGGGTGTCATGGTTGGAATGCAGGTAAACAGTGGGGGGTGACTCCATTTTTGTCATTTCCCTGCCTTTCTGCCTCTTAGTTCCTGGCAAGGATGGGGGTGGGAGAAGAGGATGAGTTATTAGCACAAGGCTTAACAGAGAATGTTTTGGCCCCTGAGCACAGGCAGGAGGAGGCTGCAAGTCGTTTTTTTACTTTTTGTGCTGCAAGCATAGGTTTGTATTTCTGAAGTTTTACAGAGCACAGAAAGGATGAGGCCACACAATGATACTGAATGATTTTTCTGACCACAGTTCAAGAGGGTAGCTGGTAGGTAAAATGACAGAGGAATGCTACATTTGGATCAACGTTATTTTGTTACAGTTGTTCACTCCTTTCAGACTCTTCATGGCCCCATGTGGGGTTTTCTTGGCAGGGATGTTGGGGTGGTTGGCCATTTCCTTCTCCAGCTCATTTTACAGATGAAGAAATTGAGTCAATCAGGGTTAAATGACTTGTCCAGGGTCGCACAGCTAATAAGCATCTGAGGCCAGACTTGAACTCAGGAAGATGCGTCTTCCTCATTCCAGGCCCAGTTCTCTATCCACGGTGGCATCTAGCTGCCATGAACCAACATCATAGGATTGTAGCCTTAGATATTTTAGGAGCCTGAATCTAGATCTCTCATTTTAGGAATGGGAAAATTGAGTCTCAGAGAGGATAACTTGTCCAGGAGCACCCAAAAAGGAAATACTAATGGGTAGATTCAGTATACTTATACGAGATACTTTTACCCCACACTCTTTCTATCACACCATATAAAATTTAAAGCTTGACAGGACCTTAGAGAATTTGTAGTTAAATCCCTCATTTTATACATGAGGATATTGAAGCCTATGAAGGTGGCTCTGCAGTTGACAAAGGTGTATTGGGTTGGGACTCACCAGATAACCTCTTGGTAACTTTGGGAAGTAGGTAAGTTCTCACTTTTTTCTGAGCGCCCTAGTTTTTTCTCTTTTTCAGATCAAGATACCAATACACATGTTCTATCATGCCTCTTCCTGGCAAAACCTGCTCTTGGGAAAGACTCTGCTGTCAATCATTGATACTTTAGCATGAGTACAGATCAATATCATAGCACTCCTAGGAGCATTTACATTTTGTTTCTTATACGTAATTGTAGAAGTAAAGACTTTAATCCAGTTACAAGGAAATTCAAGGCATCAGTAAGTTTATTGAAAATATAATTTTGGGGTGATGGTGCTTAGCTTTTTATAACATCTGAAATCATGCCACCTACATGGTTTCCTACCAAAGCTACCTTTAAAGTTAGCTGTGGTAGGGACTCTCAGCTGAGGAGAAAGATGAGGTCCTTTTTATCAACTGTAAACTTTCATCTTTTGACTTCAGCATTTTATTCTGGATCTTTTATTCCACAGATTTTTTTCAATGCAATATTTACTTCAGAGATGAACCCAATTTGCCCTCTTCATTCAGATGTAACGAATCCTTACCTGGTACCACAGCAGCTTCACTGTAATAGTGCATGAAGATAGATTCAGATTTGCTGTCAGAATTTTCCAAACAGACTGTACTACAGTTATCCCTTCCATATCATAGGGATTAGGGGCACAGTTTCCCTGTGATCTGGAAAATCCACATAAAACTTTTGACCCTTCCTTTGTACAGGAGAAAAAGTCTCAATTATCATGGTATTAAAAGATAAAATATTTATGTATTATACAATACTATGCATATGTTTTATGTACTTCTGAGTTTCTAAACTTTTTCTGTGTCATCCGTTGGTCTTTCTGTGGCTTTCACTAAGCTCCTCAAAAATTCTCATTTAATTTCTTATGCCAACTCATGATAAATTGAAACCACAATAAGGAAAGTCACAATGAGGAAGGGTTAAATGTATGTTGAATCCAAGCAAAGGTAAACCTGGGGAGTAGAGAATGGTTTCTTTCACTTATCCTCATTTGGACAATGTGCTAGGAGTCCATTCTTTATGTCTAATGTCCTTCATCTAATGAATCACTTAATTTTGGTGGTGAGCCAAGGAAAGTTGTTTGGACTGGTTAATAGTCTTTGTCATTCGTGGTTTTGTTCAGGCTAAGGAGCTTGTTCTAAATCAGTGTCTTGTTACCCTAGGTCCTCTCATAGGAGCACAGGGCCCTTTGGGTGATTTTGAAATTTATTATCTCTATTATCATCCTTACTGAATACCTTTCCCAAAGCCTCCTATATCTGTATTAAGATGTGGAACCCAGGACCTATGGGATTGGGGCACCTCCTAGAGAGCTGGTGTATTGATAATGCATTTTTGTTTATTGTTCATATAATTTTGCTTCTTAATGAGATTAAAGATCTTTCCCACCCATACCCATTAAGGAGAGTTTGATTATGGAAGATTTGTAGGAGGGCCCACATCTTTTGTTGATGAAGCACTGGTTCTTAAGGGTTGTGATGCCCTCTGACTCTATAAAATGTATAAATACTCTGAAGTTAGGTTTTACTTTGGGGCTTACTCGTTGGAAGTGTTTGTTTGGCCAGATGAGACTCTGGGAAGCTGATAAGTAGCGCTCTGGCTTTGAAAACATGGATGTTGGTGCTTCTCTCTCTGGTAACTATGTATATATGCAGATGTCAGATAGTTGGATCTGTCTGTTGATCTATGATGTACGTATTGTTTATGTCAGACAGTTGGAAGCCATGTCTTTTGATTTTGATTTTTCTGTATTTTCTCTGAAGTTCAGGGTGCGTCTTTTCTCCCTGAACTAAGTGAATGATATATGTGCTTGATTAAAGTGATTGTTGACCCCTCAAGTGTTGCCATTCCTTTTAGAAAAGTAGATCTAAGAACCTGTGATAGCGGGTCATCCTGTGTAGATCAGAGTCCTTGTTTTTACAGCTGGGCATGCATGCCCTCTTTGGCTCCGTGGGAATGGACTTGTGCTCTGACTCAGCTCTGAAAGACTCGGCTTTGGGATAATATAGCTATCTCATATTGGTCTCTGTGATTAGAGGTTGTGTCAGATATTATTCATCACTAAGCTAGGAAAAGCTAAGGAAAACAGAAAGATCCTGTGACATCTGCATTATCTTTAAATCTCTGTTAAAGGACAGTGAGCTTATAGATATAAAAATGTATGCAGTACAGAGGAGGAGTTGAATGCGAGATTCATGTAACATTAAGTATTGTGCCTTGCAGTGCTTAAGGGACCTTGAAAGGATGAGGACCTCTCTGTGCATGGAAGGGTCATTTTTAACAGTGGGGACTAGAGAGACTCTTGCTTGATGGTTGAGTATTTAAATTCATGGACATCATTTTAGAATTTAACAATAAAAAAGAAGCCTTGGAAATTCAGTGAAATTATAGTGAAAAGAGCACTGGTCAGGATACTGTGATTCTAATCCGGACTCACTAATTCACTGTTAGTGTTAAGTAGGGGTATGCTGGTAAATATTTAACAATGGGCTTTCCAAACCCACAACAAACTTTTAAGTTTATTCTGTTGTTAATATTTTTTCTATCACTTTCTGCAGTTTAGAAAATTAAAAAATGAAACCTTAATATGTAACATTTATATTTCAAGGTGTAAATAAATGCTCATGTTAAAAATTTAATTATTGTCTCTCTTGAACTAGTGTAAACTGGCTCTAGCACCCCCCTGATTAGGCAAGTCACTTAATTTCTCTGATTTTCAGTTTCCCTCTTTGTAAAAGGGGCATAGAATACCTGTCTTACTAGGGTTTCTGTGAGGATACAATTAATTTATTCACTCAGTAAATATTCAGACTTAGATATATTGAGTGCCTACCCTAATAATAAAAGTAACTCATGTTAATACAGCATACTAAGGTTTAAAAAGGCATTGATTGGATGAGACAGTATATGTGAAAGCTCCCTGAAATATGTGAAGTATATAAAATATGAATAATTATTATCATTATCCTCATTATAATTCTGAGGGTTATATGAAAATTGGTTATAACGAGCTTCATGGAAACTGGAATTATGGAAGGAAAAAGCTTCTTTTTTCATCTTTACTTGTCTACCTCTTATTCTGTCCCTTTTGACCTTGGCCTAATAATTTACTCTGTTTATTTCGGTATGGCATCCTGAATCCAGGTGCCATTACAGTAGGAAAGTCATGGAGAGTGGGAAAATGGATGAAGAACTCCCAGCTTCCTTCCCTTTCCTTCGCCCAGACCCCAAATCATTTTGGAATCACTAAGGTAACCAGAAAGCTACAGAGAGTGTTTTCATAGAAGAGTGGGTGGAATGAATGTGTTTCTTAAAATACCTATGAAAGTACAATGGTTAGGCAGTCTTCCAGCCCCCACCACCCAAACCACCATCAACAGTACTCTTCTGAATGTGGATAATACAAAGCACTTTGAGAAAGGAAACTCAGTGATTTTAAAACCTCCGTCATGATTGTCATTACTTTTTTGTAGCTTTTTGCCAATAGACACAGTACTGAATGAACTTCAGGGTCTGAGATCAGGTGGTTACAAATCAGGTCTCATTTCAAGGTGAGTAAACATCTTTCTGGAAGCAAACCACTTGCTTGTGTCAGGAGAACAGACTCATTTTAAAGGAGTCTCTTAGGAAATAGCTCTTCTAGTTTACTAAATGACATGTATGTCCTCTGAAATCAATCAATCCACCAACGAATATTTATTGTTTCCACTTTCTGCGAGGTCCTGTGCTAGGTTCTGGGGAAACACATGCTAGAATGCAGCAATCCCTATTGCAAGGAATTTACGTGCTTTGGAGGGAGCAGCAGGTATCTACATAGGTATATATAGAATACATAAAAGAAAATAAATACAAAATCCAAGGTAGTTTAGGAAGGAGCTGTGATGGAGGAATCAGGAAAGGCTTTACGCAGTATGTAGTGTCTGAACTGTATCTTGAAGGAATAGAGAAATTCTCTGAGGTGGGGGAAGGGGATGGAGGACATTCAAAGTATGAGAGAGAACCAGGGCAAAAAATGAGGATGGGAGACAGAGGGTCTTGTGGGCAGAAGGATGATTAGGTTCATTCATGCTTAATCTGAAGTCAGCCTTGGAGAATCTTAACACTCTCTTGGGTCTTTGGTGGTCTCAATTTGACAACAATCTCAGGGCTGAATCTAAGTTGTGGGTGGACCACAAGTTGATGAGTTTTATTAAGCACCTTCTGTGTGCTAGGCACTGTGCTAAGTACCATAGCTACAGTTTAACCAGAGTGAATATCGAAATGATATCCATTTCAATGCCATATTGAGAAGGTGGAAGTTGGAGGTGGAAGCATAGACACCAAGATATCTGTCATGAAGGTATCTATGTGTCTGATGACTGACTCTCATGGGATAGCCAGTAGCAGAATACTCAGAGAGAGATGAGTTGACATTGGAGGTGTATTGGGTTAGGGAGAACATTAGATAACGGGAGCTGAATCCCAAATTTATTAGTAGAAATATGAGAAAGAGAAATGAGAATAGACCCTTCACTAGAGTATAGCGATTTCTTAGAGAATAGGAGTCTATGGAAAAACCCCACTTGTGCACATACGCCTAATTCTCTTTGATCCTTCAGGACTCCTTGACACTGTTCACTCCTCTTTTTTTAGGCTGTTTTAAACAAGGGTTTATTTATAATTTATATTTATTAAAAGGGATATAAATAAATAATTTTTAATCAAATTAATTAAAATAAAATAAATATTTTTAATTAAATTAATCAAAATAAAATTAATAGATAAATAACAAATAAATAAATTTATTTAAAGGAATATAAATAAAAAATATTTATTATTTATTAAAAGGGATACCATGCTAATTAGTGAAGTGGCTACAGTGCTGGGCCTAGAGTCAAGAAGATTCATCTTTCTGAATTTAAATTTGATTTCAGACACTTCCTAGCTGTGCGACCCTGGACAAGTCACTTAACCCTACTTGCCTTAGTTTCCTCATCTGAAAATGAGCTGGAAAAGGAAATGGCAAACCGCTCTAGCATCTTTGACAGAAATACGCCAAATGGGGTCACAAAGAAGTCAGACTGACTGAAATGACTCAGCAACAACAGCTGTGACCTAAATCTTTGCTAATTCTGGTGTGCTCATATGTGAAGAGGATAATGGGAATTATAATGAAGCAATCAGGCAGCCAGGTGCTATAGGGCATAGAGCAAGGACTTGGAGTTAGGAGCAGACTTGAGTTCAAACCCTCCCTCAGAATTTACTAACTGCATTGACCTTAGGCAAGTCATTTAACTTCTCTCTGCCTCAGTTTTCTTATCTTTAAAATAGTATTCTTGTGAGGGTCAAATGAGATAACAGATGTAAAGTGCCATGTAAACCTTAAAACACCAAGTAAATGCAAGGTGTTTTTATTATCTTCAGTAGTAAGTATACCCAAGTTTGCCCCCTCCCCCCCCAACCCTGAGGACTTTGCTCTGGCATTCCATATCTCCTTAATGAGAGGTTATATTCTCTTGACAAGATTAGTTCTTTGGTTCGGTGTATTTTTACCTGGCGCTGGGTTCTTCCCATGTGGTAATGCCACATAAAGGAGGATTGATTAGTCCAAGTCCATTTTATAATGCTGGTCATTCTTATTGTCACATTTTTGTACTCCATCTTAAATGGCACGCAGAGACATAGGGATACACAGAAAGAGAGAAAATCCATACCTTAGAGGAAGAGAGAAAGTATGCAGAGACCAGGACTCAGTTCTCAAGAGGGATCTGTATATCTTCATATCGATGTGCTACCTCCAGGGAACCATGTGCTCTATGGAGTCATGGGTCCCTGGGATGATAGTAGATGGAGCCAGAGGAGGAATGAATGGTGGGGAGTTCCTGAGCCAGAGAGGGAAGTTTAAGACCTGGATCCAGTAATAACAGAACACCAGTAATAGAAAGATCTAGGATTTACTAGACCAGCAAAGGGGATTCTGAACCAAACTTCTTAGTCTCAGTGAAGAAGTTTCTGGGTCAACTGTATCAACTGAGTCAGAACTGTGGAACAAGAAGAGATAGAGCCAAAGTGTGGAAGAAAAAACTTAGTCCTTGCCTTTCACTTGTAGAGCAATTTATACATACTAAAGAGAGAACTTCTGAATAGTTCAGCTACTTTCCCCATCCCACCCAGGGTAAGAGAATCTCATTCTCTGTCTCACCCCTCTCTGTCTCTTTTCCTCCCTCCCTCTTTGTTTCTTTCTCTCCTCTGTCTCTGCTCTTTCTCCTCTCTTTTCTCTCTCTCTTTTTTTAAAAATTTATTTATTTAACTTTTAACATTCATTTTCACAAAATTTTGGGTTACAAATTTTCTCCCCTTTTATCCCCTCCCCCTCCAAACACCAAGCATTCTAATTGCCCCTATGACCAATCTGCTCTCTCTTCTATCATCCCTCTTTGCCCTTGTCTCCGTCTTCTCTTTTGTCCTGTAGGGCCAGATAGCTTTCTATACCCCATTACCTATATTTCTTGTTTCCTAGTGGCAAGAACATTACTTGACAGTTGATCCTAACACTTTGAGTTCCAACTTCTTTACCTCCCTCCCTCTCCACCCCTTCCCTTTGGAAGGCAAGCAATTCAATATAGGCCAAATCTGTGTAGTTTTGCAGATGACTTCCATAATAGTTGTGTTGTATAAGACTAACTATATTTCCCTCCATCCTATCCTGTCCCCCATTACTTCTATTCTCTTTTGATCCTGTCCCTCCCCATGAGTATCGACCTCAAATTGCACCCTCCTCCCCATGCCCTCCCTTCTATCATCCCCCCCACCCTGCTTATCCCCTTCTCCCACACTTTCCTGTATTGTAAGATAGGTTTTCATATCAAAATGAGTGTGCATTTTATTCTTTCCTTTAGTGGAATGTGATGAGAGTAGACTTCATGTTTTTCCCTCCCCTCCCCTCTTTATCCCTCCACTAATGAGTCTTTTGCTTGCCTCTTTTATGAGAGATAATTTGCCCCATTCCATTTCTCCCTTTCTCCTCCCAATATATTTCTCTCTCACTGCTTGATTTCATTTTTTTTAAGATATGATCCCATCCTCTTCAATTCACTCTGTGCACGCTGTCTGATTGTGTGTGTGCGTGTGTACATGTGTGTGTGTGTAATCCCACCCAGTACCCAGATACTGAAATGTTTCAAGAGTTACAAATATTGTCTTTCCATGTAGGAATGTAAACAGTTCAACTTTAGTAAGTCCCTTATGATTTCTCTTTGCTGTTCACCTTTTCATGGTTCTCTTCATTCTTGTGTTTGAAAGTCAAATTTTCTTTTCAGCTCTGGTCTTTTCATCAAGAATGCTTGAAAATCCTCTATTTCATTGAAAGACCAATTTTTCCCCTGAAGTATTATACTCAGTTTTGCTGGGTAGGTGATTCTTGGTTTTAGTCCTAGTTCCTTTGACTTCTGGAATATCCTATTCCATGCCCTTCGATCCCTTAATGTAGAGGCTGCTAGATCTTGTGTTATCCTGATTGTATTTCCACAATACTTGAATTGTTTCTTTCTAGCTGCTTGCAATATTTTCTCCTTGATCTGGGAACTCTGGAATTTGGCCACAATGTTCCTAGGAGTTTCTCTTTTTGGATCTCTTTCATGCGGTGTTCTGTGGATTCCTTGAATATTTATTTTGCCCTCTGGTTCTAGAATCTCAGGGCAGTTTTCCTTGATAATTTCATGAAAGATGATGTCTAGGCTCTTTTTTTGATCCTGGCTTTCAGGTAGTCCCATAATTTTTAAATTGTCTCTCCTGGATCTATTTTCCAGGTCAGTTGTTTTTCCAATGAGATATTTCACATTATCTTCCATTTTTCCATTCTTTTGGTTTTGTATTGTGATATCTTGCTTTCTCACAAAGTCCTTAGCCTCCATCTGTGCCATTCTAATTTTGAAAGAACTATTTTCTTCAGTGAGCTTTTCAATCTCCTTTTCCATCTGGCTAATTCTGCTTTTGAAAGCATTCTTCTCCTCATTGGCTTCTTGAACCTCTTTTGCCAATTGAGTTAGCCTAGTTTTCAAGGTGTTATTTTCTTCAACATTTTTTTGGGTCTCCTTTAGCAGGGAGCTGACCTGCTGTTCATGTTTTGATTTCATGTCTCTCATTTCTCTTCCCAGTTTTTCCTCCACCTCTCTAACTTGATTTTCAAAATTCTTTTTGAGCTCTTCCATGGCCTGAGCCCATTGGGTGGGCTGGGACACAGAAGCCTTGCCTTCTGTGTCTTTGCCTGATGGTAAGCATTGTTCTTCCTCATCAGAAAGGCAGGGAGGAAATGAATGTTCACCTAGAAAGTAACCTTCTATAGTCTTATTTCTTTTCCCTTTTCTGGGCATTTTCCCAGCCAGTGACTTGACCTCTGAATATTCTCCTCACACCCACCTCGCCTCCTGATCCTCCCAGCCAGCGTTTGGGGTCTGAGATTCAAATGCTGCTTCCAGCCTCAGGGCTTTTGGCGGGGGCAGGGCTGCTATTCAGTGTGAGATTAAGTTCAGGTACTCAGGTGGGGGCAGGGCTGCCTCTCAGAACTCAGTTCCCTCAGGGGGTTTATGCACAGACCTTCAACAATGGATCCAGGCTCCTGCCCGCCCGGGGAGCCCCGGTCTGCCGCCGCCCCTCAGCTTCTGCCTCCCGAGGGGGCCCAAGCCATGGGGGCACCCCACTCCCCTCTCTACCCGCCAAAGAGACTCTCTCACCGACCCCCATCACCTATGGGTGGAAGGACTTGTGCGGCCGCTGGAGATCCCGTCCCTGAAGCCTGCTTGGGTCTGTTCTTCTTGGTGCCGCGGCCGCAGCAGGTCTGGGCTGGGCTGGGCTCCGTGTCTGCAGCGCGACGGACCTTTTGCGAGAGGTTTGCAGGTCCTTCTTGAACAGAAATCTCCTTCGCTCCACTGTTCTGTGGACTCACTGCTCCAGAATTTGCCGTGAGTTATTTTATACCGATGTTGTATGGGTTGTGGGTTCGGAGCTATGTGTATTTGCGTCTTTCTACTCCTCCATCTTGGCTCCGCCCCTCTTTTCTCTCTTTAAATGTGTATATAATGTATATTACATACATATAATACACTGTACATTATATGTATATATATATATCCATATATCACTAGATATATACTTACATACATGCACACATATGTCTGTATATATACCTGAGAGGTAGGACATACAAAAAGTGTGGGTTTCTTAATTTCTAGCAGCCCCAAGTTCTTTTCCCCATCTGAGCCCCATCCAGGGAAGGTAAGTCTGGAGGACTGTATAGATCCCTGTGAGAGGTAGAGACCTAGCAGAGAGGGAAGTAAAGTTGTTTTGATCATTTATGGACTCAACCCTTCATGTTTTTTTTCAGGTTAAATAAATCCTGTCCTATATTAAATGTCTTATTGGTCTGAATACTTATATGGGAACACAGGGCCCCATCTAGGCACAAGCTAGATTCTGTTGTTCCCAAGGAAAGTTCTAGATGAGCCACAGCAAAAAATATTGCAGAAAGAAATTTCCTAAGTTGGACCTTATTCAAATAAATCAAGAGCTTATATTGTGTCATAGGTTACAACTATATTTGACTCTGGGCTTACCTTACAGGTAAAGTTATTAAAAGAAGTGAATTAATAATATCTTTTAGCACTATATGCTTCCAAAATGAGAGCTGGAAAAATGACCTTTTGCACCTTTTTGCATTTCTCTTTTTGCAATGCCGGATGGTGTAGTGGATAGCCAAGAACAGTTGAGCTCACTTCCTGCCGCTGACACAGATTGGTTGTGTGAAGGTGGGCAGCTCATTTAGTCTCTAAGTGCTCTGGGCTTTTCCTTAATACTATAAATTGCAGAGCAGTTGCTGATCTGAATCAGTGGAGGGAAATTCCTCATCTAGAAGTTTGCTATATCACTTCCAGGAGTCAAGATGGCAGAGTAAGCACAAAATTGCCTGAGCTGTCCTATATTCACCTCCAGACAACTATAAAATAGCACCTCAAAATGAATTTTGGAGTGACAATACCAATAAAAATGGGGTGAAACAATTTTCTAGTCTAAGATAATTTGGAAGCTCAATAGGAAAGATCTGTCTTACTTGGGTAAAAGGAGAGTATAGTCCAGGGCTGTCAAGACAGAATCAGATCCTACCTTAGCAAGCTGAGGGAGGCCCTGAGCCTCAGGACAGGTCAGTGACTGAGGGCCCACAGTCACACAGTAGAAATGGGCGAGTAACTAGCCTTCCCTTGTAGCCTGATATAGCATCAGCCACCCCCCACCCTACCATGAGTCCCAGTGAAGTACTAGACATACCTTGGCACCCCTCATTGAGTGCAGGACAGGCAAATGACCAGCCCTACCCCACCCCCTCCATAGCAGCACCAAGTGAGCAGCCAGATTCACCATCTCCCATACCCCAGCATGGCATCACCACCCCTGCCCCCACTCCACCCCACTAGCAGTTAGATCCCCCATGGCCATAGTGCAGCACTAGGCAAGTCACCAGGCTCCTCATGGTCCTTGTACAGCACCAGGCAGGCCACCAGGACCTGCAGCCTCAGGCACAAGAAGCTTGGAACAGTTGCTTCTTCCATCCTAGGAGCAGAGCTCAATTTTAAAGTACCAAAATAGTCTGGAAAAGATCAGCAAAAAACAAAAAAAGAACCTGACCATAGAAGGTTATTATAGTGATGGGGAAGATTAAGACACAAACTCAGAAGAGGGCAACAATGTTAAAATGGCTACATTCAAAGAAAAATGTGAATAACCAAAGCCGAATAAGAGAGATAGAATGAAAATTAGGAAAAGAAATGAATTCTCATTGTTTTAAGAATGACTTTGAGTGAATAAATTATTTTGTCTATTTTAAATATTCAAATTAACTATAAAGGACATATGAAGAAAGGTGCTACCTGCAGTCAGAGAAAGAAATGATAAATAAACATATAGAATAATTTTACCTATGTGTGAATGTCTATTTTTGTCAAATGGTAGCCATTTGTAGGGTAGGAGGTGAAAGGAGAGAGGGAAGAAAAAAGATATTTACATGAGAATTTCATTTGTATTTTTGAAAGGAAGAACCAGTTGTGCATAGTAGATTTGCAGTTTCATGTCCAAACATCTCTTTTTATTGTACTGTGCTATGGAAATGCTTCTTTTATTCCATAAATCAAAAATAAAATTAAAAAAATTAAGTGAGAGTGATGCAAAGGAATCATGAAAAAAGAGTCAACAGCTTGATACAGGAAGGACAAAAAATGGAACAATATGTACAGAAATATACGGAAGAAAATACTTCCTTAAAAAGTACAATTAGCCAAATGGAAAAGGAGGTAAAAAAGCTAACTGAAGAAAATAACTCTACACAGCAACAACCACAGTGCATGAGGAATTTTTCTGGCAGACTTAGTCCTTCACAGCAATGCAAGGACCTAAAAAGTTTCCAATGGACTCTTGAGGCAAAATGTTTTCCACATCCAGAGTAAGAATTATGGAATTCAGTCACAGAATGAAGCAGTCCATTTTCTTTTGAATTATGTTTTGTTTTGTGATTTCTCCCATTCATTTTAATTCTTCTTTTAAACATGACTAAGCTGAAAATGTATTTAATAGAAATGTATGTGTAGAACCTATATAAGACTGCATGCTGTCTTGGGGAGGAAGTGGGGAGGAAGGAGGAAAGAAAAGAAAGGGAGGGAAAAAATCTAAGATATATGGAAGTGATTGTAGAACACTTAAAGCAAATAAAATAGTTTTTTAAAAAAAGAAAATAACTCCACAAAAATTAGAATTGGACAAGTGGAAGCTAATGACTCCATGAGACATCAAAAATCAATCAAATAAATTCAAAAGAATGAATGTTGGAATGTTTTTCACTGGAAACACAACTGAGTTGGGAAATAGATCCAGGAGAGATAATAGAAGAATAATTGGATTACCTGGAAGCCCTGATAAAAAAAAAGACCTGGACATCATACTTCAAGAAATTATCACAGAATTCCTATATCAATGAGATAAGTGCATCCTTTTTTGTTATTAATAATAAATTGTTAGAGTATTCAGTGTTTGCTTTCACTTGATAAGCTTAGGTTCAGGCCAGCCCACAAGCAAGTACTTATTTACTCTTAGTTACTTGGTCTGCATCTTTGAATATCTCCTATCAAATGATGGTGGTGTCTGTGTTACATGACCTTGTGGTCAAGACAGCTTTATTGAGATGTCTAAGGAGAACCAGCATTATCAATCAGCACAATGCTGTTGGAGTAAGAGCATCACCTAAGTACAACCAGGCACCTATCTCCTAAGCCTTAATTGTTATCAATCATTCCTTTAATTAACCCTAATTTTTCCCCTGGCTTGGGTAGAGAATTTTTTCCAAAGCATCATAAGTTTCTCTACTTCACATGAAAAAGTCTTCTTTTTGTGGGGAGGGGATTTGGTAAGGTAGAGAGATTTATAACTACAGTACTACAATGATTTATTGATACTCATCAGTGCTGAATAAGAGCGTTTGATTTTGTTCATCAATCTAGAAAAAGAGACAACTCACTGTATTTATTAATAAAGGAAAACTAATGTCTGTCTTTTGATTAGCCTACATTTTGTTCTAGAAATTCTTGCTAGCAGTTATTTTGGCTCCTCTTCTGCTCCTTGTGCACATTTTTCTTGCTGCTGTTTATAGGAATAAAGAAATGAGGATATGGTACATTGGCTCACTGAATTCCTGAAGTGATCTTTTTTTCCACAAGAATAAGGGAGTCAGTTGTACCTGATAACCATAACTCTTTGCCCTTGGGAAGTACAGTTTGCGTTATTCCTAATTTGCATTAAATGATCCTTTAGCAATTACCCCAACATAGAATTTATTTTTTTTTTTAAAAACCTCACAACCCTGCTTTCTTGGGGTTATGAACTTAAATTTACAAAAAAGTAACTTCTAAAAATGTTTAAATAGAACTTGAAGCAATTTTGTAACAGAAACATAAAGTGCTGTTACCACAGACACATTATGATAGGAAAGGGCACACCAACTGCTCTCTGAGTAATCATAACACCCATCTGCTTTCTCTTTAAGGTATTACAGCTAGTCTCTTGGATCACCTGGAAAAAATGAAGGAAGAGAGACTAGCTAAAATCTTCATACTAATCCAAGCCTCAATATGAGGCAAAGTGATGTGGGCCAAATTCCAAAAGATTCTCCAATGGGGATATCACAATTTATAGAAATATGATGCATATCAGAATCAACACAATCTTGTTTCATTCCTTGCCCAGTGAAATGCAGAATAAATGTCACTGGTCTCAGTCAAAAGGTCTGAGTTCTAGATATTTTGCTAACTTTCTATGTGATTGTGGGCTAGTTGCATATTTCATCTCAATTTCTTCATGCGGATAGCATTACCTAGCCTGCATACCTCATTGGATTATTGTAAAGACCAACTGAGTTAGTGTGCAAGTGATTAGAAAAGTATTTAGCATTGTGAAAATAGTACTTTTTAAGAAAGTATTTTCAGTTTCAAATTCTCTCTCTCTCCCACCACCCTCCCACCCTTTGAGATGGTAAGAAATACAATACTTATTCATGTGAAGTCATGCAAAATATATTTACACATTAGCAATTTAAAAAAAAAATCAGCTTAAAAATAAACGGAAAAATATGCTTCAATCTACACTTGGAGTCCTTTCTGGAGGTGGATAGCATTTTGAATTATGAGACCTTTGTCATTTCTAAAATATATAAAGAAATGAGTTGAATTTATAAGAATATAAGTCATTCCTCAATTGATAGATGGTCAAAGGATATGAACAGGCAGTTTTCAGAGGAAGAAATTTATTCTATCTACAGTCGTATGAAAACAATGCTCTAAATCATTATTGATTAGAGAAATACAAATCAAAACAACTCTGAGGTGCCATATCACACCTATCAGACTGGCTAACACAACAAAATAGGAAAATTATAAATATTGGAGAGGATGTGTGAAAAATGGAACACTAATGCATTGTTGGTGGAGTTGTGAACCAATCTAAGTATTCTGGAAAGCAATTTGGAACTATAGCAAAAACAGTTATAAAAATGTACATATCCTTTGACCCAGCAATACCACTTCTAGATCTGTATCCCAAAGAGATCATAAAAATGGGAAAAAGATCCACATGTACAAAAATATTTATAGCAACTCTTTTTGTGGTGTCAAGGAGCTGGAAATTGAGGGGATGTCCATCAGTTAGGAAATGACTGAACAAGTTATGTTATATGAATGTAATGGAATACTATTGTGCAGAAATGATGAGCAGGAGGACTTCAGAAAAACCTGGAAAGATTATGAACTGATACTGAGTGAAATGAGCAAAATCAGGAGAAGGTACGTAGTAATAGCCACATTGTGTGATGACTGACTTTGAGACTTAGCTCTTCTCAGCAATGATCTAAGACAACTCCAAAAGACTCATGATAGAAATACTGTCCACAACCAGAGAAAGAAATTTGGAGTCTGAATGCAGATGGAAGCATACTATTTCCTCTCCTTTTCTTTTGTTGTTGTTTTTTCTTTCTTGTGGTTCAGCACATAGGTTCTAATTCTACTTTACATCATGACTAATGTGAAAATATGTTTTATATGAATGTGTAAGTAATATATCATATTGCATGCAGGGGAGAAAATTAAAACTCAAAATCTTATGGAAGTGAATGTTGAAAATAAAAAAATTAATTATGAAAACAGAAATAAAAAATATGAGGCCTTTGAAGTTGAGTTGGATCATCGTATTGATCAGAGTAGCTGATCCTTTTCCTGTATCCCTCTCCCCTTTTTCCATTACTCTTTATGTGTTGTCTTTCCTCATTAGAATACAGGCTCTTTGTGGGCAGGGACTGCCATGATAGTTTTTGTATCCTCAGTCATAACAATATTTGGCACATACAAAATTGTCTGTCACAGCTGATTATTATGAAATTACTGTCGTATACATTGTTCTCCTAGTTCTGCTCACTTCACTTTGCATCAGTTCATATAAGTCTTTCCAGGTTTTTCTGAAACTACCCAGCTCATCATTTCTTATAGTAAATAGTATTTCATCACAATCATAAACCACAACTTGTTCAGTCATTCCTGAATTCATAGGTATCCTCTGTTTCTGATTCTTTACCATCACACAAAAAAAGCTGCTATAAATACTTTTTTTTACATATGTGTCCTTTCCCTTTTTCTCTGCTCTCTTTGAGATATAGACCTTGTAGCAGTATTACTGGGTCAAAGAATACATTGTTGAGATGTTTTTCAGTCGTGTTCAACTCTTTGTGACCCCATTTTCGTGGCAAACATACCAGAGTGCTTTGCCATTTCCTTCTCCAACTCATTTTACAAATGAGAATGTTGAGGCAAACAGGATTAAGTGACTTGCCCAGAGTCACATAGTTAGTAAGTTTTTCAGGCTGAACTCAGGAAGATGAGTCTTTCTGACTCCAGGCCTGGCACTCTATCCACCATACCACCTAGCTGCCCTGAAAGGGTATATGCAATTTTATAGACCTATGGGCAAAGTTCCAAATTGTTCTCCAGAATGCTGGACCAGTTCACAACTCTACCAACAATTCATTACTATACCTATTTTCCCACATCCCTTTAGCATTTGTCATTTTACTTTTCTATCATCTTAGCCAATCTGATGGGTATGGTAAGGTGGTATTATTACTAAAGAAGTGTATTTGTAAAGTGTCCTGGATATCTCAGAAGATACATCTTTTCTCTGGAAGTCTCACTTTACTTGCTTTTCATTCCTCTTCAGCCTTAGACTCAATTCCTGATAGGTGGCTTTTAGCCTTATCTTGCCAGGAACCAGTTCAGTCCTCCTTACTGCTTTCAGGCCATTTCCTTCCCATGCTGCCTAATCTCCCAACTTCCTTCTCCTCTAACCCTCTCCCCCTTTTCTGTTACTCTTTATATGTTGTCTTTCTCCATTAACATATAAGCTCTTTGAGGGCAGGGGCTGCTTTGCTTGTATTTGTATCCTAAGACCATAACAGTATTTGGCATATATAATAGGTACTTAACACATTATCTGTTTATTTTTTCTCTGGAATCAGAGCTGTACTTCTTGTGGTCTGGTGGAATATCAGAATCTTTGTGGTCAGGAAGAGCTGGTCTTGAACACGGCTTTTCCTTAAGATCAAATTTCTTGTGAAATCTGTGGAAAGGGGAAAAATAGGTGGCTGGGTTTAATTAAGGAAAAGCTGGCAAAGCTGAGCAAAGCCTTGGAGAAAGCAATGTATCAGGAGGAGGAATGGGAAGCAATCGTGAAAAGAATGACTTAGTCCTCCAGCTGCAGGCTGTGAGTGTTCCACCTGCTCTGCTATTCATTCACTCATTCTCTCATTGGAATTACTGGTGGGTTTTTTTGGGTAATGACTGCTCGGAAAGGTTAAAAAAAATAGCAACCAGCATAGAAGAATGTGAGTTTTTCAAACTGTATCAAATTCTGCTGAATATAGGTAATTAAAACATTTTAAAATGCCCTCTCTGTTTCATAATGAAGTGAGTAGATTCTTTGGCAGCTGGTCTTTAAGTATAATTATAGAGGTATCATTATGTGTTACAGGGATCAGCAAACTTCTAGATACTGAATATATATACACACACACACACACACACACACACACACACACACACACACACATACGTACATACATATACATATACATAATGGTAGTGGCGGTCCTGGGAGGGGAGGCTGGGCCATGAGAGGCCAGTCCTTCGAATATGCTTAGATTTACTCTAAGGACTGGGTCCTCATTGGCTAATCCCTCATTGTATGTGTGTCTGTGTATGTGTGTGTGTGTGTGTGTGTGTGTGCGCGCGCATGCACGTGTATTTTAAAGGTTTTAGGTAGGTCAACCCTCTTGTACCACTGAACCATCCATAAGGATCCCTATGGATGAATAGTGACTTAGAAAAACTATACATTAGTATGATTTTTGTTTTACTGTGTTTTTATTTGTTTTGATAAATATTTACCAATTACATTTTCATCTAGTTCTGCTGCATTTAGGAGTATTGGGGGAAGAAGGGATGGCGCTGTGGATTTGACACCTCTGGTCTAAAGCACAGAAGGAAGCTTAATTGTGGCTGAATTGCCACAAAAGGCTAGAAAGTATTTCCTTGCTTTCAGTCTTTCCCTATGTACACAACACTTGCCAGCCAATCTCAAAACATTGCCTTCATCACATCACTCTTTTGCTCAAAAAGTCGCTCTTCTGCTCAAAAATGTTCAGTGGTTCCACAGGTCCACAGGGCCTACAGGATAAAACCTTAACTCCTTAGCCTTTTATCAAAGATCTATAGAATCTGGATCTAACTTATAAGGAATAAAGAACTCTCCCACCTGTGTGCAAAAGGTAACTTTCCCTCTCTTCCTTTTTCTCTAAGCAACCTTAGGCTAATTTGCATGGTATGGCTCAGTTGGCCCAAACACAGATTGGGACTAGGAGGATAAGGAAAGAGATAGAATGAAGGAGCCCTTCTATGGGAAATGTGGAATGAGTGGAAGGTTGGTAGAGAGTAAGGAGTAAGAAATGGAGACTTGCCCAAATATAGCCACTAGATACTTAGTAGGGTCAGCCTATGGGACACAATTAAACACCCATGCTCACACAGGCAAACAGAATGAGTAAATATCCCTGGGAACATCCTGGAGTTGGGTGGGAAGCAAGCTATATTACTGTCGACCTCTTCCTTTATCCAACTGGCACAATTTCCTGGGAAGATGGAGCAGTTGTCTTAGAAGAACCGTGGAGAGGAGAACCCATGATAGGTGGAAGAACCAAAGCATCTCTTTCCTTCCATTCAGAGACAATTCTTCCAGGTTGTTGCTGTTTCTCTCCAGGAGATGGTGCCAGGTGTTGAGCTGGTAGGTCATAGGAGGGAAGGGGGGCAGTAGGACAACTTTTTCATGCTCAGAACCAGAACGACTCTAGGTCATTTACTTAGCCAGCCAGTCACCATGCATTTAGTAAGAATTTCCTATGTGCCATGCCCTATGAATCCAGGTGCTATAAGAACTGTCTTTATTTGCCCTACTGGACTGAGTCTTCATTTTGTTATTCTAGACTAAATTATGGATCCATTCTCTCTCCAGCTCTGGAGACTAGTACTTCTAGTTCTTTCACAATTTGCCAATGAGTCTTAGGGTTCTTCTGTTTCCTCTTTTCTCTCGTTTTGTCTTTCTCCAGGGCAACTGGGTTTTGGTAATGAAAATAAATACAGGGCATTTTTAGAGAAAGCACTAAAAAAAAGACGAAGGAAGAAGAGAGCTGGGAGCTCTTCTTGCCAGGAACCCAAGACATAGGAGTTGAATGGAGGGCAATGAGAGGGATAAGGAACAAGACCATCACTATGTAACTTTTCAGACATCTCCTGATGTCCTTTAACAAATCCTTCACATCAGCTAGATTGGTCTGCTTACCTACTCTAAACATACACCTTTTTTTTACCCTGAACATTTACTTGAGCTGCTCTCACCTCCTGTCTCTGACTAGAGTCATCATTACCATCGTTTTTAAAAATTCTAGTTCACATTCCATGTCTTCCAGGAAGATTGTCTTGATCATCCTAGTAGAAAGTAGTCTCTTCTTCCTCTGAACCTTACAGCATTTTAAGGTCTGAATTTGTCACATGACACTTCTGATCTGTCTAGTATTACAATCATTTGCGTGCATATCTTGTCTGCCCTAATATTTGCTGAAGAGTAATAACTATCTTTCAAACTTTTGTATTTCTTCCCTAGTAGTACCTGGCATAGTGGCTTACACATATTAAGCATTGAAAGCTTAAATAGCAAGTACTGAATAGTAAGTATTGAATAAATTAATCATATAAATTGATTTTAAAAGCATTGTATTATTTTTCTGAAGTTCAAATTCAGTAATATCAACAAAAACATCTTAACTATTTAAGTGATTTTGAACTCATTGAAAGAATTTAGGGGAAAAAATAATTTATGAAAGCTGAATGTAATTATACTCTTCCCTTGGGCCAATTCCATGTTCCAAATTTACAGTCTCGTTTCTTTATCCAAGCTTTACCACATGTACACACATTTTTTAAACCTCCTTGGCTTACCATCATTCTTGTTTGGAGTGAGTGGCAGTGTGTGATAGGTTTGGGATAACTACAGATGAGACTCAGCTGTCCTTTCTGCCCCTCTGCCCTACACAGGAGTGGAGTGTATTCAGTGTTGCTTGGGTTGTCATAGCAGTTCTGTGGAGATAACTTGGGGAGCAGAGCTCCAAGGGATGTAGGAATGAATGAAGAAAGATGGGATTATGATGAAGCTAAAGAAAAACCCAAGTCAGTCTGGCTGCCTAGAGAATGGGTAGTGTTTACACTGTCAAACATGGGTAGAGCTCAGTTCAACAGGAGTCAAACCAATCAGCTTTCTTCTGACTCAGCCTTGGAAATCCTGAGTTATCCCCTTCTAATTAACACGGTGAGTCTGTGTGAGAATAACAGTCACTGGGGAAAGACTCTTTGGGCTGTTAAACTGGCACCCACCAAGGCTCAGTCCCCAAACCCTGCTGTCACATGTAATGAATGGATCAATTACAGTCAACTGGATACTCCTCTTCATTCAGAGCTGGTGGCAGACCCTACATGCACACTGAATGGAATGGGAGAAAATATCTGTTCTGCCTGTCAACTGGTGCTGCAGTAAGATGAAATACTTCTATTATTCCCCAAATTTTGGAAGCTCTTCCATCTTGCTGCTGACCCTTCCTGCTAAAGCATCCTTTACATATTTCACTTAGCTCCCCCTCTGAGGTCCTGGTTGAGGGTACAGATTTACTTTTCTCCCCCTTTCCTTTCTCCTCTTTGTCCTTAACCCTCCCAACTCTCTGTAACCCGTTGCTGAGCAGCCAGTAGCTTCTCTTGCCAAGAGTTGACCCAGAGGCCAGTAAACAGGATTTTGCCTTTATTTGCTACTGATCTAACAGCAGAGACAACTTAAGCATAGAAAATGAGAAGATAATACACTTCCTGAGCCAAAATGTTGCAGAGGACGCATGAGGTCTGGAAAAGGGAAATGGAGACATGTTTGGAGTTGTGGTGCCACAAGACCTGCTGCAATCAAGATCTTGCTCACAAAGAAGAGGTTTCATTTAGCTTCTAATGGAGACAAATTAGAGGGAACTTGATTGAGGGATTCAGACTCATGAAAGGTGCTTTATAGTGAAAGGCAATCAGTTCCTTCATTTTGATCCTGACCCATAACATGAAGAACAATGGGCCACTCAGAGAGAGTTAGAGGCAGTACAGTTGGGAATGGATAAAAGGAAATGCTTCTTTATGCAGCCTGGGTACAACTTGTAGAGTTTGCTGTTTTTGGAATCTTTGAAGCAAAAGTTTATTAGAAATCAAATGAAATGTAACTATTGGCTTCGAGTAAACTGGAAATCTTGAATCCAGGCAATGAGAAAATAGTACATGATGTGATTCTGTTTAGGAGTAGGGTCTAGCACTTGATCTGTGAGATGTGGCAACTTCAGATGAAGCAAGAGCCTCTGCCAGTGCAGGTTAGCACCTTCTGGTCTAACTTGTTGTGGAAAACACGAAAGGTTACTCAGGGTTACAAATGTGTCACAGCTTGGAACCCAGGGCTTTCTGACTTCAAGGTCAGCTCCTCTGTCTACTACAATGTACTGTCTAGTAAATGGTTACATTTCCTTAATATTTATTTAGGTTACAAATGAACGTGTTGAGGACAGAGCTATAACTAGAAATTTTTTTCACATAGGGACAAAAATAATGAAAGAGTACGGTGGTGGTGGAACACAGGCTAACTGTGGATATAATACAGGAGAGGAGAACAGCTCATTCTCCAGAAAGTCCACCAGGGAGACTGAGATCATAAGGCAGGCCCTTAGGAAAGGGGTACCAAGGGGACAGGATGGTAAGGGGAGTGGCCTGCAGGCAGTTGGGCCATGGTTAGGTGTTAAGAGTTCTTTGTGGCAAAGTATGGGTATGACATTCACACTAGGGAGAAGGTGCTCCCTTTGGAGCAGAAACTCACCTTCTACATTCTAGGATCCTAGGATAAAGCCACATTTACTCTCTGCTAGTTGCAGTTCTAATTGATGATATTATGGAATGGATGTCATCATAAATAGCATACATTCTGTAGTGTAATCCTGTTCTGGAATGTGATTTTTCTTCCTTTTGGAAACAATAGCATTCACTCATGCTATGAATACATTTCTAGAAACTGTGCATTTAGAGACACATGGCTTAATTTTTTTAAATATTTGTTTTTTTGATCACTAGGATTCCACTCAGTGCCCTGGAAAAGGTAATTTAATTTATTAATTGAAGCTGAAAGATTGAATTTGCCTCTAAACATAAATAAGGTACTCCCATCAGAGCTAGTGTTATTTTAGAGGTGTAAAGAAATGGTAAGTGGACAACGTGTTACACAGAGGGCAGGCAATTATTTCCCTGCTAAATGTTAAACAGAATTCTTTCTTTGTTGATGAATTACTTCCAGCTGTTGGCAACAAATTTCTCAGCATCATGGAAGGAGCAAGAGACCCTGGCAGATGTTGAGGAACAGAACATCTCTGATAATATTCAAGATCCAGCTGGAGGCCAAAGTCAAAGCACTCTCTGAGCTGGTGAAGGAAGAAAAGGAGATAAATTCTGTGCTGAATGCCAGGAAGAGAGAACTGGAAGATGAATGCCCTGGGCTGAAGAAAGAAATCGATGACCTGGAAACAACACTGGTGAAGTCAGAGAAAGAGAAGCACTCTACAGAACATAAGGTACTTTTCTTTTTTCCCTCTGAAGAGGGAGGCCTAGTGGCCCACGTGCCTGTACTACAGCTCTCTCAAACCTGATTTCTGTCACCAGCTTCTCTTTAATTAGCACAAGAATCATCTGCCTTGGGTTATAGGAAGGTTAAAACTGGTATAAGATATAGAACAACACTGCGTGCTGAGCCATCAGATTTAGATTTCAAGCACAAGCTTTGTTGAAATCACAGTTAATCTTCCAAGTAATTTTACCCCATTTGCTTCAGTATTCTTGTGTACAAAATAAGATAGAAAGGTTAAATTAGATTTCTTTGGACTCAGTGTTTTTTGTTTAAGTCACAGTCAACTAAATAGTTGATTTGGAATAGGTAGCAATTTTAATTCTGCCATGCATTTGCTGTTGGACTCTGAATTGTTTTATTTTTAGGGAGAGAATTGATTTTCTTGTCTTTGTAGGAGTTGAGAGTAACCAAGAATGATATGTGTCTCACATTAGGAATTGACAGAAATTTCATATATAAAACTTTTAAAAATTCAAATTTATTTTATTTTCATTCTCTTTCTCTCACCTAACTCTTCTCCTGCTGACCCATTGAGAAAACAATAACAAAGTCCGTTACAAGTATGTAGTCAGCAAAACAAATTCCTTCATTTGCCATGTCAAAAAAAAGTCTCAAAGTATGCTGTGAGTCTGTCCATCAACCAATCAATCAACCAGACCTTTATTAAATGCCTACTATGTCCCAGGCACTACGCTAAGCGTTGAATCTTTCTATCTGGAGGTAGGTTGCATGGTTCGTTATGAGTCCTCTGGAATTATGTTTGGTCATGGTGTTTATCAGGGTTCCTAACTCTTTCAAACCTTTTGAATATGTAAAACTTTGATGAAAACCTTGAAGAATGATAACTACTCCCTTTTCTGGCTCTCTTTCAGATGAAAAAAATCCCAGTTTTAGGCTCATATTTTCTGTTTTTAGATACTCAGTCTCTAGGTCTCACCATTCATGGGCACCACCTCACCTGTATAAGAATGACATTTTGTATTTTATAATGACGCTTCCTGTTTGTATCATCTTGTGCAGTCATTCCATCTCTATGGGCCTCGGTTTCCTCATTTATAAAATCAAGGAGCTGGACTAGGTGATCTAACTTCTAAAGCTGTGAGGCCAGGTCCCCAAAACTGGCAAGATCCTTCTGAATTATCGGAGAAAGACCTCAAAGTAACTTTAGTATGCTTTTTAGTGTTACCTATGATTTTCTGTATTCTCACTTCATGAAAATTGGTCATTTCTGTATAGCATATGCAGTAACTCTATAATTACCAGAAAATTTGATTAGTCAGATCAAATTATGTCCATGATCACGACAGATAATTCAGTTCAGTAGATATTGATCAAGAGCCTGAAAAGCACTGAGTTTACTATAGAAAGCAGAATGAGCTGGAATTTTAAAGACACTGTTCTCAGGCACACATGAGGACAGCATCTGAGATCCAAGCTTATCAGCTCTACCTACCCCTGTATTGTCAGGTGGATAGTTTTCAGTCAATCCCATCCTGCAGGAAAGGTGTATCTTCAAGAGATCTGTCTTTACAATTCACAATGTGGGATCAGGGAGAGAATATTGATTTTGAACTCAGAGACCCGTGGTTCAAATCCCACCTTGTACCACCTGTGTGTGATGTCAGACAAATCAACTAAACTAAACCTCTTTGGATCTCTGTTTCCTCATCTGCAAAATGAAGGAACTAGACCAGCTGGCCTCTAAGGTCCCTTCCAGCTGTAGATTTCTGATCCTTTGAATTAGTTGGTAACAGATAATTTCCATTCAAAATAACAGAAGGGGTCATTTTGCCTCAGGATTTCTATAGATCTGTCAGGTGTTAAGTTTCTCTGTTCATCATGAGCCTGTCTGTAACACTGGCTAACACTGGCATAAGTGTCCAGTACAAAAAAAAAAAATGAACAAGATGGCCTCCTTAAACATCCTACCGGCTCTGATGAAGGACATCTTGACCAATTATTTCTCCTTACCCACAGGTCAAGAACCTGACAGAAAGAGAATCACTAAATGACGATATTGAGAAACTTAACAGAGATAAGGCTACCAAGAAGGCCCACCATCAGACCCTAGATGAAGTGCAAGCCGAAGGAGAAATATTCAACACCCTGAGCAAAGTAAAACTTAGACTAGAATAGCACGTCAGTGAGGTAAGTGATCCCTCCCCCTTTTTGCATATGTTTCTATTTTTAATATATTTGTTTTTAAAGAATCAAGAAAACTTAGAGGCATATTTTGCCTCATAATGATTATTTTCATAGTTAGCTGGTAATTCTTTCAATTTTTGTCAATCAGCTGTTTAAGCTAAGAGTTTATCACATTTCAATTCTACTAACTTATGTTTACTGTATGCAGAATTTTATAACGAACATGCCTAGAGTACGTATGGGGTCTCCACAGCGGGGAGTAGAATAATGACATGTTCTCTGTCCTAAGGAACTTAAATATGGATGGAGAGATAATACATACAACTAATACTAAATAGAAGACAATGTGCTATATTTAAGTTGATTCTGTTAGGATTTGAATTATCTCTGTTTTTCAGGACTTCACAGAGGAGTACTGAGATTTACTCCATGGATTTTTCTTCATAAGGTGATCCCTTTTCCCTGCATATTGAAGAACTTTACACTGCAATAATGGAACATTGTTCCTACTCCTATTTTTAGTAACACAACTGGGTTCCAACTTCACATATGCCATTCTTAATGCTAGTTCTATGAAAACTGGTCAGAATCTTCCCCTGACCCTTTCAGTTTTAATCAGATCTTTGTCCCATCTTTAATCTCTGCTTCACTGATATTAGAAGACAGGGTTAACACCCTTGCTATAAACTAAACAGCTATATGCAGTTATATATTGTTTGGATATGTGGTATGAATTACAAGCAAATACAGGCTTTGCTTTCCAGTACATTGGGACTTTAATGGATCTGTCATTTTACTGGTATGGGTACTGTTTTCATTAATGCAAATGATAATTTCTCCATGACTTCTCATCCTATATGATTGTCAATATTTTCCCATAAGTTCTCCATAGAGGAACTACTGAATATTCCTCTTGGTTTTTTTTAAAAGTGTCTTTTAAAAGTAACTTTTTAAATGGTGGACTGTCCATTTGTTATCTCTCATTTTTACTCTTGTGGTCATATATGTTTTTGATAGCATCCTTCATACTAATTTTTCTTGTGAGTTATTGTTAGCAATGTGCCAAATAAGGCCTGCTTTTATCAACCACTCATTTCTTCATTGCCCTTTTAGATTATTTGCACTTCTTTTCCTTTGATGTCATAGAATTCCATGACTCAGTCATATGCATCACCAGAAGAACATTGATGTTAATGACATGAGTCTTAAAGTAGTGAGCAGTTTGAGATCATCTACAGCATTGCTCATTTTTCTAAGTATAATCTTCTTCCATTCCAAGCCAGCCCATTATCTAGCCTGTTAGGGATACACATAATGATTGGCTATTTTGATTGGCTGCCTATCCCACTAAATATCAGCTGAACAATTTTTTTATCCACTTCGTTGTTTTTATTATTGTGGATGTTCCCAAAATTGTTTTGCATTGTTATAGATTCCATGGAGGAGACTTTGAAATGCTCCAGGGATTAATACAACTGATATAATGTTATCTGTGAGTTGGGGCTTTTCTATGATTTTAGTATCAATAAGCAATCCTTTTGGGACTTATGACTTCACTTACTACACCTTCTGTAACATTGTGTCAATAGGTAAAGATATAGTCTGAGTCACAATTGAGTTGTCATTTATAATTTTAATGTATGTATAGGAGACACAGTTTGAAGAGAACTGTTTAACTCTGTTTTCCTCTAGGCAGTTAAATATTTTTGTTAACAACACAGCACCAGAACTAGTTGAACAACTAGAGTCCCAAAGTAAGTCGTTAATAGGTCAGTGTCATTGTAGAAGGGAGTCCCCAGTGGAAGACCTTTATGATCCTGTGCCATTTAAGATTTTTATTAAAGACGTGTAACAAGATGTGTTTGATATGTTTATAAAACCTTCACACGGTACAAAACTAGGAAGAGGGGTTAACACATTAGGCTACAATTAGGATTCAAAGAAGATCTTGACAGTTTAGAATATGGGGCCAAACTGAATACAGGAAAATTTAATAGGAATAAACATAAAAGCCTATAGTTGAACTGAAAAAACTAAATCTATAAGTGCAAAATTGAGAGGTGTGGCTAGATAGCAGTTGATCCAAAAATATCTTAGCGTTTTAGCAGACTACTAGTTCCAAATAAGTCAACAATATCATACAATAGATCTACAAAATTAATGTAGCTTAGTTGCTTTAAGAAAGGCATATTCAGGACTGGAGAGGTGATAATTCCACTGTACTCTGCATTTTTCCAACCACATATGTAATGCTGTATCTAGTTCTCAGTACCAGATTCTAGAAAGGGCAATGATAAGTGGGAAAATGTTAAGATGGGAGCATCCAAGGTAGGGAAGTACCTTGAGATGATGATATATGAAAACTGATTGAAGGAACTGGGATTTTTCACCTGAGGCTGACAAAACCTAAAGAGTACATGACCTTTATGTACAACTATTGGAAGGGCAATGTTCTACTTAGAACTTGTTCTACTTAGATCATATGGAAGTTATGAAAAGTCAGATTTTGTAAAGGTATATTTCCTAATAATTTGGAAGCATATGAAATTGAAATGGGTTCTCTTAATAGGTCATAGGATCATAGTTTCATAGATCTAGAATTGGAAGTGATTCCATAGACCATCTAGATGGTTCAGTTCTCTAATTTTATGGATGAAGTGATATATTCCTTTTCATAGGATAGCTATGAAACAAGGGGATATTTGTTTAGTTTGGAGTTAGTTTAGATGGCTTCTGAAATCCTTTCCAACTCTTCAATTCTGACCAAATACTTGTATAAAAATCAACCCTATACTCCTAAGAATATAAAAGATTTTTCTTCCTTCTTCCCTTCCCCAACTCCCACAAAGATAAATGAGAAAAGACATAAGTAATAACCATCTTCAGATATTAGCTTTCATATCTATGTGAAATCTCTCAGAATGGTCTATAAACACCTTGAAGGCATCCTTAATGAAACATTAAAGAGAAACAGGAAGATGTTTCAGATGATTATCTATAAACAACTACCTTTTTATACTTACATGACTGAGAAGTATAAGGAATATAAGATCCCACTGTGTGTGTTTGATTTATGAGTGTTCTGCAATCCATGACAGTTAATAACTTAAGATAATAACTAAATGCAGTGGGGATATTTTGGTTTGTTTTGGTTTAAGCTCAGTGAGTGTTCACTCTCATTTTTTCCTAGAAATTGTGCAGCACTTGAAGATGCGGACAGTCAGCCATGTGTTGTCTTCATTTTCTCTTTTTCCTATATCTCTCTGGCTTTTCTTTCTCTTCTCTCACCTTCTTCCCTTTGTTCCCCAACCCCTTTCCCTCTAAATGAGGTTAACCCATGGATCTCAGTACCAGGATTTCTAGGGGCTTTCAACTTTTGCATACATACTTCCTGAGGAAGTTTATTTGCCATATTATGACTGACTTTACATAAAGTTTCCAGAGAATTTTCCGTCCTGCAATTCTATGACTTTATCTATAGGACATTTCCACCTATATGTCCTACTACTATGCAAAACTGCTAATTCTTGCCCTTTGAAATTACCTCTTGTTTATACGCTGTGTGCATGATAAATATATCTCTAATATCTACACACACATGTCACATATCTACATACATATATACATATACACACATATATGTGTACACACACATATATATGTATATTATATAAGTAGTAGTTTGGATATTGTCTCCTCCATTAGAATGTGAGATCCTCAAGGTGAAAGAGTCATGGTCTTGCTTTTTTTTTGTATTACCAGTCAGTCAGTTAACTAGCATTTTTAGGAGCCTGTTATATACCAGGCACTGTGCTAAGGGCTAGTTATACAAAGAAAGGCAAAAAATATTCCCTGCTTTCAAAAGAGCTCACATAGCACCTGGTAGTTTAAATAATAATAAATATATGTTTGTTGTTTTTAAATGTGGTAACAAAAAGGCTCCCTATTAACACCCCCACCGCTTTCCTTTGTGTTAGTACAAACATTTATTTGCCATATTTAATTTTATTGCCATGTGATATTGATACTTTAATATAATTATTATACTGTATACATGTAACATAACAAATGTATGCACATATTATAGAGAGTAGAATGTATACATTGATATTATTTACAGTGTATGATTTTTGTTCTTCCTCTCTGAGTTTTAAGTGCACTATATACACTAACCTTCTGCAAGAAAGTTTTAAGCATCTCAATGTCATTAATCATTTAGTTAAAAATAACAATTTTTTCTTTTGTCAGCTTGAGGGTGTCTATGAACAGGAGAAAAAAATAACGATGGACCTGGAATGGCAAAAGGAGAAACTGAAGGGTGATTTAAATCTAATCATGAATCTGGGGAATGACCAGCAGCAACTAGATGAAAAATCAGAAAAGTAAGGTAGCTTTCCATTGACCAGATAATTTAGGAACCATAGTACATACTGGGAGAAGCAACTAATCCATTATGTTCACTCTTGTGCTTCCAATGCTTTATTTTTTGATGACTCTAGGGAAAGATAACAGATCTAAAAAAATCGAACTTATGTAGTGTCATGGCAAAAGAGCTAAAAGGAAAAACAAATGTGTTAAAGAGGAATGCGTGGTTGAATTAAGGCAACTGTCTGATCCCCCTGGAAATATTTGGGGGATAGGCTAAAGACAGGACGGGCAAAAGGCTATGGCCAATGGGCTGCTCACTTTGTGTAGCAGTAAGAATCCCAGATGTAATAGGCAAGAGAAAAAAAAGTTAAATGAGTTAACGGGTATAATCATGGAGGTGAAACAGGCAAGCATGTTTTGGAATCTAGATAAGCAGAACATTTATTAAGCCCTTGGCATATTCTAGTGGTAGTACTAAGCATTGGGGGATACAAATAAAAGCAAATAAGATGCTGCCCCTCAAGGAAATTATATTCTACTGAGAGAGAATGATAAAAAATGGTGTTGGAAGGGGTTGGGGAGGTGTGGTGTGGAAGCCTCTTGGAAAGGACAAAATGAGTCAAAATTCCAATGTTCCAAGCTGGGGAAGCTGAGATAAAGTCCAGGTTTTTGGTGGAGTACCGATAGAAGAGTAGATATCTATAAAATGGTGTCAGGAATCAAATATCCAACCAAATTGGTTTGAATTAATAGAAATTGTGTATTTCCATCTTGATTTACTTGATAAAAAGATTATTTTAATTTTTTAATTTTAATTTTCTAGGACTGTTTTTTGAGTCCTAGAATGTTTGGCAAGCCTTATTCTTCCCATTACCCTTTACCTTGATTGTTTGTACAGGCTTCAGTTTTTAACAGCTTTCCCGCTCTTTTGGTGTTTCTTGGAAGTTTATTAAGGCAAAATAGTAATTAAGGCATTGTTGGGAGAGCTGTGAAAGTTGTACCTACACAGAGACTAATCCTATAAGCTGCAGAAGAAAAATCAGTCTCCTTACCTTACAAAACGTTTCATGTTTTTTCGCTTGTTTTTCTTGCTTTTGACCTGCTTTTCCTCGAATTTTTTCTTCTCAATTCAACAGTAAATATTTGAAGAATTCAATGAAACTTCTCTAAGTTTTAAAGCTACTTAGAATGGATTTAGAAGTAGCAATACAGAGGAGAGAAAGCTGATCATAGAATTAGGAAGCCCTGGCTTCAAGTCCCATCTTTGACACATACTGGCTGTGACTCTGGAAAAGTCTCAACTTTTTAGGGTTCTAGGCAACTCCCTAAGACTAAGTTGCACAGAAGGTACAAACCTACACTGGTAAAGGGAATTTTCTTATCTGAGAGTTACCTATGCGAATCAAATCACAGATTCAGTCCCTATCCCTAGTCTGGAACAGAATAAAAGGATGAATAGTTGATAAGGAACAAGATGAAGATAGTATAAGGGTTTGGAACAGGAGTTCTTAATCTGAGGTCTATGAACTTGTTTTTAAAAATACTTTAGCAGTTGTATTTCAATACAGTTGGTTTTCTTCGCAATCCTAAGCATTTGCATTCAAAAATACAATTCTGAAAAGGTGTTCACAGGCTTCACCACACTGCCAAAGAGTTCCATTCCATACAGACAAAAAGGTAGTTAAGAATTTCTGAAATAGATTAAGGCTAGATTAAGGCCAGGTGTGTGGTTTGACCCATGGAAATGATAATATGGACATAAAGACAGGACTGCATTAGGATGAAACTGGCTTAAAACCATTAAGAACCAGAATCAGACTTGAGCAAACTGGGCCTGAGGTATTGTGTTATGTCCTAAATTATGTGGTCAAGCTGGAAGCTCCAGGTAACTGAGCATTTGTGGAAAGTATAATATTCAACAATATTAAAACCTAACAAATCTTTACTCATAGGACAATTTAAAAAATACTGTAATTTTGTTATATAATTGTAGTATCAGTAAGAAATTTGAGGATTTGGTAAGAGGTAGGGAAGGCCACTGATCTAAATATACTTGCCTGCATTCTGCCTATTGCATTTACTTTTGAAGTCCTATACCCTTCCTTAGCACAGTGATGATAGAATCAGAAGTCCTTGTGCACCCCAAGTCAGAGTTCTGATACTTGCTTTAGAAATTGCTATTTCTAGGTCATTGTACTTTCACTTAAAAGAAAAAGATCAAACCATAAATCTGTTTTTTCTTGGTTTATCTCCTTCAACAATAACAAACTAGGAGAGCATCGGAAATGGGCCTGGCAAATTCAGATGCCACCAACGAGAGGAGCCTCCTCAGCCAATTCCAGAAGATGGTGGAGAAGTTTCAGGTAACTTCAAGAAACTGAATACTGTATTCATGATCTGGATCAAGCAGATAGTCCTGCAGTATCTACCAAGACATTCTTTTCCATAGATGTGTTGTCTGTAACCAAAAGTCCTTAACATTGAAGATTAGCAGTTTCTTCAAACTGCTAAGAACCTCAGAACACATTGTATTCATCAGTGAATTCTTTTTGTTTTGGACCTGTAATTGAAGCTAATTGGCACAGTGGGTAGAGTATTAGATTTGGAATTAAGAGGACCTGAGCTCAAATCCTGCTTCAGAAAATTCCTAACTATACAAACCTTGGCAATTCATTTAACCTCTTTCAGTCTGTTTCCTCATCTGTAAAGCAGGAATAATAAGAGTACCTAACTCACAGGGCTTTGGTGAGAGTCTAATGAGATAATTTGAGTAAAGTGTTTCACAAATTTTCAAGAGCTATGTATATGCCAGTTGTTCTTATTATTATTATCATAGGAATATAAGGAAGTCCCAGTGTTGGAAAACCCTTCCACCAATGCAGAACAGCAACTCATTTATTGATAATCTTAGTTGCCTCGGGCACTAAAAGTTGGCTAAGGTCAGGTAGTTATCATGAGTCATAGTCAGGTCTTGAACTCAGGTCTCTCCAACTCCAAGTATGGACCTCTATTCCCTAAGCATGCTAATTACCTATTTATAAATACCTGTTTGTTAGTGTATGTGTAGTGCTATAAAGTAATGAGACTGACTTTAAAAGATAAAATGACTTTTAAAGAAAGTAACAAACCAACAAACCAACAAAACAACTTTATTAAAACCCCTTGTTTTGGACCAAAAATGGCACTACCCAACTCAGTCGTCCATCTAATGACTCACTATCATTGGCTCTCTATGATTTTCATCTGCTTTCAGAAATTAAATTCACCCTGAAAGGATGACTACTTACCACTGAGGATATTCAAAAAAGGAGTTCCAAAAACATACCAGAAATGGCAGCATCCTTAGAATAAGAATATAGCCTCTTAGAGTGTCATATATTTTGAAGGGGGAAATAGTGACTTAGTCATATACATCTGTTAACCATGCAAGCCCTCTTAATTTATAGTCACACCTACATCATTAATTTCGTTGGGTCATTTTTCAGTCATGTCTGACTCTTTGTGACCCTATTTGGGATTTTCTTGGCAAAAATCCTGGAATGGTTTGCCATTTCCTTCTCTAGCTTATTTTACAGAAGAGGAAATGGAGGCAAACAGGTTCAAGTGACTTACCCATGGTCACACAGCTAGTAAGTGTCTGAGGCTGGATTCAAATTCACAAAAATGAGTCTCCTTGACTCCAGGGAGACTCCAGGTCCAGCTAGGCCCTAGGGTTGTCACCTAGGAGGGTGCTACCTAGCTCCCCACCCCCTGCAAATCACTAATTTTAGTCACACCTCAAACAGAATGACAGTTAAAGCTCACCCATTACATAGTAGGACAATTCACTTAAAACGAATTTGCCTAAAACCCATTTTTTCCCCATGACTCAGACTCATCATGATGAACTTCAGTAATTTTATTCTGCTGTAATACAGTGAACTTCTCAAGGGTTAATGAGGGATTTGGGCCTTTCCCTAAATGGATGCAGACTCTAGGCATTTTGAATTCTACTTTCTATAATTGTTCTGCCTCCTCCCTCATTGTCAGCTTTTACTTCTTGATGCTGTCAGTGTGCCTACTTTTCCAATCCCCGATTTCTCTCTCCTCCCTCATTTTCTAATTTGTTGCCTCAAATCTGCTGTGAGCTTAGAAGCCACGTAATCAAAGTTAAAAGAGCTGTCTAAAATGAATCCACAGGCTCTGGCCAAGGTCCTGAAGGGCTCCCTCTGAATAAAGTACCTGACCTTTGTGACATCTATTTTGGCTGATGCTTTTGCTTACTTTATAGCTCTTGGCTCTGTTAAAGAGGAATTGACTTTAGACGAATTAGTTTTAGGCAAATTGTTCTGCTCCATCCAGAAAGATGAGTTTTTAGCATAGCTCTTAACAGCTGACATTGCCAAATAAGAGAGAGGTCTTCAGGTTAGTGAGATATTACTGTATAGAGAACCATCTTACTATTGTTCTTTTTTTTGAACCCTAACATATCATGGATCTATATGCAATTTTATTTTCAAAGACTAAAAAAAGAGTTTCTTTTTTTAAACTACATATAATTAAAAGAGACCATATATCATATGGGACTAAGAGCTCAGGAACTGTGAGTTCTAATTCTGGCTTTGTATTGATTAGGGGCAAGTCACTTAACCTGTCTTGGCAACACTTTCTTTAGCCATAAAATGAGGACCCAAAGAGCCAACTGACCTTTCAGAGTTATAAGAACCAATAAATAATGCCATTATAATGTTCCCTGAGTATAAAACATGGTACAGATTTCACACTAAAAGAAAAATTATTACTGTTGTGCCAGGCTCGAACGGTGGAGTTGGAAAAAGAACTGGAAGCTGAAAAAACAACACCAACCAAAGTAGAAAAGCAGAGGAGTGACCTGACCCATCAGTTGGAAGAGATGAATGAGGAGCTGAAAGAGGCCAGGGGCACTGGTCTAGCCCAATTAGAGATCAATAAGGAAAGGGAGGCTGAGTTTATGAGGCTGCAAAAAGACCTGGATGAAGCCGCCTTTCACTTTGATGCCACAGCTGCTGCCATCAGAAAGAAACATGAGGAGAGCTTGGAGGAGCTGAAGGGGCAGGTGGACAACCTGCAGTGGGTTAAACAGAGCTTGGAGAAGGAGAAGAGTGAGTTGAAGCTAGAAGTGAATGGCCTCCTGACTAATGTGGAGCAGATGGCCAAAGCGAAGGTAGGGTTTCTTGAGTCACTCTAAGGAAGAGAGGTGGGGGGAGGGGTGCCAAGAGAAAGGAAGGCGGGGTCTGGTTCCCCATAACTGAAGACCATTGGATGTTGAAGCTCAGAATCAACTGACTGTGTTTGTGAAGTCATCCAGTGTCTAAAATCACTTGTCCACTGCTTGGATGGGATTTGACTTGTGTTTCTCTTATATAGGGTATTAGGCCTAGATGACCTATTAGCTCCCTTCTAGCTCTAAATCTATGAACTAAATATAGCTTTATGGTTTTTTATAGTTTTATAGGATATTTCCATGACATGAACATCCTTAACCATGTTACTAATGGGTCCACCTTGAAGTCTTTGTAGAGAGACTCGGGATTAAGCAAGTAAGGAACATTATGCTATGTGCTTCTGCTAGTGATAAAAATTGCCAGGAAAACAACTGAGTGCAGTGGGTGGCTACTGCAGGGGAACTCAGCCAAGGCTAAAGTATATCTACATATGACTTGCCCAATAGTTTTGCTGTCCATGGAGAACTTTTCTTTCTCCATTGTATTCTGTCAACATTTTTTCATCAACCAAATACTTAAGGGCATATATTTACAGCTAAAAGTTCTCCTGGAGGCCATTTTAAGGATGCAAAAAGTGAAACTCAGAGTTAATAGGTATCCTGAAGCAAAATCAGGATTAGAACTCAGGACCTCTGACTCCAGATATAGCACTTTCTCCATTACACCATTCTGCTTTTCTGTTTTTTTTCATAAAGCACATTAGCAACACATAACTTGATCTCTTTGTTTTAACTGCACCCACCCCATATAGTTAGTGATCAGATTATGAGTAAGAGTAATTCTTTTTTTGTTTGTTTTTTCTTAAATTTATTTATTTATTTTTTATTTAACTTTTAACATTCATTTTCACAAAATTTTGGGTTCCAAATTTTCTCCCCTTTTGTCCCCTCCCCCCACCCTAAAACACCAAGCATTCTAATTGCCCCTATCACCAATCTGCCCTCTCTTCTATCATCCCTCTCTGCCCTTGTCTCCATCTTCTTTTTTGTCCTGTGGGGCCAAATAACTTTCTATACCCCTTTATCTGTATTTCTTGTTTCCTAATAGCAAGAACAGTACTCCACAGTTGTTCCTAAAACTTTGAGTTCCAACTTCTCTTCCTCCCTCCCTCCCCACCCCTTCCCTTTGGAAGGCAAGCAATTCAATATAGGCCATGTCTGTGTAGTTTTGCAAATGACTTCCATAATAGTCGTGTTGTATAAGACTAACTATATTTCCCTCCATCCTATCCTGTCCCCCATTACTTCTATTCTTTCTTTTGATCCTGTCCCTCCCCATGAGTGTTGACCTCAAATTGCTCCCTCCTCCCCATGCCCTCCCTTCCATCCTCCCCCCCGACCCTGCTTATCCCCTTATCCCCCACTTTCCGGTATTGTAAGATAGGTTTTCATACCAAAATGAGTGTGCATTTTATTCCTTCCTTTAGTGGAATGTGATGAGAGTAAACTTCATGTTTTTCTCTCACCTCCCCTCTTTTTCCCTCCACTAAAAAGTCTTTTGCTTGCCTCTTTTATGAGAGATAATTTGCCCCATTCCATTTCTCCCTTTCTCCTCCCAATATATTTCTCTCTCACCGCTTGATTTCATTTTTTTAAGATATGATCCCATCCTCTTCAATTCACGCTGTGCACTCTGTCTCTATGTGTGTGTGCGTGTGTGTGTGTGTGTGTGTGTGTGTGTGTGTGTGTGTGTAATCCTACCCAGTACCCAGATACTGAAAAGTTTCAAGAGTTACAAATATTGTCTTTCCATGTATGAATGTAAACAGTTCAACTTTACTAAGTCCCTTATGACTTCTCTTTGCTGTTTACCTTTTCATGCTTCTCTTCATTCTTGTATTTGAAAGTCAAATTTTCTTTTCTGCTCTGGTCTTTTCATCAAGAATGCTTGAAAGTCCTCTATTTCATTAAAAGACCAATTTTTCCCCTGAAGTATTATACTCAGTTTTGCTGGGTAGGTGATTCTTGGTTTTAGTCCTAGTTCCTTTGACTTCTGGAATACCCTATTCCATGCCCTTCGATCCCTCAATGTAGAAGCTGCTAGATATTGTGTTATCCTGATTGTATTTCCACAATACTTGAATTGTTTCTTTCTAACTGCTTGCAACATTTTCTCCTTGACCAGGGAACTCTGGAATTTGGCCACAATGTTCCTAGGAGTTTCTCTTTTTGGATCTCTTTCAGGTGGTGATCTGTGGATTCCTTGAATACTTATTTTGCCCTCTGGTTCTAAAATCTCAGGGCAGTTTTCCTTGATAATTTCATGAAAGATGATGTCTAAGCTCTTTTTTTTTGATCATGGCTTTCAGGTAGTCCCATAATTTTTAAATGGTCTCTCCTGGACCTATTTTCCAGGTCAGTTGTTTTTCCAAGGAGATATTTCACATTATCTTCCATTTTTTCATTCTTTTGGTTTTGTTTTGTGATTTCTTGGTTTCTCATAAAGTCATTGGCCTCCATCTGTTCCATTCTAATTTTGAAAGAACTATTTTCTTCAGTGAGCTTTTGAACCTCCTTTTCCATTTGGCTAATTCTGCTTTTGAAAGCATTCTTCTCCTCATTGGCTTTTTGAACCTCTTTTGCCAGTTGAGTTAGCCTATTTTTCAAGGTGTTATTTTCTTCAGCATTTTTTTGGGTCTCCTTTAGCAGGGTGTGGACCTGCTTTTCATGCTTTTCTTGCATCTCTCTCATTTCTCTTCCCAGCTTTTCCTCTACCTCTCTAACTTGATTTTCAAAATCCTTTTTGAGCTCTTCCATGGCCTGAGCCCATTGGGTGGGCTGGGATACGGAAGCCTTGACTGCTGTGTCTTTTCCTGATGGTAAGCATTGTTCTTCCTCATCAGAAAGGAAGGGAGGAAATACCTGTTCACCAAGAAAGTAACCTTCTATGGTCTTATTTTTTTTCCCTTTTCTGGGCATTTTCCCAGCCAGTGACTTGACTTCTGAGTATTCTCTTCACACCCACTTTGCCTCCAGATCTGCCCAGCCAGTGCTTGGGGTCTGAGATTCAAATGCTGCTTCCCAGCCTCAGGGCTTGGGGCAGGGGTGGGGCTGCTATTCAGTGTGAGATTAAGTTCAGCTGCTCAGGTGGGGACTTAGTTCCCTCAGGGGGTTTATTCAGAGACCTTCAACAATCTATCAGAGCTCCTGACTGCTTTGGGAGCCCCTGTCTACTGCCACCTCGGCTGCTGCCTCCTGAGGGGGCCTGAGTTACGGGGGGACCCCACTCCCCTCTCGGCAAGCCAAGAAGACCCTCTCACCAACCTTTGGGGCCCGTGGCTGGAGGGACCTGAGGGGCCGCTGGAGATTCCATCCCCAAAGCCTGCTCGGATCTGCTCCTCTCAGTGCTGCGTGGCCAAGGCAGGGCTGGGCTTGGCTCCGGGTCCGGGGCCTGACGGACCTTTTGCGAGAGGTTTTCAGGGCTCTCTGGAACAGAAATCTCCTCTGCTCCATTTTTCTGTGGCTTCTGCTGTTCCAGAATTTATTGGGAGTTCTTCTTTACAGATATTTTATGGGCTGTGGGTTCTGAGCTAGCGTATGTGTGTCTTTCTACTCCACCATCTTGGCTCCATCCCCCAAGAGTAATTCTTTGAGGAACTTTGGGGAGGCTAGCTTTAGGTAAGCCAGGATGAAGGGACATTTCTTCTTTTGTTAAACATTTTTTTTCAATTAATAAGTTTTTTTTTATTTTGTCCCCTTTCCACTCCCCACTCCCAGCTAAAAAGAAAAAGAAAAACCACACTTTTGTAATATATACTTGGTTAAGCAAAGCAAATTTTCTCATTGATCAAGTCCAAAAAATGCATATTTCATTCTGCTTTTTGCTTCCATCATATCTTTATTGAGTTGGGAGTATGCGTCCTTTTCTCATGGCTGGTCATTTGATTGGAAGTCTTAATTCTTTCAAAGTTGTTTGTCTTTATAATATTATTGTTATTAATAAATTGTTCTCCTGGCTTTTCTCACTTCATTCTGCATTAGTTCACATAAATCTTTCCAGGCTTCTCTGAAACTGTTCCTTTTACCATTTCTTATGGCACAACAATATTCCATTGCATTTATACCAAGTCTGATTTGTATTTGCCCATTTTTTGAGGTGTAAATGTTCACACTGAAAATTGAAGTTAATACTCCCAGGCCAATTCAAGCTTCCTTTGGAATATCCCTGAGAACAATCTCTAGTTATATATATGTGTGTGTGTGTGTGTGTGTGTGTGTGTGTGTGTGTGTGTGTATCATTTACTTTTTCTGCCTCTGTTGTTGGGGGTTGGAGAAACTCATGAAAACATCCTGACTAGGGAACCTACATTCCTCTAGCTATTCAGTTCAGTAATTCATCTCAACAAACCTTGAGTGAGACAGTTTGGTGGCATAGTGGATAGAACTCTGGATTTGGAATCATGAGTTAAAAATCCTGTCTTAGCCATTTCTTAGCTTGACTTTTGCCATGTTATTTAACTTGTATGTCTCAGATTCCCCATCTGACGAATGAGAGGGTTGGTCTATAGTCCTATGATCTTATAAGTTGCTACTTCATACAAATGCAAGACAAATCTGAAACAGTTCCTACCCTCCAAGAGTTGGGATTCTATTTTTTAACTTTTGACATCCTCCTAACAACTCTTATTCTTGGATCACTTTGTCTCCAGCTGTATGCATTGCCATCCAAAAAAAGATTCCTCTAATTTGTCTCCTCTCTAATAATTTCTCTGTATCTTGTCCCCAATCTTCTTCCTTTCCTCATATGGAGTATTCCTCCTTCTTTGCAATTTAATATTTTTTTTAAAAAATTTTCATTAATTTGTAGTTTTCAGCATTCACTTTTATAAGATTTTGAGTTCCAAATTTCCCTCCTGCCTCTCCTCTCCCAAGATGACTTGCAATCTGATACGGGTTATACCCCGTTTAATATTTTCATCAGTACTCTTGATGAAATCATACCCCTATCTCTTAATCCTGATCCATGAATTAACCCCTCACATGTTGCTTTAATCCTTCCGTTTCTCCACGTTCCTTCTCTCTGACTTTGGCCATCCTCAGGCCTTTACTATCTTAAAACAAACAAACAAAACAAAACACAAACCCCACTCTTTCCATCTTGCTATCCTATTGAACTACTACCCTATTTTCTTTGCTTCCTTCCATTATCAAACTTCTCAAAAGAAATGTCTGTATTAATTTCTGCTCCACTTCCTTTATACTGTTTTCTAGAGAATAGGGTTTAGAGTCTTACCATTTGCCTATGTCTCTTCCTAATTGCACCAATGAGCTCAGAGTATTATGTGAGGCAAAGTCCAGTGATTTCCTCTCAGTGCTCATTCTTCTTGATCTCTCTGTAACATTTATCACTGTAAACCATTGCATCCTTCAAATTCTTTCTTATTATCTTAGCTTCTATGATGGTTATTAAGCTGATTCTCCTCCTGCCTCTCTGACTGCTCTTTCTTGGTACCCTTTGTGGTCTTTATTCTCCTTCTGCCCCCTAAATGTCAGTTCCCAAAGATTCTATTCTCTGTCTTCTTTTTGAGACCTTTTCTCTTTCCTCAATCTTACACTTTCCCATGATTTCAGCTGTCACCTCTATGTGTATGATTCCCAGATCTTATTTCTAGTTCCTACCTCTTTCCCAAGTCCTAACATGACATTTTCAACTGTCTACTGGAAATGTATCCCTAGATATTTCATGTGCCTTTCAGATCCAATGCTAGTGATTCAGCTTTTTATATTTCCACCCATACTTGCTCCTCTTCTGAATTTTGCTGTTTTTGTTAAGAAAACAATCATCTTCTGTATACCTGAGTCAAAATCTTAGGGCTATCTTTGACTTCTTCCATCTTTCTCTCCATGACCAAAATCATTACCTAGCTCTGTTAATACTGTCTCTGTCTCCCTCACCTCCAATCTCTTACCTCTCCAAATCTATTCTTCACAGAATTTCCAATTTAATCTTCCCAAAATATAACTCTAATTAAGATACTCCTCAACTCAAATAGCTCCCTAGAGATAATTAAACAAAATGTAAAACTCCTTGGCCTAGGATTCAAATTCTTCAATGATCTGTCTTCATCCCACCTGTTCATGCTTAACTCCTGCTACCATTTTTACATATGCTATCTGTTCCAGTCAAGCACAACTTTGCTCACTGTTCTCCAAACCTACTTCTTCATTTATCTCTGAATCTTTTCTTATGCTACTCTTTCTTCTGCCATGCCCTCCTCCTTTTCTCATTAAAACCTGACATCTTTCAAATACCCAGCTCAAATGCCATGTCCTCCATGAAACCTTCATTAGTATCTCTCACATTATCAACCAGAAGTTAATTTCTTTTCTTTCTGAAACTCTTTTAGAAATAAGATTCCTTTGGTAGTGGTTTTCATTTCAGACTTTTTACATTTTAATAATAACATATGGCAGGTGTGTGGTACAATGGAAAGAAGGTCAGATTTGTAAACCGAGGACTTTAGGTTCGGGTCCTTACCCCTTGGATAAGTGACCTTTCTAGACCTTAGTTTTCTCATCGATAAAGTGAGATTGGATTAGATTATGCAAAAGGTCCCTCCCAGTTCTCAATCTCTTATCCTGTGATCACATCATCTTGAAATATATTTATGTACCTGCCTTCTGGTCCCTGCCCCTAGAATCTACAGTCTAATATGAGATTTATTTCATATCTTTATATCCTTTTACAGTGCTTTGCACATAGTAGGCTAGTAGGCTCTCTCTCTCTCTCTCTCTCTCTCTCTCTCTATATATATATATATATATATATACATATATATATAAATATATATATATATAAAATATATAAAATGAGTGAACGAAGGAATAAATGAATTGATTAAGATCACCCTCCCTGACCTGCATGTTACACCAAACCTTTCTGAATTGTTTATGTCAGCCCTGACTACTGAAGTGTAACCAAGGAAGCCAACACACAATGGCCCAGGGAAATGGCAGAATTTTAAAAGCAATGTCATGCTGGCAAAAGGGCCTGGGATAATTCTGAGGTTATGGGTGTGAGAACAATTATCCTGATGATTATAAAATCACATTGGTTTCAATGGCATTGCAGTCCATTTTGGGGAGGCAGTGTTTTCCTACATAACTAAAAAACTTGGGAGAAATGATTTAAAAAGGCAGATATATACTCTAATCAGTTAGCTTTGCTTTCACTAGTTGTATGTGTTCCTGTCCTTCAGATTGGAAATGGATTCTTTTGATGGCTGTTGCCATGTGTGCAGGTGGGGTTGAAGAGATTGATTGAGGCATGTCCAGCTCAATTTTCCATTCTGCACACATATAAAGGCTATCATTTGATAGCAGCTGCAATCCCTATTTGTTATACCCAATCACTACTTTGGCCTCTTGGACTCTATATTGGTACAAAGCCTTGGCTCAAAAGCAACTACCCCTTGGGTGATTGCTAGATACCAGGCTGGTATTCAAAGAAATGATGTTGGGTAATGGGTAGAGACCTGGCATCCAGTTCAGAAAGACCCTTGTTCAAGTTCTACCCTTGACTCATACTGGTAGCATACCCTTGGGCAAGTCACTATCCCTCAGTGCCCAGGAATCTCTCTACAACAAGAGTTCTTAAGCTTTTTTTGTGTCCCAGACCCCTTTGGAAGTGTTCCAAAACCTTTCTCAGTATAATATCTCAGAAATGTTTCTCATAATGATAATTTGAAATACTTAAGACAAAATATATAGTATTACGAAAGAAGAAGGAAGCTAGATAGTGCAGTGGATAGAGCGCCAGGCCTGGAATCCGGAAGACTCATCTACATGTGTTCAAATCTGGCTTACGTGACTATGGCCAAGTCTTTAACTTTGTTTGCCTCAGTTTCCCCATTGTAAAATGAGATGGAGAAGAAAATGATCAAGAAAACCTCAAATAAGATCATGGAGAGTCAGACATGACCAAAATGATTTAACAACATTACAAAAGAAACCAATGCTATCAAAGTATAGTTATCAAAATACTTTTAAAAACAAGTTAATGGATCCCAGGTTAAAAACCTCTGCTCTAAGTTGGAAAATAGCTGTTGGTCTACACTAGTAGAATAAATTTCCAAATTAGGGAGCTCCCTATAGCTATGAAATAACATGTCAATTCCACTTAACCCCTCTTCTTCACCAAAAAAAAAAAAAATTGCTCTGATGGAAGCTATTATATGCTACATCATTTGAGACTGTGGTTAATCATTTCATGCCCAGAGTCTTCTTTTGCTATCCCTGTTCATTATAGCCTCACTTAGAAGACCTAGAGCAGTATTTAGAGGTCATTCAGTCCAACCCCCTTATTTGACAGAGCAGGAAAGAAAGGTCTATAGAACAGTAACTTGCGTAAAGTCAAGCAGGTAATGATAGGTTCAGGATTAGAACTCTATACTCTTTCCAAGGTATCATATTTGACTTTAGTTCTTAAGCTTACTAACTACCATTGGGATGAAGGGTGGTTGCTAGAAGTCTTTCTTGACAAATATGCATCCTGGCAGAATTATGCCTCTTCAAAGATACTGTGACTGTTTAAATTACAGTTCAGTCTAATAAACATCTGTTGGGTACCTTTTTTTTGGGCAAGTTTTTGGTATAACACTTACTTTGACATAACTTGGCATAATAGTAGGACTTCATTGTGGCCATGGATTGACCTTGGGTTCTGGAAAGCCATGACAGTAAAGCATACACTCTACTAGGCTCAATGGTATGGAGAGTTTCATAGTTATCTACCAAAATACCACCTCATAGGTCTATTTTATTCTAGGACAAGGGTAACATAAGAACCTGGAGTCTGCAAAATTGATTTTTTAAAAAAAATTTGATAATAATGACTCATTACCATCAGTCTCTTTTGTAATTCTATGCATATTATTCTCTGCATTTAAATATATCATTCTGAGAAGGGGCCCATGACATAAAGGTTAAGGTCATCTACTCTGGAGTCTAGTAGTATGTTAATTATATACTTTGTTAGTCTCCTAAAGGCAGTGCACTAGCTTTCTGGCTCAGGTGTTTCCCTCTTGGTCAATCAATACATTATGTGAGAAGGTGATTACTAGGTAAGAAAATCCAATGGCAGCTTTTAGATTTCTATTTTATTCAATTTAACAAATATTTCTGAGAGCCTATTATGTACATACCATTCTACTAGGCATTGGGAAAGATAAAGCTTAGTGCAATAGAGGGATATGCCATATTTATAGAGTAACATAAAATGAAAGGTACAGAAAAATTGCTTTGTGGAACTTGGTGGGTAGGGAGGATAGGAAGAGAAAGTGGTTACTTGGTGACTCATGGAAGGCTAGAAGGAGAAGGTTGCATTTGAGTTGTATTTTGAAGATTGGATAGACATTCAGGAGAGAGAGAGAGAGAGAGAGAGAGAGAGAGAGAGAGAGAGAGAGAGAGAGAGAGAGAGAAGAGAGACATATTTCAGACTTACCATATAGCATAGGTAGGTAAGTCAGAAAGTACAAGGCATGCACCTTACGTCTACAGAGCACTTAGTAAAGCACTTTTCATATATTCTACCATTGGACCCATCCACTGGCTCATATGAGGTAGGTTGGGCATGTACTTATTATCCTTATTGTACAGATTAAGAAACTGAGGCTCAAGGAGGTTAAATGATTTGTCTCAAGTACAGAAGAACCTTGATTTATGAATTTAATTTTTTCCTAGATAATATTTGTCTATTTGTCATGTGGTTTGTTCATATTGCAAAGCAAATTTTTCCACAGAAAATAGTGTAAAGTCAGATGATTGGTACCACATTCCCAAAAATATTCATATAAAAATATATAAATATATAATATATATAAATATATAAAAATATTCATATAAAAATAATTATTTATAATTTTAAGTAAGTTTTTGTTCCTGATGTGCCTGAAATGTAATAGCAAGGATTAGTACACAACATAAACTGAAAATAAAATAAATTAACTTGCACTTTACCTTTGAGAAGAGTCATGGCTGGTGTGAGGAAGAAGAGAGGGAGGAGGAGGAGGAGGAGGAAGGGTTATTGCTTGGAAGGAGAATCTCCTTCTATGAAAACACTGGGGATTTCAATGTTGGGAGTATTCTATGGCTCTGGAGAAGTGAGACTGGTGACCTTGCACAGTCCTTCCTCACTCAAAACAAAGTCAAATGCAAGTCATGTCATCATGTCTCTGATGGCAAGATCTTCTTCAGCAATGGACAAACACAACAACAACTTTCACTAAAAGTAAGAATAACACTACTGCCTTCACTTATTTTTCATTTCTTAGAATCACTTTCATGTTTTGACTCACTGATTTTTTTCTTTACATTCACTTCTGACTAGGAAGCTATCCAACAACACTTGTTTTTGACATTTTTTCAGAATGTCATGGAAATGTGACATTGCATTATTGTTAAAAATACCCATGACTCTCATTGCTACAGCCTTATTTGGGTGATGTTTTTCAACAAAATTTTGCACCCAAACAAACAAAAAAAACAATGCCCTAGTTGAGTATCATCCCTCTGCAAGCCATTCAAGTCCAATGGCGAATTTTTGTTTGTGCTGCAAGACAAATTTTGTGAAAAAGTTTTCTTTGTTCTACAAAGCATACGTAAACCAGGTTACTCGTAAACTGAAGTTCTACTGTATTAGAGCCAAAAGTCAAAACCAGGTCATCTAATTCCAAAGGTCTTTCTTCTAGCTAAATCGATTCCATATAAGCATGGCTATATCTAAGTAAACTATTCAGCAAAGAATCCACAAACCAGGTAATATATGCCCAAATAGCTTTATTACCTTTTGTCCTGTTATACAGCAACAACCAAGATGAAAGCTAACTGTGTTGGATGCCTTAGACCATTTCAGCTTCTTTAGTACTTACACACTTTTGCAAAAGAGATAGAACAATCAATAATGCTGAAATCAGGAGACCTTTATTACGTGCATGTTGTATAACTCAAGTCAAGTAAGGAATAAGGTCCAAAATGAGAATCCAGGGGTGGACAGGAGCACTCAAAGATAAAGTTAAGGAGGAAGGAAGGGAACACACATGTATTAAGTGCCTACTATGTGCCAGGCATTTTGCTAAACACTTTACAAAGACCTCATCTGATCCTCATACCACCCCTGGGAGGTAGGTGTTACTATCATCCTCAATTTGAAATGGAGGAAAATGAGACTAACAGAGATTGAGTGACTTGCGTAAGGTGACCCAGCTAGTAAGAGTCTGAGACTAGATCTGAATTGAAGTCTTCCTGACTCCAAGCCCAGAGCTTTATCCATTGTACCTCTCAGCCACCTCAGAACCTCATGCATGAAGATCTTTAGGACACAGCGCAAAGAAGGAGATCAGAGATGTCTTTGTAAGAGGCTACAATTTGAATTTGTCTTATGCTGAGCTCATATTATTCCTTCCTTTTTTGATGGGTAGGATACCTAGGTACCTTATCATTGCACACAGATTACGTGGATGGATATGCATCATAGGTTTTAAATGAGTGGAGAGTTCTCACTCAGGAAAATCTGATTGGTCATCTGCTTCTGATTTCTTAGGCAGGGAGGGAGCAATTTCCAGTCATCCTGATCCATATCTTACCATTCAATCCAGATGGTTCCAGAGGAGAAAGTGAGGCTGGTGACTTTGCATAGCCCTCCCTCACTTAAATCCAATTCACTTGTGAGTCATGACATTGTCTTCCTGATATCATGGTCTTCTTTGAGAGTGAAGGACAGACAATAAGAACAACATATTCAGGGAAACACTTGGGATTGGCCAGTGAGGACCATGCCCATGGGGCATAGAAGTTAATACTGTGGGTGCCAACATAACAACATTTCTCAGACAGACTGTTTTAAATGAGCCTTATGAATGTGAGAGAGGGTCCCCAAATTAGAGGTCTCTATAGATGAAAACAACACCTCTACTTTTCCAATGTACCCAAATGTAATTCAGGAAATCAATTGTACTGGATGAAGTTACTGGTCTGGGTCTTAAAAAGTTAAGCCTAAAAAAAAAAATCAAAAAACAAAAACAAACATGGGGAAGCTTGGTCTGTGAAATCAGTCACTACAAACTTAGGTAGAAGGGTGAGAGTGAATAATAATAATAATAATTAATAATAGCTGGCATTTATATAATGATACAGTGCTTCATGGTTTTCAAGGTTCTTTACATATATTATCTTTATTTCTCACAACAATCCTGTGAGGTAGGCACTATTTATTATTCTCCCTCTTTTAGAGACAAGGAAACTGGAGCTTTGTGAGATTAAGCAGCTTACTGGGATCACAAGTAAGTTTTGGAGGTGAGATTCAAACCCAGGATTTCCTGGTTTTAAGCCTAGTGCTCATATCCTCCGCTGGAGAATCCACGATAGTTTCAATAGTTTAGGCCACATCAGAGATTGTGGTTAATCTCTGCCAATGCAAGAACGCTCTCTGAAGCAACGTAACAACTGCTCTGACAACTGTCTTTTAAATCAGGCTTACCTATTAAACCCTTCCTCCTTGAAAGGACCCTCCCTAGGCTTTCATGAAATCTTCTCATTTTTAATACCTGATTGTGCTTCTTTGGAAGGATTTATAGTGTTTGGACCAGGTTCTCAGAACTCAAACTCCTGACCTCTTCCTCATCTCTGTTCCAAGACCTGTTCAAGGGACCTGACACTGTAGTTTCTTATACTTGCTTTAGATTTAGGAACGGTGCCTTTATGCAGTTAGTGCTCTTAAGTTTAGCAGGGAAAAGTAGCTACACTCCTCAATCTATGCCTGTCCCTGATTCACTCTATACGTTAGCCAAGCCAAGTCACTTTTCCTGCTCAACCTTGGCCTGAAATCACTGATAAGGCTGAGGGAAATAATAGGATGAATTTTGAAATTCACATCCTGGCTCTACTACTTATTAGCTTTGTAGGCATTTGACATATCTGGGCCTCAGTTTCTTCCTTTAAAATTAGGAAGTTTAATTGGGTCTCATAGATCCCTAAAATCTATGCTTCTTTTGTTAAGCGGCACTGTGAACCACATGTACACACACACACACACAAACATACACAAACACACACACATACATAAACACACACCAATGTGCCATGCAGCTATCACTTTTCATGCAGTTCCCAGAGATAAAATCTCATATCTTTAAGTCTCTCTAACTTTGTCAACTTTTGAGTTGCTTTACACAAGACTTCCCTAGGAAGTATGTAAGCTCTTAGATTTAGTTACATCAGGAGGGCATTGCTGGAGTGTAACCATCCAAGCCTCTTGAAGACTATAAATGCCTCAGCAGGAGAAAAGAATGGATTGCTCAGGGTATGTTAGATATGTTCCTCTAGTGATCTTCATTTTGTCTTAGCTCTTCTGGGTCTGAGATACTCCCAAGGTCATGAAACAAGGACCTGGGTTAAGAGGGCATCTGGCTAGGGTTTCTTTCCCAATCTCTGAAGATACAAATAAATTCTTCCATTACCCTATATTCCTTCAATTGTGTTTCTCCTTTGTTTTCAAAGAAGACAATGATATCAGGGAAATGATGACATAACTTGCAATTGACTTTGATTTGAGTGAGGGAGAGCTAAGAGAAGTAGTGTCAGAGTCAGGAAGACCTGAGTTTAAGTCCTTCCTCTCACATAGTGCATCCTGTGTGACCCTGGGCAAGATACTTAACAGCTCAGTGCTCTAGGCACCTCTCCAACACCATGACATGCTGACCTGCATTGGTAGAGGGAGTTTCCTCCCCGGGAGTTCCTTATACCAGTGAAATCATAGGTTCAGTCCCTGTCCTAGGCTTCAATAAATTAACCCCACTACTGAATCATCTGTGTGCTTTCCTTCCAGACAACCATCAAATGCACTCATATCTGCCAGCTAGTCTGAGGACTAAGTCAAGAATAAAGATGAATTCCTTTGTTCTAAAAATAGGTCACTCTGCTATAATCAACTTCCTGTCTTTTTTCTTCCCAATGCTTAGTTAAAGGCTGAGAAGGTCTGTAAACTGTTTGAAAACCAACTTAGTGAAACAAATGTTAGACTTGAAGAGATGGCCAGATTGGTAAATGATGTTACTACCCAGAAGTCAAAGCTTGAGAGTGAAAAAGGTAGGTCAATGTACTAGGTGAGGGAAGCAAGGGGTGGGGCCCAGGAAGGTCTCAGGTGACTCATTTGGTGAATTTTTTCTTTAGATGATTTCTCAAGGCAGCTGGAGGAGAAGGAGACTCTGATAAGCAAACTTTCCACAGGAAAGAGTAACTTTACTCTGCAGATTGAAGAACTGAGAAAACTGCTGAAACAAGAGACAGAAGTAATGATTTTCTTATTCCACAGTAGGAGTTCATCTATGAGAACCAAACAATAATAGTCCTTGACAATTTTTTTTTCTCAATTAGACCTGAGATGTCCTAAAAGGCATTTAGTTTCAAATGAATTAGGAAAGGTACTTTTTTTTTTCAAATTATAGGAAAAGAGAGGTTGGGTACTGTATGTGTCAGGAAGATTTCAATATTCACAAATAAACTTTGATTACTAAGCATTCTGCCTCAGGAATTCAAATTTCCTCTATAGTGTGTCAGATTAAGGGCCAGTAAGGCATATTTATTCATTCTGCTTTTATCACTATAGAAAGAGGTAAGGAGAAGGAAAAGTCTTAGGCATTTACAAAAGGAAATCCCTGACAGTGATATGTTTAATGAAATGTTTAATTAAATGTATGTGGAAGACAGAATGATAACTGTATAGCTTTATTTGATCAGCAATATTTTTGGATTTGTTGTTAAAATTATCAGCAAATCATAAAAAAATAATAAATATGTCTTCCTCTGAGAGAAGATAAAATTGCTAATAAGCCATACAGTGCCAACAGAATCTCAATTACCATGAGCGATTGAGGTGTATGAATTTGGAATCATAGAACTCTAAAATCAGGAAGGACCTTAGAAATCATCTCATCTAATTTTTAATTCTTAGTTTTTTAATTTAGTGATGCAGGAACTGACACCCAAAGAGGTTATGTCATTTGCCCAGAGTCACAATGGTGGGTAATATCAAAGTTAGGATAAGAAAAATCTTATTTCTTGAGGGTTCTGATCTGTACTACTCTCACGATGCCATTATAGAATAAAATTTGGTATAAGATAGTTTCAACTAATAACTCATTCAAGGAGATTCAGTTACCAAAAGACAAAAATAACCCTGGTATGAAGTGGTCCCACCAATAAGTCATGAGTTTCAAGGATAGAGTTATGGCAAATCTCTGTAAAATATCCTTGGATATTTTTAGAAACTCCTTCAGTCAGCTGTCTGTAAAATGTTATCATTTTGCTTTCCAGATGAGATTTTTATGAAAATATACTGCTGGGTTGACTGGATCACCAAGCTAGAGATAATTCAGAAAAGGGCAAAAGGATGATAGGGGTACTGCTGACTAGGTCATACAAATGGAGATTTAAAGAACTGGAGAGAAGACTTAGGGGGATATGATAGCTTATGAGGAGGTACAGTACATTGGAAAGGGTACTGGATTTGGAAACAGGACCTGGGTTTCAATTCTATCTCTGATGTTTACTATCTGAATAACCTTAGGCCTCAGTTTCATCTTCTGTAAAACAACAGGGACTATAAGGGACTATAAGGTTCCATTGATCTCTAAATCAAAATGGCAGAAATGGAAAAGTCAACAAGCATTTCTTAATTGCCTACCATGTGTACCAGGCACTATGCAAAGCAGAAGAGATGCAAAGAATGACACAATTTCTATAGGTCTAAGTTTCCTCAACTATAATATTAAAGAGTTAAACTACACAGCCCCTAGAGTCCCTTCAAACTTTAACTTCATTATTCCATGACTAAGTCTTTGAAAAGCTTTTACATGAAGGGAGATTCGATTGGTTTTGCTGGAACTCATTCTTCTTTACAATAGATCTTCAAACTGGGTTTGATGATCCTTGTCAGGAATGCTGGTAAAAAACATTCTTAGTCAGATATAGTTTGGATAAAGGCATCTAATTTCCCTTTTAATGCTGGAATTCTCTAAAGGGAAGAGGAGATATAGTGTAAGAGAAAGACTCTGTGACTTTTTAGACTCATGCACATTATAAGACATATTTCCTGTTGCCTAAAGGATGATGAATATTTTCACTTTAAAGTTCTGTTCCCTTCTACTTGGAATTATTTGTCTACATGCCCAAGGTGTCCAAATATTCTAATAAGGACAAGCTTGAACAAATTAATCTCTCCTATATAATTATGAAAGCAGCAATTAAAAAAAAAACATTTTAATCTTTCCTTTCTTGGTTCAGTGTTCTATAGTTCCAATTTTTTTCTATTTCAGCATAGCCTCTATTGGAAATAGAATATATTGTTGGACTTTGTTTTGTTGTGGGTGGGTTGGTCAATTCCCAAGCTGTACTTAACAAAGTTACCTTTGTCACTTGTAGTCCAAGAAAATCCTTGCACATGCCCTGCAGTCGGCAAAACATGATTATGATCTTCTGAAGGGGCGATACAGGGAAGAGCAAGAGGCCAGAACTAAACTGCTGTGGACCTTGACCCAGGGGCATACAGAAGTGGTGCACTGGAGGACTCACTATGAGACACATACTCCCCAGAAGAATAAAGAATTTGAGGATGTCAAGTAAGTGGTGCCATCTTTGTACTGTCCTCAGATGAACTTAGTATTCCAGTTAATTCTATTGACGAGTGAAAAGATCAGAATTTGACTGATGTGGCTTGGAAAGATGCCCTTACTTATAGCCATGTCCCATTCTGGCCCCCAAAATAATTGGGTCTATTTCTGTGTATGGGTATGTGTGTGTTCACATGTGTGTGTGTATGTGTGTGTGCATGCATGCTTATGGGTATGTAGGTATACATTGCCATCATGTCTCTGCACTTAGGCCTCATATATGTGGTCTATAAGAGGTCAGTGAAAAGTGGGTCACGGACCTGTGATAACACCTTTCTACCTACAACTTTTGTCATGGTACTGAAAAGATTCAATTGTTATAAGAAATCTGAAGATCATAGATTTGGAGCTGGAAGAAAACTTTGTTATTGTTGTTGACTCATGTCCAACTCTTTGTGATCCTGTGGACCACAATGCACCAGGACCTTGTCCATGGGGTTTTCTTGGCAAAGATACTGGAGTGACTAGCCATTCCCTTCTCTAGTGGATTAAGGCAAACAGAGATTAAGTGACTGCTAAGGGTCACATAGCTTATAAGTATATGAGTCTGGATTTGAACTCAGGTCCTCCTGAATCCTGGTATGGTGCTCTATTCACTAAACTACCTAGGTCATCTAATTCAATGCTTTCATTTTACAGATGAGGAAAATGAGACCCAGAGAAGTTAGGTGACTTGCCTAAGGGCACATATGTAGTTAATGACAGAGGCAGGTTTTGTACCTAGGTCTCCACAAGATCATAGATTTAGAGATGGAAGGGACGTTACATATCACAGAGCCTAGCCCCTTCATTTTCCAGGAAGCTGAGGCACAGAGAGGTTATAATTTGTCCAAGATCACAAAGGCAGCAAATGTCAAAGGTAAAGTTTTAACCCAAATCTACTGACAGCAATGTCCGTGATCTTTCCACCGTATAATGTACCATGCTGCCCCCTGCTTAAATCAAAGAAGCAAACAACAACAACTCTAAAGCATACTCAGACCACCCAAGCTAAATGCTATGGTTAGAAAATGAATTTCACTGACAACTTGTTGCAAAGATTTTTCTGGTTTTCCATAGAAACTCCAGAAATGTAGTTCTCAGCTGGCTCAGAGAATCGCTAGTAAAGCATCAAGCATAGCCACTGAAGCATTTTGTTCTAAGATCCTGAAGAACTGGGTCTATTTCAGAAAAGATGTCAGACGGTTGCCATGAGGGTCTGTGATCATGACAGAGCTTTGCTCAAAAGAATGAGTCCTTCACTTGTTATCTTGGCCCAAATCAGAGCGGACAACTAAACTCCTCTACTGGCTTCAACTGATGGCATTCTCTCTTTTCAATCCCTCCCATAAAGCTGTCCCCGAGCAGCGTTGTATTCTGTCCCAGAGGTGTAGAAAGTGATCTGTCTCTATATCCACAGTCACTTTAAAAGGGCCCTGGCATGACAGACACTAAAAATACCTGCATCAGATGTTATTGAAAACTGTGGGCAATAGAGAAGTGGGACTTTGAAATGAAATGCCTCCTCAACTCTAAATATAGCATTTGCTTTTGAAGTGAGATTCTTCCTCCTCTAATGATGGAAGATGGATGGAAAGGCAGCTATCTTTCATTTTACTTTGATGAGTTTTTACATTTTTTTTAAGGAGAGCAGAGGAGCAAATGAGGGGGAGTCTGGTTGGATGATTACATCGTTCTGTTGGAGTTGGTCTTGGAGTGAATAGACGTTAATTAGGTCAGGGATATCAACCCATCCATTATTTGTCATTAATGGCTTGTGGAGAATTTATTTTCTGTCTTCTTAAATAGTAGCAAAAATAAATAAATCAAGCTCTGTCTGGTTCATGCTTTCATCTCAGAAACTTAAGGGAAAGCTCACTATTTCATAAACATGTCAGGATGGAGATGGCACACATTTCAGCATACCCACTTTAAAGGTGGGAAACTGAGGACCTATCTGGTTACTTTTTTAAAAGTAGAATGTAGGCTTCTTTATTCCCATTCTAGTGTCTCCTTTTTATTTCTTCTAAATAATAAGTTTCTTGAGGGTGGGATCTATATTAAACATGGCTTCTTATGCTTCCCTCCCAACCCAGCACCCCTCAAACATTTTGCACAGATTCAGCACTTGAATACTTAGCAATAAGTCAATCAAAAAACATTTAATCATTTACTCTATGTCAGACATCATGCTAAGTTCTGGGAGATAAAGAAAGGCAAGAAACAACCCCTATCCTTAAAGAGGTCATATCCTAAGAGGAGAGATGACATGTGGATAATAGGATACATACAAGATGTATACCAAGTAGATGGTAAAAAATCTTAGTAGGAATGGCAACTCTCAGTAGGAGTGGCCAAGTAAAGTCAGGGAGACTGGGGGAAGGCTCCTGAAGAGAGTAGAAGTGGAGCTCAGTCTTGAAGTCATTAGAACGTAGTGAGCTTCTTCAGGGCAGTGACTGTTTTTGCCCATATCTCCAGCACTTAACACAGTGCCTGTTATATAGTAAGTGTTTAATAAATGCTTACTGACTAACTGATTGAAGGAAGGCAGGAAGACTAAGAGGTAGATGTGAGGAGGAAAACCATTCTAAGTATAAGGGAGTGCTTATATAAAGGCGTGGATGGAAAATGGAGTGTAGTGTGCAAAGTATAGTAAGTAGGTCATTGTATGTGGATCACAGAGTATGTAGAGATCAAAGTGTAAGAACACTGAAAATGCCAGGTTATTAAGCATTTTAAATGCAAACAGAGGGAATAGAGGGCCACTGGAATTGATTGCATTGGATAGGTAACAGGGTCATACTTTGGCTTATGCAAAATCACTCTAGCAGCTGAATGGAGGATGGAAGAGAGTTGGGAAGAGACTTAAGGGAGACTAATTATGAGGTTACTGCAGTAATTCAGGTGAGAGGTCATGAGGGCTTGAGCTCAGGAAAAGGTTGTATAATGGGGGAGGAGATATATAGGAGACATGAAGGAAAGATTAACAAGATTTGGTAACAGACTATATATCTAGGGTGGATGTGAGCAAGGTGCTGAAAATGATACCCTGGTTGTGAGCCTCTGTGACTTTAAAGATAGTACTTCTGTTTTAAACTTACTGAGTCTGGGAAGACCAAAAAAGACAATTAGTGATGTAGGACTGTAACTCAAGAGAGAAACGAGGGCTGGATGTATGTGTGTGTGTAGGTGTATGTGTGTATATATGTATGTATATGTGTATATGTATTTATCCAGTCCTAGTACATATTCATATTATATTTATGTGTATATATACACACATATATATGTGTATGTATGTGTGTGCATATGTATATATATATATATATGTATATGTATATAATCTGCAAAGCATAACTGAACCCACTGGTGCTGATAATATTGCCAAGTGAGATGTAATAAAACAAAACCAAGAAGGTCCAGGGCAAGAATATTATCAAATGAAGATTCTCGACAAGGTAACTCTCAGATCCCTTGCAGACAGACATGCAGGAGCCTCTCTGTCCACTATAGTATTGGGTTTCAAGTTATTCCAGTGTGGTATAAATAGAACAATTTAGAACAAGAAGATATGGGTTTGAATCCAGACTTATTAGCTCTATAACTCTGGGCAAATCATTTAATATTGCTGAGTCTGGTTCCTCATGTAGGCTCCTCGAATAAGAATAATGTTGTCTTTGGTAACTCTTACACGGTTGTTTTGAAAAACCCCTTGTAAACATAAAAGTGCTGAATAGATTTTAATGGAGCTATGAGCTCATAACAATGAGAATAGCTCACATTTCTGTAACATTTTAAGGTTACAAAATGCTTTACATAGATAGTTTCCTTTGATCTTTATTGCACTCTAAGGTTGATTGTGCCCATTTTACAGATAAGGAAGCTAAGGCTCTAAGAGGCTAAGTGACTTCCTCAGAGTCACACAACTAGTCTGAGGCCGAATTGGAATTCAGCTTTTCTTGACTCCAAGTCCCAACACTATCAATTATGGCCTCAGTTGCCTCATTACAGTTCATTACAGTAGGAATATTCTCTTCGTGGATACAGACTGTCATGCACCCATGCATTCTCAACCTGAAGATAAGTTGTATAGAGGTCTATGTTCATCTATAGAGGGCAAATATTACTCTATAGAGGGTAAATATCTTTTATTCACAGAGTGCTTTTCATACATTAGCTCATTTGATCTATACATCCAAACATTATGAAATAGCTGCTATTATTATTCCTATCTGCCCAGTGTTGTCTTCCCAGGTCTTCCCCTGGGTCTTTGTGTGTTTCATGAATGACCAGTGTAATCTCAGCATGTCCCTCTGTCATCCCTCACTCTTGATGGCAAAACTGGTCCGTCCCCTTTTCCAGTCAAAAGTACATCATGAATGATGTTTTCTGTGCATGAGAAAGTGGCACCCCTATGTAACATGCTCAGTCTATTTATGTCTACCATGCATTTTCATATTGTTCTTGGACCACTTGCATATTTTAGTTCTTTGGGGGTCGTGTTTCATGGTTTGCAGTCATATAGCATCATCAGGAGAATATTCATGTTAAAAAGATGTACTTTGGCAGCAGGGAGCAGTTTGAGATCATTGAAAGAGCCATGCAATTTCCCAAATGTGATGCAGCCCCATCTCCTCATCCTATTCAAGTATGAACCCAGTTCATTGTCCATACTCACTTTTCGCCTAAAATATATGAACTGATCGAATAGCTCAATGTACTGTCCATCCAAATGCATTTCATGATCTGAAAAATATTCATTCTTCATCTACTTGATTTTTCCCTGCTTGTCAGTCTGTGTCAGCCTGTTTCTATGCTAGTCTCTTGAGTGGTTATGAAACTCACTAGGGTATCACTGTAGTATTCAATTCAATTAAATTCAGTGGGCATTTATTAAGTGCCTACAACGCACCATTAACTGTGTTAGGAACTGGAGATACAAAGACAAAAACAAAAATGTCCCCCTTCAGGAGCTTTTTGTACTGTTGAGAAGGAAGAAAATGCATGTTGAAAATTAAATGGAGATTTCTAGGGGAAGGGCAGAGATTTAATATGAGTGGCAATAGATTGGGGGTTCCAAAGGGCATGATGGAAGGTCAGGATAGATAGGGGATGAGAAGGATGAATAAGGCCATGGAAAGGAGAATCAACATAGGTAGTCTGCAACTCAGAATCCCAGGACTTTTGAGTGGAGCTCTACTGTTTCACAGTAGCAATATTGATTTGATTATGAATCTTGAACAAAATGTAGGAATTGAGAAACGTGGGCAGAGGGTTGTTATGTATATGGTGTGAGGAGGGCAGATGGTAAATTGGTGGTTCTGTATAATAGTCAAGGTGGGAGGCAGTGGAATACTGGTGCCTCACTGGATCTAGAGGGATATACCAAGATATAGTATAATCCCCACAGTACTGTATTATCTATGGCGAAGAATATTTGGAGAATCTCATCTGTGTAGAAAATCATTCTCTCCTTTGGACTCTGAGCAGAAAACACTTGTATCAAAAATGGTAAACACCTTTGCTGAGGATGTTATAAAACATCGCCTTGCTTGATTAATATTGCTACCTTGAGGAATCTAGAAACTGAACTCTCTTAATAGTTGAATTTATCAACCAATTTTATATGACTAACACACGCATGGGAGACATTTTATTGGAGAAATATATTTCTTACTGTATTTTACTCTCATGGATAACAAAAAAGCATTTGACTCATTGGCTTGTACATGTAGGCATTTAATACATGTTGGTTTAAATATAATAAAATGAATAGTGAAAACTTTATACATTTCAATCAGTTTTGTGGCTGCAAAATTGTGGTCTGTTATAGAGTATTATCTGTGAAAGTCTATGTCTTCCCTCTCATATAATAACAATCATATCTTGCCATGGTAATGAAGGATTGTTGTTTTTCAGTTGTTTTTCATCACATCCAACTCTTTGTGATCCCATTTGGGGTTTTCTTCGCAAAGATACAGGAATGGTTTGCCATTTCCTTCTCCAACTCATTTTACAGATGAAGAAACTGAGGCAAACAAAGTTAAACAGATAGTAAGTGTCTGAGGCCAGATATGAACTCACAAAGGTGAATCTTCTTTATTCCAGGCCCAGCACTTTATCCATTATGCCACCTAGCTCCCCACATCATCAAGGATTCCCTGACTATATGCTCAGGTCATTCTGATAATTTTACAACAATGAGATAGTAAGTCTGTGGGTCAGTAGCTAATTGAAATCTTCTTAATCATCTCTCTCTCTCTCTCTCTCTCTCTCTGTCTTTCCCTCTCTCTCTGTCTCTCTCTCTCTTATATTAACACTATCTGTTGATTTTTATAATGTTTTATAATCATCCTCTCTTTAAGGACTAAAACCAACCTTTAAGTGGCTTTAAAATTATGTTGCTTTCAACATGGATTTCCTTTGTATTTGATCAGGTATTTGCCGCTGGAGAATTGCTTAAAGGAAGTTAGGGATGTTTAGTCCAGAGAAGAGAAGGTATGACAACTACCTTCAAGTATTTACAAAGCTGTAACATGGAACTAGAATTACATTTATTTTACTTAATCCCGAAAGGAAACACTAAGAGCAGTGTGTAGAAGTTGCACAGCTGCCGATTGATAAAAGGACAAACTCCCTAACAATGCAAACTACCTAAAGGTTGCATAGTCACTTTCGGAGGTGGTAGGATCCCTTCCCACCTCAGTGATATGTTTTAAGCTAAGGTTGGGTGACCCCTTGGTAGATATAGTCCATTCATTTTTTTCCAACTTTATTTTTATGAATGCCATTTCCATTCTCCTCATATGGCATACCACATACCGAATTGTTAAAGTTCATAGATGGTGGTTCTACTGTAATCTGTGATATCGAGACCATCAATCAACCAGTATTTATTAAGCACCTACTGTGTGCCAGGTATTATGCCAAGTGATGAGATATAAAGACAAAAGCGAGATAGTCTTTGATTTAAGGAACTTAGAGTGTAGTCAAGGGAGAGGACATGTATATATAGAGATATCTACTGAATATCTGCAACATTGATTGAAGGTAATTTGAGAGAGAAGGCACTGGCAGCTGGTTGGGTTGGGGGTAAATAAATAAAGAAAGGCTTCAGATAAAAGGTATCATCAATTAGCTGAGCTTTGAAGGAAGTCAGAGACTTTTAGGTGAGCAGAAAGTGATTGCAGGCATGGATGCAACCAATGCAAAGGCATAGAGACAGAAGAATGGATCATATAACAATAAGGAGGCCAGTTTAGTCAGACCATGGTGGAGGTGAAGGGAAGTAAAGTATAAGGAGGATGGAAAGATAGGTCACAGCCAGGTTGCAAAAGGCCTCAGTCAATACAGACATCTTGGTTGGTCTATCGATTTCATTTCTATTTGTTCTCCTTTCTCTAATTTTGTTAATAAATGCTTTTTAGCTATGGGTTTCAAGCTAAGTTGTCTACATACCTTTTCCTCCTTCTTCAGGTCTCATTGCTGTTTTTTGAGACATTATTTCTTACAACCATAAGGCCATACAGTGTTGTATCATATATTGTCACAGTATATAATATTATATGCTTGTAGTATAATATCACACATTGCAAAATGTGCAGGGGTAATAATATTGTCTAATATATGAAACAATTTTATCATGTAATACATAATTACTTTATGTAATGCTGTTATGTAATATGTAAATATTATATAGTATAATAATATTATTTATTTTCATATGTGCGGTAGATAGAGAGCACTTGTCTTGGAGTCAAGAAGGTTCAGATATTTTACTGGCTGTATGTCACTTAGTCTTTTTTTGTCTCAGTTTCCTTAACTGTAAAATGGGCATAATAATAATACCTGTCTCCCAGGGTTGTTTTGAGGATCAAGTGAGATCACATTTGTAAAAGCACTTGGCACAATGCCTGGTTCTTTAAGGTGGTATATAAATGTCTATTACCTCCCCTCTCCTTCATATATTTAGAGTTGGAAGGGAATTTAGTTGTCATCAAATCCAACCCCTTTATTTTAAAGAGGAGGTTAAGAGATTAGATGATTTGCCCTGGATCATAAGAGTTATTGTCTAAGGTAAGGTCTTCAGGAGAAGATTAGATTTAAATTGAGTCTTGAAAGAAGAGAAAAAACTGAGAGGTGGATTTTAGGAAGGCAAATAATTCCAGGAGTGGGGAGACAACTAGTGCAAAAGCATGGGGAGGACAGGAGATTGAGTAGAGGGGAGTAAAACGTAAGAAGATTGGAAAGGCAAGAAGGAACAAGCTTATGAAGAACTTAAATACCAAACAGAAGACTTTTATTTGATCCTGGAGGCAATAGGGAGCTTCTGATGTTCTGTGAGCAGTAGAGTGACTTGGTGAGACCTAAGCTTTAGCAAATAATCTTGGCAGTTGAGTGGAGGATGGAGGGACAAGGCCGGGCCTGATGTGAAAAGAGATTTAACTGGGGTTGTGGCTGTGTGAGAGGAGAGAAGGGGATGTATTCAAGAGATGTTTAATAGAAAGAAGCAACAAGATTTGGCAATGGATTGAATATATATATGATGAGTAAGAGAAAGAAGTTGAGGTTGACACTGAGGTGTGAGCCTAGGTGACTGAGAAGATGGTGATGCCCTCAAAAGTAAAATGGAAGTTTGGAATAGGGTAGACTTTTGGGGAAAGATAATGAGTTCTGACTTGAACATGTTGTATAAATGTCTACTCTACAGGATATGTCCTAAAAGTATATCCCCAGTCCTGGTGGCAACTGGGTGGTGCAGTGAACAGAGTGCTGCCTCTGGACTCTAGCTTCCTGAATTCAAACCTGGCCTCAGACACTTATTAGATGTATGATCCTGGACAAGTCACTTAATCCTGTTTACCTCAGTCTCCTCATCTGTCAAATAAGTTGGAGAAAGAAATAACAAATCACCCCGGTATCTTTGCCAAGAAAACCCCAAGTGGGGTCATGATGAGTCAGATGTAACTGAAAAACAACTAAACAGTAACATACACACATACATACATTTATGTGTAGAAATGTGTGCGTGTTATGCGCTAAGTATACTGGTAGTAATACTAAGTATAACTGAAATATATGTGTGTACATTAATGCACATACATGTATATATATTATAAATAGCATTCTAAGTATATTGATAGTAATACTAAATATTACTGAAATATGTATGCATATATATGTATATTTACACAGTTTATATATGTACATATGCATCTATATGCATGTGCATATAAATACATTTATATACATACACATATATTTATGTATATATACATATGCACACATATATACATACACACACATATATAAATATATATAGCCCTCAAAACTGATAAAATATTTCAGAATGTTTGGATGATATCAGATTAGTGTAAGATTATAACTTTCCATTCTGTCTGTCTGTTTGTCTGTCTGTGTATCCATTCATCTATGTGTATATACATATATATGTATACATTCATGTATATATATGTATATATACACACACACATATATAAAATCATATGTCTGATCCCTCTTGCTAAGTATTTTACTATATTGATTCAAAGATAAAGTTTGATGGACTCTCTTAGTAGGGCTTCTTTTATCAACCCTTTCTTCTCCTTAGGAAGAAGCTAGCATTTTGCCTTCAGGCTGCTGGAGAGGCCATCCAGGAAGCCAAGGCCAAAAGCACCTCCTTTGAGAAGCTAAGGCAACGACTTCGCTTGGAGCTGGAAGATGTAGTGTCCGACCTGGAGGAGGTCCATTGTACAGCAGCCTTCCTCGATGAGAAGCAGAGGGACTTCGACAAAGTCCTTACTAACTGGAAGCAGAAGTATGATCACTCCCAAGCAGAGCTGGAAGCCTCTCAGATGGAGGCAGAAAGTATTAGCAAAGAGCTGTTTAAACTCAAACAAGCTTATGAAACGATTACAGTGAACCAGGAGGCTCTGAAAAGAGAAAACAAAAACCTCCATGGTAGGTTGAGCAGACCACAGAACTGGAGAAAACAACTTTGACACAGTGTTTATGTACTCCTGTAACTAGGACTCTGCCTTATGTTTGTGTAGTCCTTTGTGTTGCTACTTCAAGCACTGAGGAACTGGGTGTTGTAGACCAAAGTGATCTCAATAGGCTGGAACACTGGGTCAAGTAGAAGGTGATGTAATGAAGTAGAGATAAATGGGAAGTCTTTCTGCAACTTGATTTCAAAATAATCAGCTTCATAGATATGGGGAGATGGCAAGATGAAGGTTCATGGGAAAATATGTCAGGAGAGGTGTTATTTAATGGAATGAATATTCGATAAGAGTATCTTGTAGTTACAAGGATACTTAAGGTCACAGGGTCTGAGTTTGAATCCTAATTCTGTGGTTCATTACCTGTGTGACCACAAGCAAATCATTTAACCTCTCTGGGCCTCAGCTTCACCATCTATAAAAATGATACTGGACTAAATGATTGCTAATGTCTTTTCCAGCTTTAAATCTATGAACCACTGTATGACATGACAGCCAAAATACATGAATGTTATGTGATGTCAATGATGCCCAGAACATGGGAGGCTGTAGTCTCGCAGTATTCTGATGTAATCAGATTACATCTAGGATATTTTGTCAGTTCTGGATGCCACACTTGAATTTTATTTTAGCTTGTGAATCTAGTTTTTATTTTATTTTTAGTTTATGGAATAAAACATTTCTACAGTATAGTATAATACAAAATGATTGCACATGAAACTGCAAATCTACCACGTATAACTTGTTATTCCTTTTAAATATAAAGTTATCATGTAAATTTCTAAAGAGAAAGAAAAAAAGGGGGACCACATTTTAAGAGACCACTTTGATAAACGAGGGAGCATCTGGAGAGGGTCAATTCAGAAAACAGGGGGACCTTGCTATGGGAAAATCAGATGAAAGAACTAGAGATATTTAACCTGAAGAAGGAGTGACTTATCTGGGCACACTGACATTTATCTGTAGTCCCTAATGCTGGAAAGTCTGAGGCTGGTGGATTGCTTAGTTTCAGGAGTTCTGAGCTACAATAAGTCTAAAGCCGGTCAGGTTTCCACACTAATTCTGGCACCAGTATAGTGGATCCCCCAGGACTAGAGGACCTTTAGGCTGCCTAAGGAGGGATGAACTATTCCAGGTCAGAAAAAATAAAATGAAACAGGTTAAAGTTTTTGTATTGATCAATATTGGAGTTAGTCCCATGAATGACCACTATATTTCCAGCCTGGACAAGATAGAGAGACCCATTCTCACCCTAATGATAATAATAATAATAAAGACTTAATAAGGTTATGAATTCTGCCTGCAAATATTTAAAAGGTTGTCACTTTTAAAAGGGGGAGGTTCAACTTTTTCTGTTTGATCCAAGAACTCAGAACAATGGCTAGAAGTTGGAGAAAGGCAAATTTAGACTTGAAGTGGAAAAATATATTCCTAATCAGGACTACCCTAAAGTGGAATGGGCTGCTCCAGGAAACAGTATTTTCTCTTCCTCACTAGAGATATTCAGTCTAAAAGCAGATAACCATTCCTTGTGAGTGTTGCAATGTCAATTCCTAAATAAGTATAGTTTGGATTAGGTTGTCTCTTTAGTCTCTTCAGACCCTGAGATTCTGAGAAAAGAATTGTGAGGGAGATCTCAAATGAAAAAGTACATAAGAATACTTGAAAAAGATGAAGATGTGACTTTTCTACTCATCTAGCCTGTCTAGAAATGGAATCTCTGCATTGTTTCTAACATTTCAGAGAAGACTTCTCAATATTTTCGTGGTCCAAAAGTACTCTACTTCTTGTACAAAGTTTTAAAAACAGCTGGGGTCTGGGAAAGATTTACTAAACATGAAGTATACATGTGGGTATTCTGATAGAAATCTTGAAAACAAATCATAGAAAACCTATGGGTGTGTGGAGGAAGGAGATGAACTGAGAGCTAGTGGGGTGCAGTTAGAACTGCTAGAGTTTAGGATGGAGAATAAAGTGAGACCAGTAGTTTGACTAAGGGTGAGTTTGGCATATATGAGAGAGTATCAGGAGGTGAGAACCCTAGTGGTTTGTGCATGAATGTGGAGAAAGGGGAAAGAGTCTGTTTATGGTGGAGAGTATAAGAACCTTCACTGATTCATACTAGAATGCTTGGGTTCAAATGAATACATAGTACCTCAATGTGAATGGGAATAGGAAGGTGTTTGGGCAGTGTTCTATGCCCTACTATCTCCTCCCCACCTTACCCTCCATGCATTGATACAAGTATAAAAGTGATCATGATGAGCAAGTCTGTTTGGAATCTATACCTGATAGTGAATTTCTGAATTCCTTGTAGTATTCTCAAGGGAAGAGTATGCCTAAAGTACGAGGTATGAGTGAGTTAGCTTTAACTCTTCTTTCTAGCCAAAAGACATTTGAATGAAATGCCTGAAAGCCATATGCTTTGTGACCTAGTGACCTAAGAGTATTTAAAACCAGTGTTTGAAGATATTGTTAATGAAAATATGAGAAGGCCTTTTCAAATTATTTTTGCAGCTGAAATAGTGATACAATTATAGAAACTATAAGATCCTGTTCTATCTATAGTTTGTTGATTACAAAAAAAATGCACCTTTGACTTTGTAAAACAAAATTCAGTGTTTAAGGTTCTTTTCAAAGTGCCTGCTACCAAGACGTTACAATCATTAACACAAGTGAAAATAGAGTGTTAAATGATTGTCTCTGTCAATTTCAGGAGAGATATAAAATGGGGAGTTATAAGTTCACCAATGGTATTCTCCAGATTTCTCTGGAGATGGTAGATGCCTTATGCAAGGTGCAAATCAAAGAGAATTCCCTATGTATGGCAAGGTTCTCCAGATATTCCTGGTAGAAGATGATGTGCTGATTTCAATAAGCCCTTGAACAAAAGAATTCCTTCAATGAGATCCATGGTCACTTGAGAGCAACCTAGACATCTACACTGAAGATAGAGTGGAATAAAAAAATATATTACCCGTATATGCAAATATATACAACCCATTGAGTTAGTACATCATTATATACATTTTGGACAGGCACTGTAGATGACCTCAGTCCATGTGCTACCAGACAAGACCATGAGCTAGTCAAATTGTGAGGGTAAGGGATGAATAGACAGGCCAAGTATTGCACTGGGATCCCTGTAATGTTTTAAAAAAAACCTGAGAAAGGCCTCCAGTATGTTGAATAAATTTCCTATGGAGGACTTAATATGATAATAGCTAGCTTCCGTGTAGTACTTGAAAGTTCTGCAACACCCTTTATATACACTATCTCATTTGATCCTTCCAACAACCCTTTGAGGGAGGTTATTATCTTCATTTTGGAGATGAGGAAACAGAGTCAGTGGAGCTAAGTCACTTGCCCAGAATCACACAGTTAATAATGCCTGAAGAAGGATTTGAACTCAGGTCTTTCTGATTCCCAAGTCTAGTTCTCTATCCATTATGCCATCTAGCTACCTTACAGAAAAATATAAACAAGACACAAGATGACAAAGAAGGCTTGCTCTCTTCTAGTCATAAGAGTTCATGATAATGAATTCATAGCTCCCTTGCATGGTGGGGTACAGTTGATTTAGGAGTAGAAGCTACAAATTGTCCAGGTCAGAGTCTGTCCCTAATCCGCCAATCATAGTCAACCCTGTTCTAGAGAGAATGCGTATCACAGTATGTGACCCCAGTTAAGGCTTCTCATTACTGGACATTTAAATTGCACTTCTAAAGTATTTTGCAACCTCTTTAAGATTATAGACTCTTCTTTGCCATAGCCTTATGAGGGAATCCAGCATTTCCATCCTTCTTATTTTACAAAAGGATGAAATTTGGGCACAAACAATTTAAATGATGGACACAGAATCACCAAGCACAGGTCAGAAGGGCACAGCTGGTATTAGACCTTGAAGCACTACAGCCTGTAGCTAATTATCTGCTTCCAAAGTCACATTATCTTTCTGATGCCCCCTGGCTCACAATATAACTTTTATGTACTTGAGATTTTACGATGAGGCAAGATGACTGTAGCACTATCAGGCCGCTGAATTTCCAGCAGTGCTGGCTGCATCACCGTTCTGAAGGCTTGATTCTTTCCCTTTACATTCAGGATGATGCTAGCAATATAAGCTCATGCACTTAAAATTTAGAGGGGCTGTTGTCTACTCTACTCCTATCTTGGGCATCTCTAGCTTCTCCAGGGTTATGAGAGGATATAGACAAAGAAGGAATCTGTCTAAATCTATATTCCTTGTGGGTTTGTAGTAGCTGTGCATTCCGTGACTGTTGGATCCTCATAATAGGAGAACAGAGGAGCTGATGAGAGCTTCTTCTAAGATGCATATTCTCTGGCTGTAGTCCAGCCTGTCTGGATAAGCACCACTAAAAAGGAAGGGGAGAGAGAGGGAGGGGAGAGTGGAAAGGGAGGGGAAATTAGTGTTACAGAGTGTCACTATATATTAATGCTGTGTCTGTCTTAATGAAACTGAAGCTGGTACCCATCACTAACATGGTTTTTCTTCTTTCTGTCTCTTTAGAAGAAATCTCTGATCTGACAGACCAGATTAGGGAGGGAAACAAGAACCTGTGTGAGATGGAAAAGGTCAAGAGATTGGCTGAAAAGGAAAAATCAGAGGCCCAGGTGGCCCTAGAAAAAGCTGAGGTATGGGACACATAACCAAGCAAGGCTCTTCCTGCTGGCACCAAGAATAGTGGTGCTGAGTAAGACAGCTACTGTAATATGTGTGTTTCTACCTCTTTGAGTTCTTGATTTTAATGTAAGGTTCCCTCAAACATAGTCATTAGGTACTTATATATGCACTGGTCAATCATTATTAATTTTTATCCAATACTTTGTAAACTGTGAAATGCTAGTTAAACACTGGTGATATTCATTATTATTTACTAATATTAATTTAAAATAGCTGCTGTATCACACTTCACAATTTCCAAAAGCTGTTTTACATACATTATGACATTTGACTTTCATGTCAACACTCTAAGAAAGGAATCATTCAAAAAGACCCTGATGATGGGAACTATTGAAGGCAAAACGAGAAAGGGACAGCAGCGAATGAATTGGATAAATAGTGTCATGGAAGCAATAAACAGGAGCTTGTACAGACTTTGAGAGAGAGTGGAGGATAGAAGGGCCCAGTGTACTACAATTCCCTGGGGTCACAAAGAGTCAGATGCAACTAAAGGACTGAGTAAAGCAAGAAAATATAATGTAAAACCCTTTGTAAAACGGAAAAGGTTATTTAAATATCAGTTACTAGTATGAAAATTAAATATTAGCTAATAGGCAACATAGCATTTTGTAGCTGATAAAGAATTTTAGGTAATAATAATGTTTATAGTATACAAAAGACTTTATATGTTATTTCCTTTGTGCTTCATAACAACCTTCTAAGGTAGGTGACAAAGGTATCAATTTACTCATTTTAGAGGGGAGATTTGAACCCAGGTCTTCTGGAGCTAGTATAGAATTCTATCTACCATACTATGACATTAAGCTTCAAATTCAGACCTTTTGAATACTAAGAATATTTTCTTCCACTGAGCCATGTCGCCTTTTTCATTATTTCTTGATGTAGGTCTCGTGAAAAGAAAGCCTCTTACCTCTCCATTCCCCTTTTCCCCTTGGGTATTATCTGGGGATTAAAATGCTCTTCTCAGTATGCATGAGAAAGATGGAATAACAATTTACTAGATATATTCATTACCTTGTTAACAAGTTTCCTTTCCATTAAATTGTTCATTCTGTCTCGCCCTTAGAAAAAAGTACCTAGACAACTTGAAATATGTGCATTTGAGAAATAAATGCATTTTAAATGGTACCACACAGACTGTTTGAGAGTATAACAAAAGGAGTCAATTCACCAAAAAGCATATCCTATACTGAAGATGATTGTTTCAGAGGTCCTCACCTCTGAAGTTAAGATTCCTGCTTGAGAAAGACGTTTCACTTATTAAGTCTATGGATACAGAATTCATTCAAGAAACATCAATTTAGTGTTATCAATATGCAATGTAGTTACTGTAGTGACATCAGAGAAATGACTCGCACCATTGGCAGAGATACAAAAATGAAAAACATGGTTCCTTCCTTAAAAGAGCTTGAAATCCATTAGACCACCTCACAGATAAGTGGAAATCATTAGTCAGTCTTGCCTCCCTTTCATCTACAAACATTTGAGGTCCTTTAGATTACTAGTTGTAGTTGTTATTTATCCTTCCTTCTCGAAGAAGACCATGCCATCAAGGAGGTGATGCCATGACTTACAAGTGAATTGAATTTAAGTGAGGCCTCTCTCTCTCCTCTTGAGCCATCTGGGTTCAGTGGCCAGATACAGATCAGGATGACTGGAGATGGCCCTGATTACTAGTAGAGCACATCTGATAAGAGGAAGAACTGTCCTTGATAAAATGGTGTTAGGCTGAAAGAAATAAGAAGACAATTAAAAGGCAGTCCTTTCTTTCAAGAAGATTATAATCTGGGGCAGCCAGGTAGTGCAGTGAAGAGAGCACCCCTGGAGTCAGGAGGACCTAAGGTCAATTCTAGACTCAGACACTTGACACTTACTAGCTATGTGACCTTGGGCAAGTCACTTAACCCTGACTACCTCACCGATCCCCCTCCAAAACACACCAAAAAACCCATTGTAATCTAATTAGAGGAGTTTGAACCTGGAAAAGAAGGAACTATGAAGACAATTTTATTATTTATTCTAATGTAAGACATTTGCACTGGAAAAGAGGTTCTTGGAGAAAATACTTCGATCCAAAGGAGTATATAAAAAATGGTGGAAATTTCATACACTGTGATTGGCTTCAAGGGAAGAGTTTGGGTCAGAAGTATCAGATCCCCTTATAAGCTGTTCTTATTAGCCTAATAAGATGTCTTACCCATGACTCTTGTATTTCTTGAATCATTTGTTACCACTAGATGGCATTATTCTCTGCCCATATGTATTTGATTCCAACTTTGGCCATATTCATGAAAGCTTCATCAACATAGGCTCCATCAATTTGTACAACTGGCTTATTTCTTTTTCTGGGTAAACCTTTATGGGAAACCTTATCAGAAACATTCTGAAAAACTCAAACTAAATTGTTATCCTAGGTCACCTTCTCTAGCTCTTTTATTAAATTTTTTTTCCAGTGAATTCTGCAGGGTTAGAGGTTATACAGTTTCCCCTGCAGGAGTTACATGGGCTCACTCTGAGGAAACAGTCATCTAATGTTGGGATATTTTTTAGCTTGTTTCCCTTTGATTGAGGGGGAGAGATTAGAAATCAGGGTGGTAGGAGGTGAGCATGACTAAAATTCCCATTTCTTCCCACTGTCTATTTTTAAAATATCCACCAGTGCTTACCACATAGCAAAATCAACATTACTATTTTCATAAGTGTCCTGCTCTTTAAAATAGCAGTTTTGGCATTGGAAGGGACTGATGAGATCACGTCATTATATTTAATGAGAAAACTGAGGCATGCTAAAGTTAAGGGTCTTGGTCAAGGTCATACCACTATTAGTAACAGAGGGGAGAAGAGAATTTAAACCTCCTGACTCCCTAATTCAAAACTCTACTACACTTTACTATCTCCCTTCCTCAGTCAAGCAACACATTAGTGATTTCATAATCTTGCTTCTGAGAATCTATTTCTAAGAATCTACTGAATGACTTCATGAACTTCTCAATGATTTTATGTTTGGGTTTTACCTTTCATGTATATATCACCTCATCCTAGGGATTTCCTACTGTTGGATTTCTCAAAAAAATCCAAGCTTTAAGGCTCTACTATAACTATTTTTTTCTTTATCCTATTTTTAAATACCTTAAAAAGTTTAATTGTTGAATAGCAGCTAGAATGAGAATGGATGTCAAAGGTTACAGAGTAGACCAGACTGCTAGATTATCTCTGATCTTGCTCAGATCCCTGAAAAAGCTTAGTTAAATCGCGACATTTTTTTCCTAGGAACTCCAAAAAGTCCTTTGTTCTCAAGTGAATGTACTCTTAAGTAAAATACAAACTTTATGAGAGCTGGGACTGTCCCTTTTCCGTACTTGTATTATTAGCACCTATCACAGTTTTGGAGATACAGTAAATATTTAATAAATGTTGGCTAATTGACTGATCAATGATATGGATCTTCCATCAAAATAAAAGAAGTCAGTTTCTGAGTTTGGTTGTCTAAAAATAGGTTCAGTTTGATGTATTTGATTTCAGGGAGTCCTGGAACGTGAAGAGAGCAAAATCCTTCATTTTCAATTTGAAGTGTTGGAGGCTAAAGTGGAACTTGAAAGGAAACTTGTAGAGAAAGAAGAAGAAATTAAAAACTTGAGGTATTTAAGACTGATATAATGAGTAGTGATTATGTATTTCCTTCATTAGCTTTAACCAGACTGAACTCGTTATGTCTTTATAGTCACACTGTTCTTCTTTCTCTCATTTAGCAGATCATTGAATATACTAACCCAGAATCTCTGAATGGCCAAAGAATCCTCTCAGCTGTTGTGTGTGTGTGTGTGTGTGTGTGTGTGTGTGTGTGTGTGTGTGTGTGTGTGTAGATAAGACAGGAGGGAGAGAGGGAGGAAGGAAGGGAGAGAAGAAGAGAGAGAAGATAGAGAGAGAGGAGAGAGAGAGAAGAGAGAGAAGAGAAAGAGAGAGAGAGGGAGAGGGAAAGAAATAGTTGGCTCTGAGTCACAGCTACTAGGCTGAACATCTGTTTTGTGTATAGTCTTCTATATAATCTGCTTTTATTTAGTTTTTTAGTGGTGGTGCTGGTGATAGTGGTGGTGGGAGGATGAACTTCTTTTCATGTGTTGCACTCTTTCCACCCTGAGATTGTAAGGGAGTGACCTTGTCTACAATTTCCATGATAACTACTCACAAGTCACACTACATTCCTTTACCTATAGTTAAATGTTTAATAAACCAATGATTCTTGAAGGGGGTGCTATAGCACCATGAGTGTGCCATGTGTTTCACTAGATATTCTGTGAAATTTTGGATAGTCCAGATTTTAAACATTATAAACAATTTGGGTTAATATAAAGTTTATTTATCCAACATACATAATATGGCACATATAGTATTCACAAAATTAACAAAACTTGCCTGATATGGAAGTTTATCATATATTCCAAGTATATATATCATCATCATAATTATATTATATAGCACAAGTATAATACATGATTCAAATTTGATGCTTACTACATTAAACTTGAACTTATGAAGGACTAAACAAAATGGCTTAATTTCTTGAAGAGAAGTCACCTTCCTTCTCTGGGTTCTGGGCATTTTTTGTGAAATGTTTTCCCTCCTCATCTATGACTCTTTGCTTCCTTGGTTTCTTTCAAGTCTCAGCTAAAACCCTTTCCCAGTCCCTCTTAATTCTGTTGCCTTGCCTCTGGTCATTTCCTGTTTATTCTATATATACCTTGTTTATACGTAGTTGTTTGCATATGGTCTCCCCCATTAAATTATGAGCTCATTAAGGCCTGGTACTGTCATTGGCTTCTTTTGGTATTCCCAGGGCTTAGCACAGTGCTTGGCACATAGTATGCCAAGGATAAGGAATCTGTGCTCCTCTAGGTCCTTAAGTGCAGCCCTTTGACCAAATCCGAACTAAGGATTTGCTCTGTAAAACTTAGACTCAGTCAAAAGGCCACATCTGGGGATCTAGAAGACCATATGTGACTTTGGGGCTTCAAGTTCCCCACCCCTGTACTAGGCACTTAATACATGCTTGTGTCAACTAATAGATGAACGTGCATGTTTCCCAATTCTCCTGTGGTGATGCTCACTTCAACATTTCGATTGCTATGATTCCTCATGGGAGAAAAATTTTTTCCCATTAATTTATTATTTTGGAGAATCACTGAAGTAAATGTTAGCTGATTAACACCAACTTTAAAGTAAGAAAGACAAATCTTTCCCTCCCCTCCCCCCACCCCCCTTCCACGATTCAGTTGTGGCAACAAAAGGACTTTTATTTACCCTACATACTGCTCTTCCCCAGGGACCCATTGCCTGCTTTACAGCATCCACTTGCATTGGTGTGAAGGAAGAAATTTAAGTGACTTTTTGAATCTCTGCTGAAGCAGTATTAGCTAAGTAGTCAGGACAATGAATTTAAAAACTGAACCAAGGGAAGAATCCACATGCCTTAGTGCCACCCATCGCACACTGAAGATGTTGAATATGCCATTTCTCAGTCCCTCGGTTAAATGAAGAGGATAAAAGGAGCCCTTTGCCTGTCTCTGAAGGGGGTAATGAAGATCAGTGAATCTGTTTACAAAGCCCTTCAAGCCTTATAGATGAAAAGTACTATTAGAAATACGAGGAATTTGTTATTATATTTTCTCTGATTTGAAGGAACAGATCAAAAAGCGTTTATTCAGTTTACTCTGTGCCAATCAATGGGCTAAGGGTCAGGTATATAAATAGAAAAGCAAGTCAGTCCTCATTCTTAAGGAGCTATACTTCCCAGCTGCATGGCCTTGGTCAAGTCATTTAACCTCTGTTGTCCTCAGTTTCTTCATCTGTAAAATGAGGATAGCAATAGCACCTTACCTCCCACTCCTATGATGAAGACCAAATGACATAGTAATTATAAAGCACTTAGCACAGTGGCTTACATATAATGAGCAGTATGTAAATGTTAGCTATTGTTGTTGTGTACAGGTGGTTTCAGCCCTGAGGCCAATGAAAAGCACCTTGCCCCCCCCATCCCCCCTATCAGTCCTTTGGCAGTAAGGACTTTGGCAGTAAGAACTTTCTTTTCTGTGTTTTCTGTGGTTTGACCTGCACCACCTGCAGAGACAGTTGCCAGGTTGCATTTTTGCAAGCATTACCTCAGAGGATCAGGATTATGAAAGCAGGGGTGGGACATAACGTTTGGTGGTCAAAGGGCACTGCTGTCCCCTAGACTTTTGGTCTTACCTGCCAGTTTGTAGCAGTTGATCTCCAGTTGGTGGTGGTGGTAATGGAGGATGTAGTAAGCCCCTTCTTCACAAAGGTAGATGATCTGAGGGCATTTCTCTTCCACAGGCTCTCAGGGTCTGAAAGCAGAGGGTGCTTGAGAAGGTTTGACCCTCCTGGCACATGCCAGCTCCTGTTTCTCCCTTGTGGTGTTTTGTATCTCCAGCTAGACTGGCTTGACTGCTTTATTGCTGGTCATTGTTCAGTAGTCAGTCTTGGTGGTAGGAATACTGAGCCAGTTCTCCACAGGGGTTACTCCCTTGCATGATGCTGGAAGCAGCAAAGGCAGTCTGAGGACAGGGATACTGCTATTCCTGGGTTACTTGGGGTTATGGTATACAAACATACCTAAGGAATGCATATGTATGCTTTCAATCTTTGCCTCAATTGTCCCCCCCCACCCCAGGGCAGCTAGGTGGTGCAGTGGATAGAACACCAGTGCAGGAGTCAGAAGGACCTGAGTTCAAATCTCACCTCAGACATTTGGCACCCACTAGCTGTGTGACCTTGGGCAAGTCACTTAACCCCAATTGCCTCATCCTAGGTCATCTCCAGTCATCCTGATGAATATCTGGTCACTGGATTCAGATGGCTCTGGAGGAGTGAAACTGGTGACCTGCACAGCCCTCCCTCACTCTAAACAAAGTCAAGTGCAAGTCATGTCATCATTTCTCTGATGGCATGGTCTTCTTCGGCAATGAAGGATGAACACAATACAAGACAGTTGTCCCCTCCATTGTTAGAAAGAATGCGTCTTCCATGGGCAAAAGAAGAGAGAAATTCAAGTCTGCTGGTCAGCTGTCAGAGTTACTCCTCATATGTTTGGAAAATATTTTTAAAAATAAAAGGAAAGAGACACTTTTTATAAATTCAAAACCATTCAAATATATTCTGTAATTGGCTCATTTCTATAGTCCATTGTCAGATGAAACTCCCACTTGGGTCAAGTTTTTAATGAGGATGTCAAACAAAATTCAGCTGTACTTCATGCTTCAGGTTACCTATGTCCTAGTATATGGAAACTTGAGCCTAAACAATGAACTGTAGTGAATGATTCATTTTTCTTTCTAAGGCCCTATGTCAATGTCCAAATGGACTTTCTTGATGAAAGGCAGAAACACTAGGACTCAAGAGCTGCCCTACTTTGAGGAGGAGGAAAATAAATGCCTTCTTGCGCAGTTAAATAAAATGATTTCAGGTAGTGTCAAATGAATACCTATAAATAAACTCAGTCAAGGAAAAATGAATCCTCAGAGAGGCTGTATCTCATCAGGCACATGTGAGTGGTATGGAACAATTTGCCAGTTATTATAATCTTAGTGCAAAAGGAAGCAGTAGATCTAAACAGCTATCTAACAGTTTGGAGAAGAAAGTACCAAAGGCTGGGCATGAGAAATGAAAGAGCTGAACCAAGGGGAGGCCAGAGAGTGGTGGCTGAGCTGTTCAAGGATTTTAGTCAATTATTCATAACAACTGTAATAATAGATACATTCAGAACAGACATAGAATGTCTCCATAGCCCATCCCTGCTCCGTGTGGTTGTGGGCAGTGGCCACATGGCTCTGCTCCTAGAATACAACAATGGCAAAGTTTATGCTATTGTGTGTGGTATGTGATAGCATCTAAGTCATGGTAGGTCATGCATAGAAGGGACCGGGGAGGTTTGGGCTGGATTCCAGGAGCAGATATTAAAGGTATCTCCAAATGGGAGGGGATGATAAGCATTAAATCAAAGAAACCAACATCCAACAAGATAGAATATCTAAAGCTGGTTAGCAGTAAATAGATCCACAGGCATTCAGTTCAATCCACATTTATTCATGTGTAGAGTATTGTTCCAGTGGGAGAGATGCAAAGATAAATCCCTGTCCTCATGGGGCTTATTGTCATTTGGACATATATAATTTTCCTTTACTATAATACAAAATAATATGAAAATGCAGAAGAGTAAAGAAAGACTTCAGAAGTTCTGGGAAAGGGATAAGATCATCAACTAGGGAAGTCGATGAAGGCTTCAAGAGAGAGCTGACATTTGTGTGCCAGGCCTTAGAGCAGTGGTATCAACTTGTACAGAAACAGGGGCCATAAGAATCCCTATAGGACGCATACTGACTCAGTTTTGAAATGTAAAGTTACCTATGTTTTCTCATATTTTCACTTATTTTGTTAATTGTTTCCTAATCATATTTTGCATTTTTGATTCAGACAGCATGTGGGAGTGTTGTGGGTATGTGTTTGACACCTCTGTTTTAGAGGATTGCTAGGCTATAAAGGCTTATCAAGTATAGGTAACAGAATGAGCAAAGGCAGAGAAGTGGGAAAGCACAGAATGTGCATGTGGAGGATACAAACAATCCAGTTAAGCTGAAATATAGCTTATATGGAGTAAATGAGTTTGAGTTAAGGCGGAAAAGTAGGTTGCCAGATTCTGGGGCCCTCAAATACCAAGCTAAGAGTTTGAACTTCTCTCAATAGGCTACAAAGAGCTCTTGGAACTTTTTTAGAAGTGATAAGGGACCAGTCAGGGGTAGGGAACCTGTGGTTCTTGGGTACAGCCTTTTGACTGAGTCCAAGTTTTACAGAACAAATCCTTTTATTAAGGGGATTTGTTCTGTCAAGTTTGGATTCAGTCAAAGGGCTGCACTTGAGGACCTAGGGGACTTCATGTGGCCTCAAGGCCACAGGTTCCCCACCCCTGGACCAGTTCTATACCTAAGAATGCCTAGAATTTTAGGGTTGAAAGTGCCTTCCCTCACCCAATCTTCTTTCTTCATGAACATCTCAGAGTTGTTTAATTTCTTCTAACTCATTATTTTTATAACTATGTGTATAAACATTTGAACATTTAAATTCTTATTTATTCCATTTCTGTGGAACATGGCAGTTTTTTTTTAAAAGAAAATATCACGTAGTAATTTCTTATCATGCCCCAGATCTGTTGCTTAAAAAAAATCCGGAAAAAGAAGAAAGGAATTTCAGAAGTTATCTATCCCACCCAAACCTGAGTAGTCATCCCTTCAACATCATCTCTGGCAAGTGGTCATTTATTCTTTATTTGAAGTGATAGGGAACCATGCAGTAATAGGGAACCCATTTCTTCTCAAAGCACCCCATCCCACTTTTGAGCTATTCAGATGACTAGGGGTGTAATTTCCTTACATCCAGCTAAAATCTGTCTCTACAGGTTTTACCATTTGCTTCTAGTTCCAGGTCAAACAGAACATGCCTAATATTTCTTCCAGACAATAGACTTATATTTGAATATAGCTGTTATGGTCTACTCCCCAAAAAGCTTCTCTTCTCCATACTAAACATCCCTAGTTCTTAAGATGGTAAGATCTTTGGGCAAGAAGCAACCTTTGGGGTCATTGAGACTGAGTACATAATTTTACAGGTAAAGAAACTGAGATTTGGGGCAGTAAAAGACTGTTGCACAATCCCTCAGATAATAAGCACCAAAAATGGGAGTTAAGCTCAACTTGTAACTACTCAGAATGTTACGTTCTTTTTCTCCTGACATAGTTCTTTGATCCAGTCCTCAGCCCCTCTAGTCCCTTCAACATCCTAAAAGCGCATATCCTAGCTTGCTAAAGTTCTTCCCAAAACACAAGGACCCATAATATAGTACTTTCTATGTGTTCAGTGCAACAGGCACATCAATCTCCTTGTTCTCAATGCTATACTTCCCTTGATGCACTCTAAGGCTGTGTGAACTTTCTTACCTGCTAACTCATACATTTGACTCATGCCAAGTTTACAGCCAACCAAGATCCTTTTCACACAAAGTGATGTAAATTCATATACTTAGGTTAACAACAAAAAAAGAGATGTTACTATTATTTATCCTACTTAATTTTGCCTTATTAGATTTAATCCATTGGTCAAATATGAATCTTGATTCTTTCATCCAACATCCTTTGTTACATCTACAAATCTGATCGTAATGATAGCTAACATCTGTATGCAAGTTAACACTAAGGCAAAGTGCTTTACTTGTAGTATTTCATTTGGTTATCACCACCCTGCTATCCTCTCCATTTTACAGATAAGGAAACTGAGATTGAGAGGTTAAGTGACTTGATAAGAATGCTACCTATTCCTTCTTCCAAATTATTGGTGAAAGTGCTGCAAAAATCCAAGCATATATCTCTGGGGCACTTCTCTAGAGCACCTCCTTCAGATTGACATCTATCAGTTATTGGTATTTGACTCTTTGGGTCTAATCCAATGCAAGCAACATTATTAAGTATGTACTAGGTACTACTCTTACTAGTACCTAATGCTATACCTACTGGTAGCTGCTAGATTCTGGAAGACAATGATTAAATGAAATATAGTCTTTGCCCCAAAGGAGTTCATGTTCTACAGGGGTGATTCAACATGTAAATACAATAATTTGCATGATAATTTAAGGCCATTCAACCTAATCTACCTAACAACTGTTCTCTAGAACAGTTTGTTTCAGTATTGTCTAAGAGAATATCATAGAATTTGTTTCAGTATTGTCTAAGAGAATATCATAGGGGGCAAACATATTTTAGTAAGGCACTTGACAATGTCTGTGGCATTTCCCTGATCTACCAGTCCAAATCCTCTCCAAAAGGGGATGGAGGGATGACTTCTTCTTAATGCAGATATGCTCTTTCTGAGCTGTTGAGGCTTTTTTACATATGTAGTTATGAACTATACTTTCAATATCGTATTCTCTCATTTCTCCAGGGAATGTCAAGCTCTCTAGCCTATAGTTTGCAAACTCTACCTCCTTCCCTCTTTTGAAAATTGGAATGACTCTTACCCATCTCGAATCCTGCATCACTTCTCCTGTTCACCACAATGTTTCAGACATGAAAGATAGTGGTTAAATAATCATATGTGTCTGTTCTTTCTGTTCCCTGGGGTATAGTTTGTCCAAGCCTAGTGATTTGAGAACCATGATCCTGAGGTAATTTTCTGTTTCAATTTCAGCTGCCTCTATACTTATCTCATCTGGAGACCTAGTGGTGATGCTAATGTTGGCTAGCTGGTTGGGTAGTAAGTGTATAGGTAGACACATTTCTCTGACACCCTAACCTGGGGAATTTCAACCTTTCCTTAACATGATTTCCTGAAGTCTTATGATCACTGTCACTCATATGTAGTTACTGCTAATAGTGAAAGTTTGGTTGCCAGATGAATTCTCCTTTCTCCTAGAAACCTCTGCTAGTCTCAGAGAAGGGGATATAGTCTTAATAGTCTGCTTAGAATCAATCAATTAAATCTTAGACATCGACCAGAAGAAAGAGCAACAATGTATCTGTTAGGAAGCTCTAGCTACTAACACATGAATGTAGCTGACTTAACTTGTTAATTAGGTGAATGATGGGTCTTCTGCAAATCTCAGTCACATCCTCCAAATCCCAACTAAACCAAACTAAACCAAATCAAAGGAGAAGAGAAATTGCATATCTGGTTGAGAACTGTGCTCCTTGTGTGGTATATTAATAACAGAGTCCCAAAAGGCCATTTAGTAGAGCTTAGTTGGTTAAAAAGATGAGTTCTGACTACTTTATTTGTTTAAGCTTTAATGTTTGAGCTGTCAAATAATTGTATTTATTTTGATATGATGATGGATATTTACTTTTATTTTTCCATTTGATATTGGATTTGGGCCTATCTTCATTCATTTACCCCCTCTAGTTGTGGGAACATTTCAGGTAAAGGAACTTTCTAGCTTTCCACAAGTTTCTAGAACTTTCTGAGTCATGTGGTGGAGCATAGATGAAGTAGATTTTTTTTTTTAGGTTTCTTTGTTCAATGACTTTAGATTTATCCTGAAACAACCATCACTGAAATAATAGCTAGTATTTATGCTTTGTGGTTATCAAAGTGCTTGGTACTCACACCTCATCAGCACCCTCTACTCCCTGGGACCCCTCTGAATAGAGGGTGGATTAGAAATCTCCCTCCCAAACTCTGACTTAAGTTGCCAGGCCAGGCAACTCTTCATTTCTCATCCAACTTCACTTCTTTGGACTTTTTCATTATGCCCTTAAACTGGGCACTCCCACCTAGCCCCTTTCACTTTTTAGCTTTCTTTGTTTTTTATCTTCCCGGGTGGATTGTAAGCTCCTTGGAGGGAAGCACTGTCCTTCTTTTTGTATTTGTATTTCCAGTACTTAGCATAGTACCTGGCACATAATAGGTGCTTCACAACTTTGTATTGACTGACTGGCTTATTTGATCCTTACAACAACCTTGAGAGGTAGATGCTATCAAAAGACCGTGACACTTAGCATAGGCCAAAGAACCAAATGATGCTTCCACAGTTGACAACTACCCCATCACCTCTTCTGTTTGTAATCCTTCTCCAGGAAGCTCTTCTTCTTTTCTAAAGTTGCAAACACACCTGAAGCATTGTGGGCCTAAATGACAACGTCCAGTTCTGACGGGGAATCCTTCTCTGTTGTCTCATACCTTTTAGGCAGAGAATGGCTCCACTCATCTCATTGCTAGGCAACGAGAGTCAAGCTCATCTTTAACATCTTTAACTGCCACTTTGGTTCCTACCAGACTTTATTAGTTAATTAATTCACAAAGGTTTCTTAAAATGAAATTAGACAAATTAGAGAGAATAAGACCAATATTCTTCAGATTTAGAGATGTAGTAATGCTAGGAGGAATTAGTTATAAATTAATGTTTGATCACTTAAATGATTGTGTTCATTTTGATAAAATGGAGATCTCTTTTTTTTTCATTTTTTTTCACTTGATGCTAGATTTGATCATCTTCATTTATCTTTTTCCTCTCCTCTAATTGTGGGTATACTTCAGGTAGAGGAACTTTCCAGCAAACCGTCCTTGGCCATGGGGTGTGTCATTTGCCTTTGAAATGAAAGCTTCCTCAAGGACATTTCTTAAAATTTCTTGAATCTATATATAAGATATTGATTGGCATGGATATATTTACATTGATGAAACACTGAAACACTTGTCTTCTGGTAGATTTTTATGAAACTTAAAAAAAAATTAAACCTCTCCACTTTCAACTTAGAAGTAAGCATGACTATTTGCTGTCTTGACAATGGAAAGTTTGAGCAGAATATATTCCCATATAGAGGATTTTGACTCAAGGCTCTTAAATGAATAACTCTTAAAAGAAGTAGCTTTGAGAAAAATGTTCTGGTGCTATAAAAAACACCGTTTGGTTTTCCCAATGTAAGAGCTTTAGAATTTGTGTTAAGTTCACCCACCTATATCTGTCTATATCACAGTCCTCCCACCTCTATTCCTCATCCCTGTCTGACACTTAGAAGAAAAGGAATTGAAGGTGGAGGAGGATTGCGGAAAGAAATATTGAAATATTTGAAAGAAAAGAAGTGCAGATGAAAGAGAAATATCTAATGCAGTGGATCAAGAAAGTAGTCATGCATCTGTACAAATAACAATGTTACCATGCTCTGAGTCTGACCTCTGCTTGTCACAACTGACATATCTAAGAAAGGTGTGTAAAGAAAGTGCTTTTTAGTCTCTGCAACAACCCCTTGAGGGAGATTCTATCATTTCTCCATTCATTTTACAGATGAGGAAACTGAGGGTCAGAGAGGTTCAGTATCTTGCCTATGTATGGTCATACAGCTAAGAAATGTCTGATGGGAGATTTGAACACAGCTCTTCCTGAATACAAACCCTCTCTTCATGATGCCTTATTGCCTATAGTCAGAGACAGTGGGGTCTCCATCTCATCTGCCCTCTATCCTATCACTCTTGAGTTGTGTTGGGGGATAAACTATATCCACTCACTCTCCATTCCTCAGTTCCTCCTATGTTTCTGAAAGAGGACTTTGATCTTAATGGACTTACTTTATTAAACATAATTAAGCAGTCCTAATTCAAATTCCTAGTAATCTTTTTTCTGATCCAGTACTTGATATTTTTTTTACCTGTTTGTGCTGCTGGAATCTTTAAGAAGCAAATGAAGACTCCTTTTGCCCTTCTTAAACTCTGTCCCGTTCATAGAACTGCTAATGAGCAGTGCACGGTGGAGAGCGTGTACCTCCACAGGTTTACTACTGCGCAGCTCACAGGACGCTTTCATCCTTTGCAAATGAGATTACAGCACACACTGTGTGACTGTAAAGAAGCCCTGAAGCCAGATATGATGGTCTTATGGATCGGCAATTTCATTCGTGTAGATAACTCCCTCCACCTGTTCACAAGTATTCCCTCCCTGCCTTCTCTCTTGTATAATTTCTGTCAATGTTTTCCCATAGATGCTCCATAAAGGCTCCACTCAGTATAGTAAAAGGCTTCCTCTGGTCTTTTCACCTCATGGGGTTCCCCTTATATTATTTAGGCTACCCATCTAGTTCATGACACTTGTACATATACCTACTTTTCAGACCATATTATTGGAGTTTCCTAAAATCACCTCTGATGTTGAATTTTTCAACTAATCCTTTGTTGTGTTCTTTCCTGTCCTACTTTGACATAGTTAGTCAACAAACATTTATTAAGCTCTTACTATATACTAGGCACTGGAGATACAATCCTTGGGATACACAAAGAAAGGCAAGAACACAATTCCTTCCCTTAAGGAGCTCATGTTCCCATGACTACAATACACCATCAACCATGTTTTACAAGGAAAGAGAAGAGTTTGAACAATTTCTTCTCCATTCTCTTTTCCCTAGCCATTTGAATGGACTGTGAGGTTTTTATTTTGTTGCCTAGTCATTGACAGAGCCTTCTGAGAACATTCCAAGACAAAAATGCACTCCAGAGACCTTCTTGGATGATATTTCAAGGGAGAGAACATATTGGTGATGATTGGATGGATATTCCATATCAACTTTTTGCAAAAAAGGGCCACAGATGTAGTAGTTAACCTTTTTGTCTATGAGTTGTCTTGAGATTATAATGCAATATCCCATGTACAGAATTATTTTTCCTACAGAAAAAAGTTAGATTTCTTTTTACAACTTACTCTATTGTCTTCAGCTCATAACTTCCCCAAACTGAAGGCTGCCAACTGTATAATCTAAAGTGATGCTGAGGAATCTCTTCATTGCAGACTGTGGGCAGATTTCTAGACAGAGAAGCAGCTTTGAATCTCATCATGGCTATATTAAAGGATGTCTCTATGCAAAGCTGACCCCAGGGTATAAAGAATTGGAGCGATTGTTTGCCTTAGGCTTCTTGTCAGGAGGCTAAAACTAAGATGTATACCAGGAGCTGTATTCAATTCAGTTCTATTCAGCAAATAGTAAAGCACCTATTGTAATTGCCTTTTATGCTTTAAATGTTTTAGTATACTATCATGGGAAATTAACTTTTTATTTAAGACTTGGTTGTCAGCTCCTTAAGAGCAGAGGCCATGACTTATTCATCTTTAAATGTCCTGTTTTCGACCTGGGAGAGATTCATAGAATGTCAGAAGTGGGATGGACCTTCGAGTCCAACACCTTCATTTACAGATGAGAGAGTTGATAAGTGACTTGACCAAAGTATCACATCCAGTTAAGTGACAGGAACAGGATTCTAATCTAAATCTGTTCAAAGTCCAGTGCTTTTCCCACTACAATAAAGCCAATTAAATGCTGGTTGAATAAACCAGGGCTGTACATACACTAGCCTAATATGTCAATTTCATGGTTTTTGTTTTTTAAAGCAAAACTATTCCAGACCCAATTTTGTTAGCTTAGAAAATAGGGACCCCAAATTCTTCTTATTGCATAGATCACTGTAGACTCAGCAGGTAATCCCCTCTTAATCACACACACACACGCACACACGCACACATATACACGCACATGCACATACAAACACATCCATCTTCTGTCTGTCATCTGAAAATTAGGAGAGACCAGCAGCGTACTATTGATTCTCTGCAGTCGACTTTGGATTTGGAAGCAAAGAACCAAGCTGAGGCCTCTCTGCTAAAGAAGAAGATGGAAGGGGATCTCAGTGAGATAGAGGTACAGCTCAACCATGCTAACCGAGAGACATCAGAAGCCTCCAAATCTCTGTACACTCTTCAGACGCAAATCAAGGTATTTCTGTATTCTTCCCCAGGAAATTAAATACCTTGTTTTATAGAGAAACAGTCTAAGGGATGGAAAAATCCTCATTATCGTCAGCGTCCTATACCTAGATTCTTTCCTGTAACTGTAGATATAGAACCAGAAGGGATCTTTGAGGCCATCCAGTCCAGCATTTTATAGATGAGGAAGCTGAGGCCTGGAGAAGTTAAGTGATTTGCCCCAAGATCACACAAATAGCTTGTGGATTCAAATCCTTGAGGTCCTTTAACTCCACAACCAAGGTTCTTTCCATTGAGCATTCTGCCTCCTCTCTTGAATAATTATCAATCAGTAACAGCTTTTTAAATGCTCTAATGCTTGCTCTGCTCTCTCTTGCTCCCTCTCTCTCTCTCTCTCTCTCTCTCTCTCTCTTTCCCCCTTCCTCCTTCCTTCTCTCCCTCCACAATTAGGCATTTCTTTTTTCCTTTGTTATAGAACCTACAAGTACAATTAGATGAAACAACACACCAGAATGAAAGTCTGAAGGAGAAGGCATTGGTGGCTGAGAGGCAACATGCTATCCTGCAGTCTGAATTGGACAAGTTACAGTCTTTGCAGGAACAGACAGAACGTGGACGGAGATTGGCTGAACAAGAGCTTCTGGAAGCCACTGAAAAACTGAATGTGCTGCACACCCAGGTGAGGACAATGAGGGCAGTCTTTCACTTTCTGGCCACTACCCTATCAGAGGAACACTGACAAATAGGAACATGTCTGGAGGAAATTAAAGGGTATGGAAATCATGTCATATGTAGGACCAGTGAAGGATTAAGAATTTCTAAGTTGAAAATAATAAAATTAAGAAGAGACACAATCTTGATCTTTAATATTCAAAAAGCTATCATATTGAATAGAAATTAGATTTATTCTTCATGGATCCAGAATGGAGAACAAAGACAAAAGATTAGAAGTTACAAGGAGATGGGTTTCAATTTAATGTAAGAAGAAATTTTCTCAAATTGTTGATCATCTCAAAAAGCAATAAATTTCTTGTTGCTGCAAGTAGTCAAATGAAAGCTGGATAAGCATCTACCAGGGATATGAGAGGGTTTCTTCATTGTGTGGGAGGTGAGACTAGATGCAGTGATGTTACAAGACATTTGCATACTCTAGACAAGTTCTAAAAATATTTTCCCCTATGTTACTGGCTTGAAGACCTTTCTTCACCATGATACATATACATGATTCCTCACAAAGCAGGTGCCTAGGGATCTCAGAGAAAGGTTTTTTCCAATATGAAAAACGCCACATCCTGTTGTATGGGGTTCTCTTGACAGCTACTACCTTGCCTAATCCTAGTTCTAATCTGGCTAGTTGATTTCGAAAGTCCCTTCTAACTCTTAATTCCTTCAGTTGGGAACTAGGGATGGCTTGTGGAATTCCTTGGTTTTAGAGTTTACAGCAAAGTGTGTTTCAATTCTGGAAAACTTTGGGTGTGAGATTAAGGGGATCATGGTGTTTCACCACTCTTTAATGAAGAAGAAGAGGTATGCTTTCTCCTTGGATGCTCAGTAATGAAGTAGCATGACCAATAAATTCCAGTTACTGGGCAATGCAAAAACAACATTCCATTGCCCAGTAACTGGAATTTGTTCTAGTTAAAGAAAACTACTTCTGTCCAGTGCAATTTTGGAAGACTTCCAATTTGGAGGGGAAGCATAATATAATGAAGAAAATCCTGGGCTTGAAGTTACAGAACAAGAGTTCAAATTGTGGCTTTGCTAATTACTTAATGTATGACCTTGCCCAAGTGACTTAATCCACAGGGCCTTAGTTTCTTCACTTGTAAAAGGTGGGGAAGGTAGACTAGGTGATCTTTATAATCCCTGTTAGTGCTAAATCCTATCATTTGGATTAAAAATTGATTGACCTAAGGATAAGCAAAATTAGGTTAGAGAATCCATGGTCTTTGCTTTACACTGCAACATTTTTTGCCTGCCCCCAGAGTAGCCCTATTGCACGAGGGGACCTCCCCACTAGTTCCATGAATACGAAATTCTCATCACTTCAGAACTGTGTTCTGCTGGAGGGATCAGTTCCTGCATGTTAGCCTAAACAGAAAGGTACCTTTTCACCATGTGGGATCTTTTGTAGCTCATCTTTCACTCTAGGATCTCCAGAGCCATCCATATTTGATTGGGTTCCAATTAATCCACATACATGAGGTCATAATGGACTTACTAAATGAGTATATAGAAGTGCCCTGGTTTAATAAATTTGAGGTCTGAACATTTAAAGAGACAGCTTCACATGGTAGAGGGAGGTCAGACCTTGGAGACTAGGCACCTGGACTCAAGTCCTAGTTCTGACATAGTACTAGCTGTGTGATGATGGATAAGTCACAACTATTTTATTTGTTTGTTTTAAATTGATTTTTATTTTTATTCTGAACTTAGCAAACACTATATTAAATGGCCATTTGAATATGCATAGCAGAATAGAAAAAGAGGACTGTACATGCATTTGTAGGTAACCCAGACGATTCTCTATGAATGTAAATTATAGAACATTTGCTAATCTATATTGGTGGAATAAGTTTCTATACTGAGAGTTCTCTAACATTGACAAAATTGCAGATAAAAACCAAAAAATGCAAAAGAAAATGAATCTGTGCCAAAAAAAGCATGACTATTTATCTTGAAACATCATTTTCTTATTGAAAAGATTCCCATAGTTATTTCTTTTGCAAAGTAAACTTCTCTAGTGACCCTGGAACTTAGTATCCTTGTCTATAAAAGAAAGAGATTAAACTATGTTTCTCTAAGATTCTTTCTAGCTCCCATGTTTGATGGTTCTGTGAAAATGCCCTCCACTTTATACATAACTTCTCCAACTTCTCTTCATCCCTCCCTCCCCACCCATTCCCTTTGTAAGGCAAGCAATTCAGTATGGGCCATATGTGTGTAGTTTTGCAAATGACTTCCATAATAGTCATGTAACTATATTTCCCTCCATCCTATCCTGCCCCCCACTGCTTCCATTCTCTCTTTTGATCCTGTCCCTCCCCAAGTGTGTTGACTTCAAATTGCTCCCTCCTCACATTGCCCTCCCTTCCATCATCCGCCCCACCCTGCTTATCCCCTTCTCCCCCACTTTCCTGTATTGTAAGATAGGTTTTCATACCAAAATGAGTGTGCATTTTATTCCTTCTTTTAGTGGAATGTGTTGAGAGTAAGCTTCATGTTTTTCTCTCACCTCCCTTCTTTTTCCCTCCACTAAAAAGTCTTTTGCTTGCCTCTTTTATGAGAGATAATTTGCCCCATTCCATTTCTCCCTTTCTCCTCCCAATATATTTCTCTCTCACCGCTTGATTTCATTTTTTTAAAAATATGATCCCACCCTATTCAATTCACTCTGTGCTCTGTGTGTGTGTGTGTGTGTGTGTGTGTGTAATCCCACCACTACCCAGATACTGAAAAGTTTCAAGAGTTACAAATATTTTCTTTCCATGTAGGAATGTAAACAGTTCAATTTTAGTAAGTCCCTTATGACTTCTCTTTGCTGTTTACCTTTCCATGCTTCACTTCATTCTTGTGTTTGAAAGTCAGATTTTCTTTTCAGCTCTGGTCTTTTCATCAAGAATGCTTGAAAGTCCTCTATTTCATTGAAAGACCATTTTTTCCCCTGAAGTATTATATTCAGTTTTGCTGGGTAGGTGATTCTTGGTTTTAGTCCTAGTTCCTTGGACTTCTGGAATATCCTATTCCACGCCCTTCAATCCCTTAATGTAGAAGCTGCTAGATCTTGTGTTATCCTGATTGTATTTCCACAATACTTGAATTGTTTCTTTCTAGCTGCTTGCAATATTTTCTCCTTGACCTGGGAACTCTGGAATTTGGCCACAATGTTCCTAGGAGGTTTCTCTTTTTGGATCTCTTTCAGGTGGTGATCTGTGGATTGCCTGAATACTTATTTTGCCCCCTGGTTCTAGAATCTCAGGGCAGTTTTCCTTGATAATTTCCTGAAAGATGATGTCTAGGCTCTTTTTTTGATCATGGCTTTCAGATAGGCCCATAATTTTTAAATGGTCTCTCCTGGACCTATTTTCCAGGTCAGTTGTTTTTCCAATAAGTTATTTCACATTATCTTCCATTTTTTCATTCTTTTGGTTTTGTTTTGTGATTTCTTGGTTTCTCATAAAGTCATTAGCCTCCATCTGTTCCATTCTAATTTTGAAAGAACTATTTTCTTCAGTGAGCTTTTGAACCTCCTTTTCCATTTGGCTAATTCTGCTTTTGAAAGCATTCTTCTCCTCATTGGCTTTTTGAACCTCTTTTGCCAGTTGAGTTAGCCCTATTTTTCAAGGTGTTATTTTCTTCAGCATTTTTTTGGGTCTCCTTTAGCAAGGTGTTGACCTGCTTTTCATGCTTTTCTTGCATCTCTCTCATTTCTCTTCCTAGTTTTTCCTTCACCTCTCTTACTTGATTTTCAAAATCCTTTTTGAGCTCTTCCATGGTCTGAGCCCATTGAATATTTATTTTTGATGTTTGGGATACAAAAGCCTTGATTTCTATGTCTTTCTCTGATAGTAAGTATTGTTCTTCCTCATCTGAAAGGAAGGGAGGAGATATCTGTTCACCAAGAAAGTAACCTTCTATGGTCTTATTTTTTTTTCTCCCTTTTCTGAGCATTTTCCCAGCCAGTTACTTGACTTCTGAGTGTCCTCTCCACACCCACCTTGCCTCCAGATCTGCCTAGCCAGCACTTGGGGTCTGAGATTCAAATGCTGCTCCCCAGCCTCAGGGCTTTGGGTGGGGGCGGGGCTGCTATTCAGTGTGAGATTAACTTCAGGTGCTGGCAGGGGGGGAGGGGGATGGGGGCGGGGCTCAGTTCCCTTAGAGGGTTTATGCAGAGACCTTCAACAATGGATCTTAGCTCCTGCCTACTTTGGGAGCCCCAGTCTGCTGCTGCCTCAGCTGCTGCCTCCCGAGGGGGCCTGAGTTATGGGGACCCCCCACTCCCCTCTCGAGGAGCTGAGAAGATCCTCTAAGTGACCTTTGGCACCTGTGGGTGGAGGGACCTGTGAGCCTGCTGGAGATTTGTCCCTGAAGCCTGCTCGGATCTGCTCCCCTTGGTGCCCCTCGGCCAAGACAGGGCTAGGCTCTGCTCTGGGTCTGGTGCGGGACGGACCTTTCGTGTCAGTTTTTCAGGTCTCTCTGGAACAGAAATCTCCTCTGCTCCATTGTTCTGTGGCTTCTGCTGCTCCCAAATTTGTTGGGAGTTCTTCTTTACAGGTGTTTAATGTGCTGTGAGTTCGGAGCTAGCATATGTGTATCTTTCTACTCTGCCATCTTGGCTCTTCCCCTCTGTTACCTAAATTCTTAAACTCCATTTATACACAGCTTCTCAGAAACATACTTGTCATTTGACATACCTTTCATTTGGTGTGGATCTGTGATTCCATCAGTGGAAAGAATGCTGTGGTGAGGAAATTCCTACTACCAATGCAGATCTGCAATTATTCTGCAATTCATAGTCAAAGATCTGCCTAGGGAACTGAGAGGTTAAGTCAAACAATCAACCAATTAAAATTTATTAAGCATCTTCAATGTTCCAGGCATTGTGCTGACTTTTAAGATCAAGTTATTTTTCCAGGGACACATGACTGGTAGGGGTCAGAGATGGGCCTTGAATCTAGGTTACCTTGACTCCATTATGCTATGCTGACTCTCTAAAGTGAGGTATCACCTATATAACTACCATCTTGAAAATACATACCTATAACTACAACTCATCTTCTACTGGACATGCCTATAGAAATGAGAACCAATGTGGGGGGTGGGAACATGGCCTTAGAAAAAAATGAGGCCAGAACGATATTATGAAAAAGAATCAAGGAAAACAGACTTATTGTCAATGAATCCTTCTATGGAAAAAGCAAGGGGCTAGTCATAAGGCTGGGACAGATCCTTTTCCATTTCTGGGCTTTAATACTGACAGCAAGATGGTGTCAAGGGAGAATTAATGAAATTTTAATGGGTGAGAAATTGCCATATGAAGCCTTTATGTACAAGGCACTCTCTTTGATCTAGGCATCTTCATACCCTTAGTAAAGTTGTGTGCATAAATACAGGCTAAAAATTAGCAGCTATAAAACCTTTTTGATCTACTGTGCTGGAGCCAAAGGCAGGATCCAGCATTATAATGGAGATTCCCCGTAGGTAATCAGCTAGAGAAAGAAAAGGCTAGGAGTCTTTATGTACCACTTTGCAGTAGGGAAGAGACAGGGAGAAATTGGGGTGGAGAATAAGAGTGGGAAGGGAGAAAGAAGCCAAAGGAAAGATAGGAAACTCTTTCTTCTTTCCTAAGTGGCCCAGCTGGTGACTGAAGTCTTCCCCAGGCTCTATGAGGTATCTCCACTTGACCCCAACTTCTGATCCAAAGGCAGTGACTCCTTACCACATCAAGGAGTGGTGGGCAAGCAACCAAATTCCCAAGCATGGAGAAGTCAAAATTCATTTTCTAGGGTATTTACAGTTTCTGGAAATGATGGAAGACATCACTTTGTACTGATTGAGGCCAGATCTTTTTCTGCTTCACAGCTGAGATGAGATATATACATGAGGATAATGTGTACTTTGTGTGTGGGGGAGTGGGGGGAGTTGTCTCTAATGTATATTCTTTGAGTTTATGCCCATTTAGAAAAATAACTTAGGGAACCAAAATAGGAGACCCTGTCTCTGGCCCATCCCACCCACCTACCCATAGATATATAATAAGAATTCAGTTGGTAGAGTACAACTCCCTCTTTCTCCAAGTCAGGAGCAATCCTCTTGGGAGAAAGGGTGACTATTTGTCTCCCCCGCTTTGCCCCCAAAAAACCTGACCTTAACCCCTGAAGTTAAGTTGATATAAGAGAGGTAACATGGTACAATGGAAAGAGCACAAACTCAAGAGTTGGAAGTCTCAGGTTCACATCTCACCTTTGATATTTACTACATGGCATTTTTCTGGTGGAGGACTGTGAAGTGCTGGAGTGATGGGCCATATGTCCATGGTGGGGAGGAAGCATGCAGTTGGATGTTACTACCCTGGGACAAAGCCCCAGTTGTCCCTTCCTAGTTATGTCTATTCATCTACCTTCCTCACTGCTGATTGGATTTTGCCAACTAAATGAACTAACCAATTGTGGGATTCTATGTAGTTATTTTTAGTCAGTTCTAAGATAATTATTTGCTTTTCTTCCTTCCTTCCTTCTTTCCTTCCTTCCCTTCTTTTCCTTGATTCCTTTCTTTCTTCCTCTCTCTCTACCCCTCTCTTTCTTTCTTTTTTAGAATGCAAACCTACTCACCCTGAAGAAAAAATGGGAGACTGACAGTGCCCGTATGAAGAAAGAATTAGAAGATGCAACAGAAGAACGTCAGAGTGCTGAAGAAAAAGCTAAGAAGGCAGTTACTGATGTAAGGAGACAATTGGCTCTCCACTATTTTCCAGTGGAAGTTTTGGACTATAGCTGAGGGACAGTACCAAATACAGGGCAACAAACAAGATTATTGTCTATGCCATTCCCCTACCTTATAATAAGGAATAAGTTGGTTGGTCTCTCTGTATCTAAGTTTAATTGAAAAGAAAAACAGCTAATGTCATCTTTCTCCTAAGTGTTTCAGGAAATAATGAGAATAATTGAATTGATCCATGCAAAACCCTTTACGAAGAGGAATCAAAAAAGGGATACAAACCATTTGTAATGTGAGGATCAATATGTCCTGTGTTCTAGAAACATCATAAACTGCCTGTTATTATTTGAAAAAAGCTTTCAAATAGCTATTTGCCTCAAGTCAGTAATGGTTTGTGTCAGTGAATGGGAAAGAATCTTGCTTTCATTTTTTTTATAACAATATATCTCCTGGAAGGGAAGAGCAGGCCAGTAAAGAAAGATTTGGGGCTCCGGGAAACTTTCAGTATTCCTCTTTAATGGAGTTGTAGGTGTTTCTCTTTCATTGACAATACTATTGCCTTGAATACATGCAAAAACCTGGCACTTTGGGTACAAAAGGAGAAAGAAGGAAAGATTCAGAGAAATTATTATTTAATGAGAGCTTCCTTTCGGGATTGTTAGAGCCCTACAGAAAAGAAGATTGTATGTTCATAGTTCCTATAAGTAATGGTCTGAGTCAGAGTAATAACTAGCACAAAGCAATTGGAATTTTTTCCCTTACAGGGTCAATATCTGAAAAGGGGCTTTCTTCCTCACACCCTTGCCCATATCTGGTCCTGTAATCATGATATGTCTCTCCCACAACTCTTCTTCTTCCACACCTATCATCCACATCCTTCCAAAAGGTGAATGGTCAAGAAATATTGACCATGTCAAAGAGGTATAGCCTGGACTCTCTAGGGGGTGGAATAGATTGTCTTCTGTGATACCCAATCATTTGCCCTTTTTGTCACCAAATGTCACAAGAATTCCTAATTTTACCTTGACCTGAGTCATAAACCTCTAAAGACTTTCATTAAATCACTATAGTTGTGCCAAAGCTAAGTCTGAAACTATAGAAAATATGGGACAGGGATGAGCACTGTCACTTAGACATTCTGAATCAAAGCAATTGCTGGTAGGAGGGAGAGAGGGTGGTGGCTTGAGAAAGCTTGAAAATGTGTTTGCTATCCAAGAACAAACAATTATCTGAATGTTTATGAACTCTCATCCCCAGAGAGTAACTTATTTTTGCTGAATTCTCTCTCCTCTTTCCTGTCTCTGTTTGACAAGTTTATGCAGTAGCAGGTTATAAAAAGCTGAAACTCCTTCTAACACTAGTGTCTTATTAAGCTGTCCTTGACAGTTTTGAGAAGTGAAAACTCCTCCACAGCCTCTCCACAAATCCATTCAGTCTCAACCAGCTCTGCATAAGGCAGTCTGGAGATGTCTCAGGAAATTATGCTATGTCCTGTCCCCTCTGTCTTTCTTGAGATCTTTCACCCGCTTGGTGTTAGGCAGATGGCTGGGAATTTGACAAATAGATAAGCTTTAATTCTGAAGGACAGTCTTCCCAGGAACTATTAAACGCATGAAGGGCAGTTCTTAATGAAGTAAAATATAATGCGAATAGACATCAGGCTAAAGCGAGGGGTATGCTTCACAAACAAGAGCTAACCCAATTCTGCCCTGCTCATAGACCCTGCTCATGGGCCCTGGGAATAGTAACCTGATGTGAGGTTCTTGAAGACTATCATTAATAGCTCTAATTCAGTGATCTATGGAATTAAATAAAACAGAGAAAAAAGACTTTAGGGTGAATGGTTAAATAAATTGTGGTACATTAATGCAATGGAATAGAAAAGCAATGTAGCAGAGTGGAAAGAGTTCTGGCCTCAGAGTCAAGAAGATTGAGTTCAAGACTTGTCTCTGATATACTGGTTAGTATACAAGGACAAGTCATTCCAGGTCTTAGAATTCTTGGGAAGAATCTAAGATTTTAGATTACAGAGAAGATGCTGACCTGTATTGGTAGAGGAAGCATCCTCATTTGGGAATTCCCTATACCAGGGAGATAATAGATCTTCTCTCTCTCTCTCTCTCTCTCTCTCTCTCTCTCTCTCTCTCTCTCTCTCTCTCTCTCTCTCTCTCTCTCTCTATATATATATATATATATATATATATATATATATATATATATATGTATATATATTTCTGTGTGTATACATATATATGTATATGTATTTTATAGTGGTTTATTAACCAAAAAAAAAGAAATCTCTTTTTATCTAAACTTTTCCACTCCTTCCCTTTGCCAATGCAAAGATTTCCATGTTTCCTTTGGCTTGATATTTGTATAGTAGAGTTTGCCATCTTTCATGTGATACACATCTATGGCCTCATGTGATGGTGTCAATCTGGGCTACAATGCAGCCTTGAGTTTGTTCTTCCTACTAGCTTTTCCCAAGACCTAAACCATGCATAATTTGGGGAAACTGAAAGGTGGGAAAGTCGACAATAGCTGCAGAGAGGCTAAAAGATGGAGAGAAAAAAAAAGCAGTACGGAGGTCTAACACTTCACCAAACCCTAAAAATACGATGGGATTGTAGATTTACTAGAAGGTAGCTTAGAGGCCATTAAATCCAACTACCTCATTTTTATTAATATTTTAAAAATAATTTTACATGCGTTTGTAAGGTCTCTCCCGTTGCCCCCTCCACTGAGCAAACCAACCGAAAAGTCAAAAGCAAAACATGCAACGTAAGCAGCAATATAGATTTCTACATTGGCCATGCATGTACTGTGTTTTATGTTTATCACCTCTCTGGCAGAAGAAGAATCAATTGCTTCAATTTGCATCAAAGAAAACAGAATATACAAGTTCATTAACTTGCCAATAATAAGACTCTAAAGCAGGATTTGAACCCAGATCTTCCTAACTCCCCATCTCATCATACCTTATCTACTATACCATATTGTAAGAGTGGCTGGTGGAGTACTGTCATCTTTTTCTCATTCCAGGCAGTGTTGTTGTCAGAGAATTTGAAGAAAGAACAGTACACCTGTACTCACATGGAAAGGATAAGAAACAACATGGAACAGACCATTGAGGACTTACAGAAAAGACTAGAAGATGCTGAGAAGAGTACTCTCAAGGGGAGCAGTAAGCAGATCCAGAAACTGGAATCCAGGGTATGGGTTTGACTTTGAATTGGGATAGGACCCATTAGGACCCATGACTAAGGCAGCTGGAGAAATGCTGGAAAAACAAAGAAGGCAGATGGCAGGTGCTGAAAGCATCACAATAAAAAAGGAAGCGGTCTTGAATCTAAGGGTCCACATTTACCCCCACCCCCGTCCTTTTTCACATTAAGACAACTCTAATCCTTATTGGAAAGAAGAAGGAACAGGAGCAACAATGTCTGATTCCCCATCCAAAGCTATTAGGAGCAGTATGTTCCATTTCCCACAGAACTTTACCTTTTACAGGTCTGACCTTGAAATTAGGGCCTTATTTCCATAGTCCCACCCAAAATCTGAAATCACTTCTCTGAACCTCAAGTAATTGTTTTTTTTGTCCTAAGTTTCACACTATCTAGGCCCTACTTCCTTGACCACTATGGTATTTTCCTTGAAAATGTTCAAAACTCACAGGTTGCCTGATCTTGGTTTAGTGTTTCCTCATTGTTTTCAGTCCTATAGATGAGACATTTCTAGAGTAAGACACTGTATTAGGTGGTTCAAAATGGTCTTGGGATAGGAGGTTAAGGGGCAAGATGGCAGAATCTGCCCACTTATTTGGGGCATTTTGTTGTAGAAATTAATACACAAATATGTATAAGTGTGTATGTGTATATATACATACATGTATAGGACAATTATATATAAATATAATGGATATGTACTATATACATATATGGGCATGCATATATATGTATATACCAGACCACTAAATATGTATTATTATAGTCTTGTACTATAATATATGTATTATATAATAGTCCTGTACTACAATAGCTTTATACACACATACATGCACAAATATAGGCATATGTGTATATATGTATGTGCATATCTATATCTATCTATCTCCTGCCCTACAGTAGTATCATGGCACACATAGCATTTAGAGTGATGGATTTGGAGTGAAGATGACCTGGATTCAAATCCTGCCTCCAGCACTTACCAGCTGTATGCTCACGCATAAGCCATTAAGCAATGCTTAATTTCTCTGAGCCTCAATGACCTCATCTGTAAAACAGTGGCACTAATATGTCTACTTTATTGGGTTATGAGGACTGAATAAGATGATATCTGTATAGCACTTTGTTTACCTTTAAGTGCTATCTAAAAACTGGTTGTTACACAGGTTATTACATCTTCCCTATTTGAATCATTCTATAAGACAATATATTAATCATTCAATTGCAAAGTCCTTCAAGGCTTACAAGGCACCTTCGTTACAACAGGCTTGTGAAGAAAACAGTACAGGTATCTATCTTAAGTCTCAGTTTCTCCATCTGTAAAATGGGAATAATGACTGTATTATTTAGGATCACAAGGCTGAAAATGAAGAAATGGAGGTCTTGTAGCTCTCCAACTACATACTGCCTCTCAGCACTGCAATTGTAAATATGCTACATCTTGAATGATATATGAATGTACAGACCATAAACCTATATTCTAGGCCTATGTTTGATTTCAAGTTCCATTGTTGGGGTCTTAGATGCCATAACTAAACAGCAGGAAGTCTTAGTTCTTTCTCACATCTGAATTAGACTTTGAACTATTGGAGAAACAGGCTAGTTCAGGGGTGGGGAACCTGCAGCCTCTGGGTCATATGTGACCTTCTAGGTCTTTGGATGTGGGGCCTTTTGACTGAGTCCAAGTTTTCCAGAACAAATCCTTTTATTAAGGATTTATTAAGGATTGTTATGTGAAGTTTGGATTTGGTCAAAGGGCTGCACTTGATGATCTAGAATGCCACATGTGGTTTTGAGGCTGCAGGTTCCCCAGTCCTGGGCTAGTTCGTGCATGATTGATAAACAAACCATTTAAAATTTCAAAAGTCCCTTTCCATTCTGGCCCAGTCTTCAAGAAAAATAATTTTCCCAAACAGACAATCATATTTTTAGAGGCAACAGTATAGAGAGATTCTACAGCATTCCCTAATTACACCCCCCCCCCATGATTTTATGGCATAGTCATTGAAAAACCCATTTTCCCATTAACCAGTAGACTGAGATATTGTTCTGATTACAGATCCATGAACTAGAAAATAAATTAGAATGTGAAGTACGTCGGAGTTCTGAGTCCCAGAATGGCGCCCGTAAATTTGAGAGGTCCATCACAGAACTGACTTATCAGGTACTGTGGGGAAATTATTGGAAGCAGTGAGGTCTTACAGTAGATAGAGCCCTGGCCTTGGAGTCAGGAAGATCTGAATTTGAATCCTTCCTCAAGCAATAACTACCTGTGAGACCTAGGGCAATAAATAGCTTAGCTTCTCATTGCCTCTGCTTTCTCATCTGTAAAAAGGGCATAAATAACAGCATTTACTTCACTGAGCTGTGAGAGTTTAAGGAGATAACAATGCAAAGTATCTGCTGAACCTGAAAGCACTAAGTAAATGTTGATTAGTATTACTGTGGTTGTTATGCTTTTTTATAGTCTTTCAGATCCAAAATGATTTTCTCCCACTGCTTTCACCCTCCATCTTTACTGGTCCTCAGATGTAGATACTACTGACTCACCCTTCCTGGTCTCCCAAGCTATTAGTGGTATGGGTGAGCCCCTCCCCTTTCAGAGCTCTCAGGAAGCTGGAGCTGACTGGCAAGCTGCAATTAAAAGTGAAAACCTATTTATATACTCAAGTCATTTTTCACAGTTGGTGTCTACAGCTCCCTCAGAAAGATGACTTTCTCTGTGAAGCTGGGTAAGAACAGGGCATAAATGAACAGAATGGCAAGCAGGACAAATCAGCTGCCATGGGATGTGTAAGAGTAAACCGGACTAAAGTAGAGGCACCGCGCAATTTTGCTCCCGATTTTCAGCTTCCGCAAAAACTCAAAGACACAGAATGGCCTAATGATTTGTTACAGCATGGATATTTTACTAGCAGGCTATTTATCAGCTAGATTTTGTTACTGTCAGCCCTCAAATATTCTTTACTCAATGGCATCTCATGGGACTTTATTAATATTGTAGATTTCTTCCAAAGTTAGTGTGCTGGTCACTGTCTTTTTTCCCCTCTGTATACCGAAAAATACCATACCTCCAAAGAATCTCACAAATTGATTTCAGTACTTCTAAAATAACAATACAAGCCTGTAACTGCAATGCATTTAAGAGAAAGAAAAAAATAGGATGGAGAAAATGAAAATCAATCAGGAGGAAAAAGTACACCCATACAGACCAGAAGACCCCGTCTTACTCTAGTCACATTGTACAATACAGTTCCCTTGCTAATTTCAAAGTAGAAAGGCAAAAAAAAAAATGTAAAGCCAGTAATTTATAGACCTTACTCAGATAAAGGATGCTTGATACGTATCTAGCTGCTACAGGCTGGAACCAGCCCATCTGAGAGTCAGGAGACCAAGATTCTATTCTGGTCCCTGCTTCTGATTCTTCATCTGACCTCCATGCCAACATTTCTCCACCTCTATAACAGGGAGGATGGTGTTAGTAATTGGCAGTAGATAATGTTTCTGAAGGACTGTGATATTTTCAGAGAGAATATGTTCAGGGAATACAAAGTATGGCCATTACTTGTAGAGTTTTTCCTTCAATCCTTGTCAAGAATGTGCAACTCACCCTGGCATCAGATATTTTTTCTAGACTAAGCTGGGAATGGAAAGCAGCAATGGTACAATGGAAAGCATTTTGGTTTAGACTCAGAGGAGCCGGGTTTGAATCCCAGAACTGAAACTAACCACTTGTCTGACCTTGGGCAAGTTGCTTAACATCTCTGGCCTTTAGGTTCCTCAGCTATAAAAAAAGGAGTTTGGGCTTAGGTGACCCTTAAGGGTGCCTTTCAACTCTCACTCTCTTATCCTATGGTTCTCTGAGGCCCTAGAAAAACTCCTTGTGGTGCATGTAGCTAGCTAAGCTCCTCAAAAGCCTGAAAGAAGAGTTAGTTGTCTACCTTGTAGTGCAAATCTGCTTCTGAGAATGGTGGAGTAGCTATTTTCTTAACTCATGTGTATGCCACTGAGGATGAATTGTGTTCCTTATTAATAAAATGTTTGTATTTTCCCATTCATATTTTTTGTTTCTTTCTATAAGCAACTTTACTACTGAACAAAATACCAAAGACATTCAATTTTCTCCATTTTTCAATGTCTTGAAGAACCTTTCATATTTAGTTATATACTAGCTTTGTTTCTATATGAAAGTATAGCTTGGTCCAGGAAGGTGCTGGAGTCAGCTTTTATTGACTTACAAGAGCTGATTATTAACTTTTTAGTGTGATTGTTAAATCACACTAAATGTGTGCTATGAATGCTATAAATCTTGGCTTGATTTATTGTTTTGTTAATTGTCTAGACTTAAGAAAGTGATGAAGGAAACATCAATGAAACTTAAAGGTGTGTAATGTGTACATTTTTTGGGGGGAGAACTGGCACTAGCACATCCTGGGTAGTATCCCTTTACTATCAAGCTCCACATAATTATTTTGGGGGTAATAACTATTCACTTTGCGGCTCAAGTGCCCATCTGATGTCTCTTGCTAAATAATACCAGAGACACAGAAATCCAATTAGCAAACGCATTTAATGCAACAACACAGCAAAATTAGGAATGAAATTAAATAGTAGAATATTTTCTGCACCTATACACAAATAGATACAATCTCTTACACTTTACAGGCCCAATTTTTCAAAAATGTGATGAATAATGAGTAAGTTCACCTGACTAGACTGAAGGGTTTATGTTAAGGAGTAGTGAGAGATAAAATTAAATGGATAGAGTAGGAACAAATCATGGATTACCTTGAGAGATAAACAGAGGGGTTTGATTTGCTGAACAATGGAGAGCCACTGTAGATTAGAGAATGGAGGACTGAAGTGACCAAGGTAGAGTTTCAGCAGCTTCAAGAATGATTCTAGCCCCAGTGTGTAGAATTATTGGAGAGAAGAACAAATAGAGGCAGGGAAAAAAGCAAACAGAATATTGTAATAGTCAGGACCTGAATAATGTGATAGTAATGGTAATGGAGAGGAAAAGTGAATCTGAAAGACATTTCAAAGGGAGACTAATTGGATACAGGGAGGGTAAAGGAGGAGGAAGTCAAGAGATTATAGAGATTTTTAGCCTAAGAGGTTGTAATATTGGTGCTGTCCCTGAAAGTCAGAAAGTGTTGGACAGGAGTATTGATTTGGGAAGTGATGTAAATAGTTCTCAGCTCAACATATTCAAAAGCTGAAATCAAAGTGTAGGCACTTGGAAACATGGAACTGTAGCATGAGTTAGAAGTCACGACTGTTCATAAAGATTTGAGAGTCATGATATAATGGATTTAGAGCTAGAAGGAACTCTAAAGATCATCCACACCAATCCTCCCATTTGACAGATAAAAAAACTGAACCCCAGAGAGGTTGACTGGCAGAGAGGTAGGATTTCAATCCCAGTCTGCTGGCTCCCAATCTAGCAGTCTTTTTCTGAGTCATCTACAAAGGGATATCTAGTTAAAGCCATGAGAAAAAGACAGACAGACTGGGACATAGAGAAAGAGAGACAAGAAGATGGAGAAAGAGAGAGACAGATACAGGAAGATGGAGAGAGACTGAGACGAAAAGGGACAGAGACAAAGAGAGAGACAGAGAGGGTCAGGGACAGAGAGGGATAAAGACAAACAGAGACAGAGAGAGATCATATAAGCATTTTAGGAGCCCAAAATGTTTAATTTGTACATTAGAGCAACAGGAACAATTCCATTGAATAAATGATTAATTCTTGCTAGCAAGAATGTTTAAGAGGAAGTAATTGAACCATTTACTTATTATGTGAGGCTTCTCTCAAACTCTTGGGTCTCCTTGTCCTTCCTAAATTATCTTCATTCATATCCCCTCATGCTTGCAGGCAGAGGAAGATAAGAGAAATCTAAATAGAATGCAGACTCTGATAGATAAACTGCAGCTAAACGTGAAAAGTTACCAACTCCAAGTAGAGACTGCGGTAAGTACCAGGGGTAATCCCTTTCTCTTGTTAAACTTACCTGTTCTGTAACCATTTCCATTCATTGACTGAATTTTTAGTAGAGTACTTGTAGAATGATGACAAGTACATAAACCTTTGAAGGAGTGACATATTAACTAAGAATCCTTAGAGAGCAACATCTCAAAGAAAAGTAATCTATCATGGTAGATGTAAAGGTTCTATGGCAAGTTAGCTAGAACATTTTGGTGTGGGAGGGGCCTTACCTATAATTACAAGAAACACCATTTTACTTACATAGACTCAAAGAATCTCATAGTTGGAAGCAACCTCAGAGACCATGTAGACCAACTTGTCCTTAATCCAAAATACCTTCTGTAGCACCCCCAAGTAGTCATTCAGTCTTTTCTTGAAGAACCCTAGAGACAAGAAACCTGAGGAACTCCATCCCACTCTTTAGGAATTTTTCTGCTATGTCAATCCTAAATTGCCAGTGTGCAGTTTGTATGCATTGTTTCTAATTCTTATCTCATGTAGTTTTCATTTATGATTTCTTGAAATATAGCTCTGGCAAACCAGGCTTTGATAAAGTCCATTGGGATTCAAATGCAGCTACTTGACTACACCTTTAAACACAAATCACTCTGGCTTCCACTGCTTGGCCCCAGTCCAAGACTTACTTGGTCATTGGGTTTTGATAGCTCAGAGTGAATGTAAATAGCAATTGTTTCTGTTCTGTCCAGAAACTCTAAGAGTCTTCCCTTCCCAGACCGATTCTTTTATGAAGTTAAACTAGGCCATCCTTTGCCTCAATTCTTACCTAGCCTTTAATCATTGAATGGTTGTTACCTTAGATAAACTGAGACTGGGAAAGTCCTTAGCTTAAAAAGACCAAAGTCTCCAATTGCATCAGAGGCCATGACCAGTCTTCCTGACCTATGTCTTGTCACTGAACTCAGATGATTCTGGAGGAGAGGGTGAGGTTGATGACTTTGCACAGCTCTGCCTCACTTAAATCCAATTCACTTGCAAGTCAAGACATTGCCCTCCCAATGTCATTGATCCTCTTAAGCGAACAAGGATGAACAACAGCCCCTGGTACCAAGTAACGCAAGCCTAATTCGGATAACAAACCCTTAAACACTTGAAGACTGCTGTCATTTCCTCTTCCTACAGATGAATGTCTCAATTTTCTTCACCCTAGTGTCCTATATCATCTTCTCTAGAGCTATTACTATCCTGGTCATACTCTTCTAGAATGCTCTGATTTTTCATTGCTCTAACCAAGTCTTGGGGAGACTCTTGGTTAGGACTCTTTATGAGCCCTATGCCTCTCAGTGCAATCTATGATAGGATCAAATTTCTAGGGTGCCATGTCCCATTGTTGACACATATTGAGCTTGTCTTCCACTAAAAATCTTTGTCACAGGTATTGTCTCTGGTCACAATTCCTCCATCCTTTACTTGTGAAGTTGATTTTTTTTTTATGAAGTTGACTTTTTTGAACAATGTATGGAACAATATACTTGTCCCTATTAAATTTTATTTTATTTAATCTAGCACATGGTTGCATCTATAAAGCTCTTTCTGAATCTTGAGTCTTGAGACTTTGAATCTTTATTATTCAAAGTCTTAGCTATGTTTCTCAGTTTTAAGACATGCAAATTTGATAAATGTATTTCATACAAGTTATTGGTAAAACTGTTAAACAGTGCAGAGCCAAGGACAAGAACTGCACATTTAGGGATTTCCTTCATGTCATTTGCCTATGACTATTTTTTAGATCTGATCATTCATTCAACTCCACTTTCTTGTAGCTAGGTGACAGTAGATAGAGCTGAGTTTAAGTGTGACTTCAGACAATTACTTATTGGGTGACCCTGGGCAAGTCACTTAACCTCTTCCTGCCTCAGTTTCCTCAACTGTAAAATGAAGATAATAGTCCCCAGGTACCTTGGGAGCATCTGCTTCCCAGGCTTGTTGTAAGAATCAAATGAGGTAATATTTGTAAAGTAACTGTATACAGTGGGCACTCAGTAAGCACTTATTTCCTTTCTTCCTATGCACAAGGTAATGCCTGTGCACCAGGATAACATCAAAATTTGTCAAATGTTTTGTTGAAATCTGTTTATTTACAGCATCCTCCTGATTTACCCTGTCCCAGTAGGGGTGTAGCAGGGGGGAAAGAGGGAGAGGAAATTATATTAGTTTGTCATGTTCTACTGTGTTCTACTTCCCTTTCTAAGTGCTCATTAACTATTTCTTAAATGATGTATTCTAATATTTTACTAAGAATAGAAGTCAAGATCTCTGATCTATAGTTTGTGAATTCTACAATCTTCCTTTAAAAAAAATACCCTTCTCTGGTCCCATAGCACCTCTCCCATCACCCAAGATTTTTCAAAAATTACTAACTGCAGTCATATCTGGTGGTTCTTTCAGTGCCCTAGGATAGAGTTCATTCATGTCTGGTGATAGGAGCTTACTGAAGATGATAGATCCTACCTCACCCCTTATCTTTGATTTCCACTCCTTGCTTAGCATTATTTTCCTGTTCCTCCCAAGACAAGATCATCTTCCTCCAAAGAGAAACCAATGAGTGTGCCCTGCTCTTTATTATATCAGGCTTGGCTGATCTATTGGGGGAATTTTCTCTTTCCCCTTTTCTCTTCAGTTTAAATCACCCTTGATTAGGGTTGCAAGATTGGAGCCCCTTTTAAGGGATAGTCCAGTCCTGGCCAGGAGCTCATCACTCCTACATTTTACATGGTTCAGAAATACAAATCCCAGACACCATTTTCTTAGCCAGCTGTTCATTTCTCAAATCTAATTTTCTCTTCTAAATTCTGTACCTTCAATTAGTAGTAGTGATTGAAAACCTCAGAAGCACAGCTGGTGTTTTGTTTGGTTTTCAGTGTTTTGCCTGGGACTTCATAATCTTGAGCAATGCTCTTTAGGGGTCTCCTTCGGGGGATATTATTTGTCCCCACATGGATCTTTAGTAGACAGTATTTTAACAGTTCTGTATATGTGCCCCCGGAAGCTGGCAAAATTCTCTGTTACATAATAACATAGTGGCCATTTTCTATAAGGATTTAAGATTTGCAAAATTATTTACAAATATTATCACCTTTTATCCTCACAACAACCCTGGGAAGTGCTATTATTATCTCAATTTTACAGATGAGGAAACTGAGGCAGACAGAAGTCAAGTGACTTACCCAGACCCTCACAACTAGTAAATGTCTGAGAATGGATTTGAATTCAGATCTTCCTTATTTCAGGTCTAGCATTCTATCCATTGTGCCACCTAGTTGCCTCTAGATGTCAGACCAATAGTATTGGTCACCAGACACCATTACTTATCTCTTCTTCAATTATTGAGGGATCTTCCACTTGATAGCCTCTGATCCATAACATCATTCCTTAGAATGTAAGAAGTATTCCCCCTTCCAGGAAGAGCTTTATATCCATTACTTAGCTTTACGTGTTTAGTTCTCCTTATTCTCCCCCCTTTCTCTATGTCCCCTTCTAACCTCTAACTTCCTGATACAAGCAAGGTTTTGTTTCTGTTTTTTCTTCTTTATTTTCTCTATGGAACAATTATTACATTCTTTCAAAGAACACTTAATTTCTCCTGTTACCTGAAAAGGAAAAAGGTATTCCTGCAACCCTTTCACTTTTTCTGCTAGATGGAAATAAATTTGCACTTTATGCCTACCCAAGTCTTATTCTGGCATGGGCAGAAATAGACATAGCATGCTTCCTTCAGGTTTTAAATTTCCTTTAAATTTAAATTCCCTTTTTCTATCCTTCATTGTTGCTTTAACCAAGATCCTCAATCTCATCTTCTTTTTAGTGGCTGTCTTGTCTAACCACTGTGGCTAACTTCTAACTGAATACTTCTAACTTCATATGTTTGACAAAGCGTCCAACAGTTGGGGGAAGATAAGAAGATATCTGAAAATCAATCACAAGGAGATATAGTAAAACTGATCATTACAATATAGATCTATAGAGGTGTAGGAATATAAAAGATAAGGAATATGGATCACATTACACAGCTGGATTTTGTGTTTGTATTCTGAGTACTTGAATCTGCTAAATAAATAAAACTTTCCTTGTTTGTTTCCCCATCCCTAGGAGTGACAGTGAATATGGTCTGTTCACCATGGCTGCTCCCCATTCTGTGGTTTCTGCTGCTGGGGTCTCTTAAGCAAAACCTTATTTGTTTAAGCCAGACTCTCCTATTCTGGTCATAGAACAATGCAATCAGCTTGGCTGCTTTTAATTGCTTGTCATCCCATTCGTGATAAAAGAGATAGAAGCAAATAGAAACCAAATCATGAATGGAAATCTAATCTTCTAATCAAATTTATCTTTGTTTCCCCTTGATGCTAAAGTTTCCTTTTCTGATCACTAAGCACTCTGTGACCACTGGGCTGAGGGATAGGAGAATGGGACAGAGAAGGCTGTATTTAGCAGGTGACAAGCTGAGGTGACAAGCCTTCAAAAACACATATACAAATGAAAATAGAGTTATTTAATGGGAGCCACTCAATTTATTTCACATTCTCACTGACCTCTCCATGTCTCCCTCTACTTCCCTGGCTGCAATGCTTTCTGTCAATCATATAAAATTGTATGTATTCAGTCTATCATTACGCACCAACATTTCTGGGAAAGATTTGCTGCACCTATTTTGTGCAAAGTTTATGTTCAATTGCAGTGATTCTCAAGCTTTTTGGTCTTGTACACTCTTAAAAATTATTGAGGACCCTCCCACAAGAGCTTTTGTTTATGTGGATTTTATCTATTGATATTTGCCATATTAGAAATTAAAGCATTTTAGTGTTATTATAAAATAGTTTTGACCTCCAAAGACATACTTTGAGAACCACTGCTCTAGTATTAAAAGTAATATTAGAATCAGAAAGCCAGGATTTGAATCTCTGATTCTTCTTATCTACATGACATTAGGCAAAGCACTTAAACTTATTGAGTTTAAGTTTCCTCGGTTCCCAACTAGGCCTCAGTTTCCTCATTTGTAAAATGAGGGAAGTAGACTAAATGATCTCTGTTATTGTTCATTCATGTCTGACTCTTTGTGACCCCATTTTAAGTTTTCTTAGCAAAGACACTGGAGCGATTTGCCATTTCCTTCTCCAGCTCATTTTAAATATTTAGAAACTAAGACAAACAGATCAAGGGACTTACCCAGGGTCATACAGCTAGTAAGTGTGTGAGACTGGATTTGAACTCAGACCTTTCTGACTTCAGGCCCAGCACTCCATCCACTGCTCTACCTAACTGCCTAAATGATCTCTGAGCTCTGTGGATTGGCCCTCAATTTAGGAGAGGCTCTTCAAAGCTTCTTCTGTTTGTAACTTGGATTCCTAATGTGTTGAAAACTGAATTCCTGCGTGTATCTGAAATGCTTATAACTCAGGAGTTGTAATCATGTTACACACTTCTCAAGTTTTTTACTATGTTAACTGTGGTCATAGCAGAAAAGTGTGAAACCATCCAAGCCCTTGGGACTTCTTCTTGTTTCTTGACAGAAAGCACAAGCCAATCAATATCTGTACCAGTTTAAGACTCAGCAGCGTGAGCTGGATGATGCGAAGGAGAGAGCAAAAGTGGCCGAATCACAGATCAGCAAACTTAGGGCTAAAGCGAGAGAGATTGGGAAACAGGTACGTCCCATATACAAGGGCTCACATGTTAATGATTTCACCAGATGTACTCTGTGGCGTTCTTTGTTCTGGAAGAGGACCAGAATGATATCACCATGATAAAATGAAGTTTCAGTGTGTGCGACGATTGTGACTGATCAGACCAATATGAACTCAGAATGCTCTATACAGATTGGGCACAGATAGTCCGTGGGAACGCTTGGGGTGGATACTCCAAATTTGCACATCCTATGTTGCCTTTGTGCCATTTCAATTCTGCTTTTCTCATAGAGCACAGCACCCTTTCTGATGTGGGCACATCAAGCTGAGCGGTCCTACGACAGTGTCTCCCATCTTGCACAGTCAAATCCAAAGTTCTTGAGAGACACCTTGACGGTGTCTTTGTTTGCTTCTTCTGTCCACTATGTGATTGCCTGCCCCATGCAAGTTCTCCATAAAACAGCCGTTTTGTCAAGTGTACATTTTGCATTCGAACAATGCGGCCAGCCCATTGGAGTTGCACTCTCTGAAGCATAGTTTGAATGCTTGACCCTGCACTCTACAATTATATGGACCTAGCTTATGAAAACTTTAAGAAAACCTGACTCCCCCTCTCTTCTCTCCTCTTCCTCCTTTTCTTCCTCCCTTCCTCTTCTTTTCCTTCCTCCCTCCCTCCTTTCCTCCTTCCATTTCCCCCCCTCCTTCCTTTCTTCCTTTCTTTCCTTCTTCCTTCTCTCCCTCTCCCCCCATCTATACACATATACACATGGATAGATATGTATATACACAATATATTTATATATATATTATGTTATATACATTGATATGTTATATATACACATTATATGTTATATTATATATATATATATATATACATACTTATATAATGCTTTAAGGTTTATAAACTACTTTCCTTACTATGCGAAGGTCTCATTATCCCCATTTTATAAAGAAAGTGAGAGCTGAGGTGACATGTTCATGTTTCTATAATGAATGAGGGTCGGAGCTGGGTCTTAGGCCCAAGTGGATTATCCCCAGGTTCAGAGTTCTATCTATCATTCTACATGGCTTCCTCTTCTTTAGGTGAAAAAGCCTACAGTTCTACAAGGACACACTTTTAATTTTTATTAGATTCCTGACATGCCTAACTTGTTTCAGGATCCATTGCAGTGTTGTGGGCCTAGGCTAATCTGTGTCAAATGACAATCAACAGCCCTGCCAAAAAAGTTGACTGACAGATATTAGAAGGGAGTTGTTTGGAATGTCAAACAGATCTAATTGTACTTTGAAAATATAACATGGTTGTCAAAGGGTCACAAAACATGGGTGGTGTCAGTGTATGTGTGTAAGTGTGTGTATGTGTGCATGGGTATACATACATGGGCACGTATCTGTGTAATGTCTCATTTTCTTGGCTCATATCCCCACTGAGAAAACCTAGCAAATTATAGCATGATGGCCCCATTATGCTGAAACAGATTCTCCACTTACAAGCATGTCATTCTAATAAAAGGTGATTAGGAAAAGCAAGAAACTGGAGTACCACTGGTTACATGGATGTGCTGTGTTCCCCTGAGTTATTCACAGTTCTCAATGGGAGGGTTCTGCTTGCAGAGGACTCCTCCCCATAATTCCTCTCTTGGTGGGAGGCAAGAATGAGGAAGGGAAGGTCATTTCTTCTTTTTCTTTTTCTTTGTCTCCTCTTTTTTCTGCTGATCTTGACGGTTTCCAGCTACATAATGTTACCACCTCAATCTGCCAGTTTCTCAGGTAAGGAGAAGATGTGTCTCTAAAGCTCTACCATTCTCTCCTTTGTGAAAGGTGAGGGCCAAACCTTTCAGAGCTGTCTTCTTCCTGGGGGTTATCACCCAGTGGCTCTTTCCCTTTTGCGTTGCCTTTCATCTTTTCTTCTCACATTATCTTCCAGTTACTGTCTCAATGTTTTGGCAGCCATACCCTGTGGACAGATGATCTTGCACAAAGAGAAAAGGAAATGATTCCAACATCCTATAATAATGCTGGTTCATACTCATACAGTACTTTAAGGTGTGCAACATGTTTTTACTAAGGAGTGACCCATTTGTTATTTTAATAAATTAGAACACAGGTATGAGAGAGTACTTTAAGGGGACTTTAAGATTAGAGGACTAGGGTTTTATCTCTAACTGTCCCTGAATTACTGGGGTGAAATTTTCCCATCTCTATGACACTTAAACTCCATACCTACAAAATAAAGGTAAAAATTTTTACCTTGGCTTGGTGGTACAGTGAATAGAGTGCCAGACTTGAAGTCAGGAAGACTCAGCTTCTGGAGTTCAAATCTGGCCTCAAACACTTACAGGCTGGACCTGTGTGACCCTGGACAAATCACTTAACCCTGTTTGCCTCAATTTCCTCATCTGTAAAACGAATGGGAGAACGAAATGGCAAATCACTCCAGTAGCTTTGCCAAGAAAATCCTAAATGGGGTCATGAAGAGTCAGACACAACTGAAATGACGGAATGATAACAATTTTTACCTTTACATTGGAAAGAGGCAAAGAACAGAGGAAAGAACACTGGATCAGTAATCATGCATCCTAACTCTGCTGCTAGCTGTTGAATGAATTTTAGCAAATTATTTAACCAATTGGAGCCTTAGTTTACTCATCTGTAAAATGGGGAAATTGAATTAAATAATATTTGAAATTATTTACTGTTTGACTATTATATTATCTGAAATCTGAAGTTGTAAAGAGAGTAAAAAACAAAATAAAATGACCCACCATTCTATTGATCAGCCACTTCCCCAGAGTCCAAGACAGGTATAACTAGTATAGGAGTAAGGGAGAAACATGACTACCCAGACTGCCAGTTTCTTAGTCAAAAAGAAAATGAAGCATTGAAGTTCTCCAGTCTTTCAGTTCTCTCTCTTTTGAGCTAAATAAAGGCATCAACCTATAGAGCTTTTCTTTTCTGGGTATTGCTATCCCTTTTCTCTGAGGCTCTTCCCTTTGGCCTCTGTCATGGCTCTAGAAGGATATCGTTAGAGAGTCAGATGGTCAAAGCTGCCATGCCAAGGTGCTCTTTCTCCCCTACAATTCAGAAATTACCACAGGGAGCCAGGGACCAGTCAGATAGAGAAGGCAACACCCATTCAGACTCACCCATTCAAGTTGTGCAGATGCTAACCAATCTTCAACAGTTCTAAGTGGAGTGATGTCAGAGGACCCAAGGATTCAGAGCCAAAAGGGGCTCCCTTTATTTTATAGATGAGGAAACAAATCCATGGTGATCCTCCTTCCAAGTTCACAACAACTAACAGTCAAGAAAGTGGAGAACTAAAACCTACACTTTCTGAATTCATCTAGTGACCTTTCTCTGATACCAGTCTTCTCTTGATGATAATTTAAAAAAAGCTTCCTTGATGATAGGGTCTCTGATGGAGGGACTGACTATATATTGTTGACAAGACCAATAGAAATCACTTTACTGCAGAAGGACATTTGAGGAAAGGATTGCCTTTTCTTTCTTAAATTTCTTAAATTCATTTTTTTGGGGGGAAACAATCAGAGTTAAGTGATTTTGCCCAGGGTCACATAGCTAGTAAGTGTCTAAAGCCAGATTTGAACTGAGGTTCTCCTAATTGCAGGGCTCTACTGTACCACCTAATCACCCACAGGATTGTCTTTTCTTAAGAATTTATTTTAAAAAATAATAATCTTAATTTTTTTTCCTTCAAAATATAGGAAGCATTTTAGTACAATGGAAAGAACCATAGCACTGAAGTCAGAAGATCTTAGTTCAAATTGCATCTCTGACAATTGCTACCTGGGTGACCTTAGGCAAGTCACTTTACTTCCAGGTTTTTCAGTTTCCTTACCTATAAAATGAGGGTTTTGAGCTTGACAACCTCTGATATAATTTCTAGCTCTAAATCTATCGTCTTATGTTTTAGTTACAGCCTGAATTATTAGAAAATTTAAGAAGTTCCTGAGTGTAACCTAAGAATTCAGACTGTTTCACTTGTGAATATCTAAAGAGGCAGATAGATGTAAAAAACTTTTCAAGAAGCTTTAGAATTAGAAAAATATACTATGGAATGGAATTTTGGAATCTCAGTTCAGTGACACATAATGCATGGATTTGTGTCTTAGGAGGCTAGAGAATCTGTCTTAGAAGAAGGGATTGGAGTGACAAAAATGATTAACTCTACCTGAGCAAGGTGTATAAGAAAGTAGGTTTAATACAGTTATCAAAGTCTAAGGATATATGCTCATTATCTTGATGAGCTCCAAGTCCACTCCTCTGCCTCCATTTTCTCCATGGAGATGACCTTTGTGCAATGGAGAATCTGCCAAATCTGAGGGGTTGGGTTCTCCATCACTGGGTTCTTTTCGTATGCTTGTGGGAGTGTCCAAGGTAATTTCAGTAGTTTAAAGCGTGTTGTGCATGAAGCAAAGGAACAATTGTGCATTAGTTACCTGCCTGGCAAAGTCAACTATCTAAAAGTAGTTCCCATGAGTCTATAAGTCTATCTGCCCATAGTATAGGGGCTTCCAACTTAAAATTCTATCTGCATCATAGGATCTAAACCCTCTCTTATAATATGTGTGGACCTAGATGTGAACTACTGCATTCCATTAATTGGGATCATGGCAACCCAGGTAATTTAGTTATCCTAAGTAATACAAGACCTGGCCATCTACTGTCATCTGCTCTATGTCAGAATTATGTATTAGAATAATTGTTGGGTATAGGATACTAAGCAAAATCTAAGAAGTGAACTATAAAGCTTCTTACTAACAATGAAGGTGGAGAATTCCTTTACCCAGAAATCTAAATAGTTTTGTTATCCAAGTCTAGAGACCTCCTATTCCTCATTCTGGAACTTTTGGATCCTTTCACACTAACCTTTCCTTCCTGGAGCTTCTTAATCAATAGTTTTTCCTCCCCAATGAAATAATAGTTTTTATGATACCTACTATCACCTACCACAATCAACTCCCCCATACCTAAATGTTCTAAATTTGGTCTGAATCAACCATCTAAGTGGCAAAGAAGATTTCAAATTAGGTGGTATCTCTCAAGTAATTCAAGGGGCTATCACTCCTGCTTTGTGCACGGCCAGGCCTAATCTTGTATCTCCCAATGTAGTGACCATCAGAATGAATAACAATTGTAAGGTTATTCATTATAATTATATTAACATACAGTCCTTTCTCTAGCATTTCTACCCCCTCTTTACAATGGTGGTCATTCAAAAATTTGAGGTTGGTGCTCCCTTTCCTCAAATCTTTGGTTCTGAGCAGATACTGGGAGCACTTACCCACAAAATAGCATAGGGAATAGAGTCAAGAAGATCCGAGTTTGAGTCCTGCCTCATATGTTAGCTTTATGACACTGATCAAGTCTCTTGACCTCTCTCATCCTTATTGAGTCTACTACACATGGTTGTTATAAGGGTCAAATGAGATAATATATGAAAAGTACTTTGCATGCCTTACAGCTTCGTATAAATTCTGCTGCCGCTGTTGTTGGTGTTTGCCTAGAATGGGTAGTGACATTTTTTTTCCACCCTGGTATCCTCATCATTGTGAATTCAGGGATGCCTGATGTTAATTACATTAAGATTCATCATATAATATTTGTGTGCCTCCTTCTAGCAGAGGAATTTTCTGTGAAAGGAGGAAGACGGATGTGGTTGAAACAACTTCAAAACTGAGTTGGGAAGATCCCTGCTATTACCTTCATAAGGCCATGATCTCCACTTCTCCATCAATCCACATCCGTCTTGGTGACTATAACATTTGGAAGTACAAGGTGACATTCCCTCTGTTAGCATCTTCCTCTGAATGATGGGTTATTGGCTATGCATCATAAATTCTTACTAGAAATCAAACTGAGAGCAGATCAGAATGAAAATCCCAAGAGATTTTACCTCACATAGTAAATTATAACTTAAAGCAGGATAATTGCTTCCCAAGTTAACATTAATACCAAGAAGTTCATAATTATGACATAATATATGATAATCATTTAAAACATTCATCTTGTGTAAGCTCATACAGTCTTTTGTAAATACTTGTTAATGAATAATCACAAAAACAATTTGCTCACATTTTAGTGTTTTATACAGAAATTCATTTCATGCACTTTGCTAAAAATTAAGTCACTTGTTAAGATTGACCTAGATGTCTTGATATGATCTCTGAGAATTCAGTAGCTGCACATCAATATCTAGCTAGTAAAAATTGTTTAACCTGGGATATGCAGATCCAAAGTTCTAAGTCTTATTGTTTCATATCTCTTCTTATGATCTAAGGTCTTTGGTGAGATTCTTAGCAGGTTTCAAGGTTATTTTTGTCCTTGGCCTAAAGTAGCAAGTACAGGCCTGAGAATGAAAGTCTTTATACAGCATCAACCTTCTTCTGCAGTTGAAAAACTCATCATATTCACAAAGTATGGAGGTAGTCTGCTTTTTCATTATTTTACAATATTTTCAATATTATATAACTAGTGTATTGAATAAGAAGAAAATTTGGAGTAAGTCTATTTATAATTTGTTCAGTTATATTCCATATATTCCATAATAATCAGCAATTTGCATAAAATTATTTATCTACTATAAGCAACCTTTGATTACACTCTAAATATTTCATTGTCCTATTGGTTTTATTACTTCCAAGCTGTTCCTTTAGCAAACTGATTCATGATTACTAACCTCCTATTTAGCAGAAGGAGTCATAACTCTGTGTGTGCATGTGTGTGTGTATATGTGTGTGGTGTGTGTGAGTGTGTGTGTGTGTATGTGTGTGTGTATTTGAAGGGGGATGACAAAATTCATTGGAAAGGCTTACATTTAAATACATAAATTTACAAACTTTGTCTAGGCTCTTCCTAATTTAACTTGTTTTAAGCTTTTAAAAATCCAAAAGTCAATTTCCTAATTATTCGGGCTTAGATTCAAAATTAACAAAAGCTTCTTGTTACCCCACACACATTCCTGTTGAAAGTGTTTATTTCCCCCAGAGAACTGAGAAAATGATATGTTATAATGGACCTTTCTTATAGACACTCAAAGTCTTCTATACTTCTGGTAAAAAGTAAATCAACTCTTAGAACAACAGAATACAAAAATTCACCCCAATTATTCACCCCAATCCTTTGGTAATGATCTGGATTTCAGAAGTTATATCAGTGGGGGAGGCTTCTCCAGGCTCAGTTACAAAGGTCCCAATTATAAATCTTCCCCCTTTCCTACAATAAAAAAAGGATAAAAGGATTCCTCTCTGGGGAAAAGGAGGAGAGAGTTCTGAGTGCCTTTGTATACACAAATTCCACAAAATTTCCACTTTAGCCATCCCTATCACAATTTGGAAATCTGTATTATTTAAAAAGATACCTGATTTACTCATAGATTTAGACTCTTTTCACTTTTGAATACTAATATCTGCATATGCAAATGGAGATAGATTTTCCTTTATCTTTCTTTTGCCATACCAAGAGACCTAATTGGAATACAGAAACAAATTACATCCTTTAAAACTTTAGAAACTTTTTGCTAAAACAAAGCAAAGAAAAAAATCCTAATTTCTCCTAATTACCCTTTCTGCTTTTGCCTCCTCATATCACAAGAACAAAGCAGCTCTACCCAGATAAACAAACATAGACCACACAGACACTATTGACAGCACACGCACTAATTCTACACAACAGAAAACAGATAAATAAAATAGAACAGCCTCGGTGAGAGGGACTCAGGGCAGGTTGCTTGAGCTATTTCTGTTATTGAAGGAGTCAAACTAAAGTTTCAAACAAATTAAAAATTTTCTCTCTCCTGCAAACATGCAGTGTTCCTCTTACTTTTTTAAATCTATTTTCCACCCCTCCCCCCAGGTTTGACAAAACACCTTATCTTGTCCCACTGATGGGATTTCTCTAACACTACCCAGACCTCTTGTTCTATCACATGCCATGGGCTAATGTCCCCCTTCTCCCATCTTCTATCTCCCTTTTCTCCTTGCTTGAATGGAGTCATTTTTACCACCACTCCTCATGATGCCATTTGTTGAGGCCCAAAGGACTCTTCTACATCTGGATATTGGAGTGGTATAAATGACTGACTTGACTCAAACAGGGGTATAAAAAGCAGATTTCCTTAGCTTATAAGAATATGGTTGTTCATGACTGATATGGAAATATGTTTACTATGATTGTACACGTATTGCTTACCATCTTGGGGGGAGGGAGGGAAGAAAAAAATTGGAACTCAAAATCTTATAAAACTGAATATTGAAAACTATCTTTACATGTAATTGGAAAAATAAAATACTATTTAGTGGAAAAAAAAAAGAATATGGTTGCCCAAAACAGGCAAAGATATATGCCAATAAGCCTGATGAGCAGAACTTTTCTCCTGAGGTGACTTCTGTGGGGTGGCAAGTACAGCTGTCAAGGAGTGGAAAATCTACCAGGTCTAGCTGGCATCTCCTCATTAGGTCCTTTTCATCTGCTAATGGGGATCCCAAGGATTATATTACTCATGCAAAGCCTTCCTTTATACATGAAACCAAAAACCTTTTTTTCTCTAGCGGCTTATGTGTCAGGGTCTACAATCTAGCATATTTGTTAGTTCTAACACGGCCTATAATCCTGTCTATTCCAACCTAGGGGCATCACAGAGCCTGCTCCTCATAACATCTGGCTCTGGCCTACCACAGTTTGTTTAGGGGGAAATGCCTTGTGTGTCCCTCAAACACAAAATCAACAGTGACAGGGGGATAGAAGGACTCAAAACAATTAGAGGGTTTTTGTCTTAGTCACAGGTATTTTCAACCATTGGTAAACTGGGAATGGTACTTTGGAGGTGGGGAGAATTCAAACCAGAGATCATCAAATTCAATGCCTGCTATCATAGCCATAGAAATTGCCAGCGACTCTAAGATCCTTCCAGTTGTAAGGCCAACAGGAGTTAAATGACTTCCCATTTCCCAGTGAATTAGTAAGTCTAGCTAGGTCTCCTGACTCCTGGCTCAGTTCTCTTTCCAGTCTACCATGATGGTGCCTTTATGAAAGAATTCCTTCACCCAGGGGAAAATTTCCAGAGGCCATAATTGGATGGCTGAATTTCCTGCTTTCTCAATCATAGAAAAAAATCCTTAAAAGTTTGCAGCTTTTTTAAACCAAAGTGAAAAAATCATTCAGCTAGATTGACAGGGATGTAGTGACTTGGTGGACTTTGAGAAGTTTCCAAGTCCTTTATCTCATGGGATTCAGGAAAGGAGGAAATATCTCTGAAGGGCAATGCTCTATTATGCAAAGAAAAGACCTAAGGTGTTGACTTAACAATAAAAAAAATCATCTGAGTTTGTTGTTTTAAATTGAAATATCCTCGAAAGTAGACACAGAATAATCATAATAACTAACGTTTATATAATGCTTAGTATGTGCTAAGTGCTTACAAGTATTACCTCATTTAATCCTCACAACAGTAGGTATTACTATGATCCTCATTCTATAGTTGAGAGACCTGAGTCAAACAGGGTTAAGTGAGTTGCTCAGGGTCACAGAGCTAGTAAGTATCTAAGGCAGATTTGAACTCAGGTATTCCTGATTCCAGACCCATGTTTTAGCCACTGTGCCACTGTGCCACCTGCATGGGCAGGTTAGAAACAAAGCTTCCTCTTTCTTTTTCTTTTCTTTTCATTGATGAAGAAATGCAATTATTGTTCACAATACCCCATTTCCCACCCCATCTATTTCAGGTTTATGAAGAGGAATAAACACTCCCTATTCCAGAAGAGCCATACTCTAGATGATTCCATAATACCACCAGCAACATGGCTGCCAATCAGAGCTGAACTTGAAACAAGTGAGTGTTTGGAGAGAAAACATTGAAAATTAAATACCAAAGACCATCGCTTTCATATAATTTTAATCACGCTGTTACATCATCATTTCCTCTAGTATTGAACATCTTTCTTTAAAACCTAAATTTAAATAAAAATAAACTATCACGCTATCTTGGACCTTGCTTCAGTGTCCTTTTCTCTCTCTCTTCACAATGCTAGAATTCACTCTTAACCCTGAGTGCTTCCCTCCTCCCCAACAACAATAACTACAAAATGAAAAAGGGCAGTTAAGTGGCTTGGTGGATAGAGCAAGGCCTTGGAGTCAGGAGGACCTGAGTTCAAATCTGAACTCAGACACTTACTAGCTGGGTGACCCTGAGCATGTCACTTAACTCTGTTTGCCTTCCCCACCAAGACAACAATAGCAACAACAAAGCAATGTCAGATTTCAAAAATTAAAGGATCATGGTTGATACTTCCTTAAGATTGTATGGCAAGTAGTAGTAGTAGTAGTAGTAGTAGTAGTAGTAGTAGTAGTAGTAGCAGTAGCAGTAGCAGTAGTAGTAGTACTACTACTACTACTGATTACAATATGAGTAGTAACAGGAGTATAATGGATATAGAGGTGACTTCAGAGTCAAGAAGACTTGAATTCAAGTTCCACTTCTGACACATACTAGCTGTATATCTATGTATCTATATATCTATATATGTATCTATATATCTATGAGAAAGTTCACTTAACCTCTCAGTTGCTTCAGTCAACTTTCCAAGGCTTTAAGTTACAGAGCAGGGATGATAATCTGTCTTGTTAGTTGGTTAATGGGACTAAATGTTGGGACTTCAAAAACAGTAATGATGCCATTCTAAAATAACTTATATTCTACTAGGACAAACCACATATTTGTTGATGCCTTATAGATTTCACCAAAAGGCCCTTAAACTGAAGTAACATCTGAATGATCATACAGGACAGAAGTAGTACCACAGTACTGGAGAAGGCAAGTGTTCTGATTTTTGTGAAAAGGAAGAAAATAGAAACTGCCATCTAAAGACCAGTGAGTCTGATGTCAACTCCTGGCAAAACTGTAGAAGGTGATTAAGAAAAGGAAGCAGTCATCACAAAGCACTAGCTAGTCTTCAAGAACAAGTCATACCAGTTGTGGTTGTTCAGTGATTTCAGTTGTGTCCAACACTTCATGATCCCATTTTGAATTTTCTTGGCAAAAATACTGCAATGGTTTGTGATTTTCTTCTCCACCTCATTTTACAGATAAAGAAACCAAGGGAAACTGGGTTAAGTGACTTGCCTAGGGAGGCACAGCTAAGAAGTGTCTGAGGCCAGATTTGAACTCACAAGAATGAGTCTTCCTGACTCCAGGTCCAGCATTCTATCCACTGTGATACCTAGCTGCCCATAGGTTATACCAGATTTAGTTTATTTCTTTCTTGATAGACTGCTAAACTGATTAAATCATAGGAATACTGTATGTATATATATATATATATATATACATACATATATACACATACATATATTTAATGTGTGTGTATATATATATATATATATATATATATATATATATATATATATATATATATATATATATATATACATATCGCACCTACTTTTTAGCAAGTTTTTTATGCTCTTAAAACTTTTTATTCAATGAACAATTATTTATTTTCTCTCCCTCCAACCTCCCAGAGAGAAAAAAATTAAAAATAAAAACAAAATCTTTGTTACAAATATGTGTAATAAAGAAAAACAGTTTCCCACATTGGCCATTTCCATAAAATGTGCAACTCATTCTTCATATTTAGTCTATCACCCCTCTGTCAGAAGGTGGAGAACATGCTTAATCATCAGCCCTCTGGAATCATGATTGGCCATTGTGCACTGATCTGCATTCTCAAGACTTTCAGAGCTTTTACAATATTGTTATGAGAGTATGAATCAATCTGCTGGTTTTGCTCGCTTCACTCTGTACTATTTCATCCATTTCTTCTCAGGTCTCTCTGAAATTCTTTTTCATCATTTCTTTTAGCATGCTAATATTTCATTATATTCACATGTCATAATTTATTCAACCATCTGATAAAGCATCTGAATAGCCTTATGGGAAGGGTGGAGTCATATTTGCTAGGCAATGATGCAATCAGAAGAATTCAGAACTCAATTTGCTGGGCTTCAGAAGAAGTAAAAACTAGATTCATATGATTCAAGATGTTTCCAATTGAGGGACCTATGTATTTGGGTATGGCTCTCTGCTATTTAATTTTTAATTAATTTAAATAATTTAAATTAATTTAATGTTTTACATGATGATTTGAATAAAACCCCCAGAAGTGGCATCCTTTTCATCCTTTTAACTATGAATGAGAGATCATCCTTTGTTCAGGTGACATAAACTAGGTAACAGTCATAATTCAATATGTTCTTGGCAAGCTAAAGAATGGGGGTAGATATAATAAGATGAAACTTAATAGATATAAATGTAAAGAGTTAAGTGACTTTAAAAATTGCCCTTATAATGCTATGATGAGAGAGGGATGATTAGACAGCAGGTAGTTTGTTTCAAAAGAGCTGGAATTTTGAGTGGATGGAAAGCCCACTATGAGACAACAGCAAAGGAGAACCTAAAAGTTTAATGGGACCTTGAATATTGTCCAGGAGAAACTGGGAGCCACACACTTTCCTGGTCTGACCACATCTGGAGTACTCTGGTCAGTTATGAGTGACACATTTTAGGAAAAACCATCATTAAGCTGAAGAGCATCCAGAGCAGGGCCCAACAAAGAATGCTAAAGTGCCGTAAGTTCGTGCCATATGAAGACTATTTGAAACAGCCAGGAATATTTAACATGGAGAAGCTAAGACTCAGGGAGAACACAATAGAGGTCAAAGTATTTTAAAGGCTATTGTAAGGTCCACAATTCCCCTGGTTAGAGAACCCTGTACCTCACACCACCATAACCATGGGGTGTTCTTTTGTTACCAAAGGAAGAGGCCATAGAGCTCTAGAGTGATTATGTGTAGTAGTTTCATCAATTGCTATGAATACTTAGAAAACAGGGACCATCTGGGACAACAGCCAGACAGTTTAGTGGATCTCCACTTAGAACTCCAAAAATCTCCATGGTAATTATAAAAACTGACAAAGACAGGAGTAGCTAGAAAATACATTACTTCTGATTGGTGGATATTTGTGCTTTTTTCCTTAGGAATGAGCTTGGGAGTTAATTCAATGTTATACCCAAACATAAGTCTGTGTGTGGATCATATACTGATCACCTGTGGGTCATAACATTTTTGTTTTGGTTTTCATAGGTCATTGTATTTTAAGCCATGACTCAGTGTCTGAAAAATAATTCAGTATCTAAGTTATGATTGTAAACAGATCACCATGTGTGGGTTTCCATTTTTCACAGAGTTCAAGTTTTTTTGGCTTTTCATTTATTACTGTATTTTTATGGTTTTTTTCCCTAATCAGTAACCCACAGCTGCCATGTAGATGTCTTTCATTTGGCTCCAGAGGAGAGGAGTAAGAACAATGGATGCAAGTTACAAAGAGGCAAAATTAGGCTTTATACACACACACACACACACACACACACACACACACACACGACTTCATAATAAATTAGAACTACCCAAAAGTGGAATGGGCTACCTTGGGAGGGAGTGGTTCCTATTTATTGGAGTTTCCTTAAACAGAGAGAATTAAGTATAACGGAATAGGGCTTCTATTACAGGTACAATTTAGACTAGATGATTTCTGAGATCCCTGCAGACACTGAAAATCTATAATACTGTGAGTACACCCAAATATTGAAATGCAAATTTTATTCCAAGTGAATACAGAGTGATTTCAGAGGCTAGGAAAGGCACTGACAATTGGAGTAATAGTAAAGGAAGACCCTGTGCAACACCTGATCTGAGCCTCAAAAAGAGCTAGAGATTCTGAGAGATGGGAATTCCCTCATTCCTGGAATGAGAAAGAACCTGTGCAAAGGTTACAAAGGACAGAAGTGTATGTAATGAGATCTACAAGGATGAGCATGTGTGGAGAGTAATGGAAAATAAGATTGGAGAGATAGGTTAGAGCCAGGTTGTGAAAGGTTTTTAAACGTCCAACTGAGAAATTTGAGTTTTCTCTTGGAGAAAATAGGGAAAATACTAAATATTTTTGAACAGGAAAGAGACATGATCCAGTTGTGCTTACTATTGTCATGGTTCAATAGTTCTCAGTCATGTCTGACTCTTTGTGACCCCATTTTGGGGTTTTTTGACAAAGATACTGGAGTGGTTTACCATTCCCTTCTCTAGCTCATTTTACAGGTGAGCAAACCAAGGTAAACAGGATTAGGTGATTTGCCCAGGGTCACACAGCTAGGAAATGTCTGAGGCTGGATTTGAACTCAGGGAAATGAGTCTACCTGATCCAGGCCTGCTGCTCTATCTCTCTGTGCCATAAAGTTGAGACCTAGATATGTAGATTGGGGAGGATTATTTTAATAGAGTAAATAATTAAACTCATTGGAGCTGCTAAGAGAGAGATAGACAGAGACAGACAGAGGGAGAAAAGGATTAGAGATTTAAAGAAAGAAGAGGGTTCTAGACAAAATTGGCAGCACATCCTTAAATAGAGGAAGGGACATTGATGATGATGATGATGTAGAGAAGCCCACTGAGAAGGAATAATCAGATAGCTAGGAGAAGCCTAAGAGAGCAGCATCAAAAAAAAAACCCAAACAAAAAACCAAATACACAAAAAACCAAAACCTAGAGTTTCAGAGAAGAATGTGATCTGAGAAAAGACCATTGGATTGAGCAATCAAAGGATGAGTTTCAGTTCAAGTGGTAAGATCACAAGTCCAAGAGGACATGGTACAGAAGTGAGAGGGAGTTTGCTACTGGACCCACCTTTTATTTCTGGGATTTTATCCCTCCAATATTTTTCTTCCTCCCCTTCTTAAGAATAGACAGAATCAAATTCCCTTCTTTTTATCCTGTCCCATTCTTTAGTCACATAGACCAGAGTGGGAAAATAGGTGTGAATGTTCTTGCACCTACCAAGGCAAGTTGGATTCATTTATATGTTAGAGGAAGTCTATCCTTTTCCTACCTCCTCCCCTATCTTTTGAGAAGAGAGGTACTTTTGAATCAGAATTTCTTATATCTCAGTAGAAGCAAGAGCCTTTATTGTTTCTACCATTGCTATTACATAGGTGGCAATTAGGTGGCTCAATGGATAGCACATTAGGCCTCAAATTGAGTTCAAATCCAACCTCAGACACCTACTAGCTGCATGACCCTGGGCAAGTCATTTAACCTTTGTTTGTCTTAATCCACTGGGGAAGGATATAGCAAACCACTCCAGTATCTTTGCCTAGAAAGGTCCATGGGGTCACAAAGGGTCTGACACCAGCGAACACAAAATAACATAGTACCTCTAGAGGATAAGACATCCTAAAATTTCCTAGAAATTTTCTAATCTTCTCTGAATGTATCCTCTCTATTACCCTCTTTAGTAAGCCAGGCCTTACATTGAGAAATATCACGCATCTGTTTCCAACACTTTTATTAGTCCTGTTCTGAAATTTTATTTTTTTCTCCTAACTAAAAGAAGAGAAGCATTGACAGAGTCTAGGGTTTGCAATGTGGCAGCAGCATTCATTGTAATATAAAAATTTTGTTTGATGTTTTTCAGCTTTTCTTCCAATGAGATATTTCACATTGTCTTCTATTTTTTCATTCTTTTGGTTTTGTTTTATTGTTCTTTGATTTCTCATAAAGTCATTAGCTTCCATTTGTTCTTTTCTAATTTTTAAGGAATTATTTTCTTCAGTGAGTTTTTGTACTTCCTTTTCCAATTCTACTTTTTTTAAGGCATTCTTCTCCTCATTGACTTTTTGGATCTCTTTTACTATTTGACCTCGTCTGTTTTTAAAGGTGTTATTTTCTTCAGTATTTTTTTTGTGTTTCTTTTACCAAACTGTTGACTGGTTTTTCATGATTTTCTTGCATCACTCTTATTTCTCTTCTCAATTTTTCCTCTACCTCTCTTGATTTTCAAAATCCTTTTTGAGCTCTTCCATGACCTTAGACCAATTCATATTTTTCTTGGGGGCTTTGGATGTAGGAACTTTGACTTTGTTATCTTCTTCTGAGTGTATGTTTTGATCTTCCTTGTCAGAATAGTAACTTTCTATGGTCAGAATTTTTATCTGTTGTTTGCTCATTTTCCCAGACTATTTATTATATTTTCATTAAAATAGGGCTCTACTTCCAGCATGGAGGGTGCCCTGTCCAAAACTTCAGGGGTTTTATGCAACAGTTTTCAGAGATCCTTCTAGGGACATATAAGTTTTCAGTTTTTCCAAGAGGATATGATTTACAGAGAGGTGTTTACTACTTTCCTAGCATGTGCTCCAGTTTGTGAAAGACCACAAGCACTCTTTTCTGCCCTGTAACTTTGAGGGGGGTCCCTGCTCCACTGTGCCTGCAAGCTCTGGTGTGCTAATGCTCCTTGTCACCCTGGGACTGCCACCCAGGACAATGAACTGGATGCAAATATGGGCAATGCGACAGTCCTGCCTCAGTGCTAGCAAAGAGACCTGTGTAATCTCCTGACCAGTTGTTCTACCCCCTTACCATCTGTGGGCTGAGCGCTCTGGAAGGAGCTACTGGCCACTGACACTGCTGCTGATTCAGTACCTCTCAAGGCCTGTTCCTGGTTTGCTTGGGCCCAGTATGTGCTGGCCTATCCTGTACTGGACTGTACTCTTCTCTCATTCTAGTGCAACAAACCTTTCCTGCTGACATTCTAAGTTGTCTTGGACTGGAAATTTATTTCACTGATTTTTGTGGTTCTGCCACTTTAAAATTTGGTTAAAGTGGGGGTTTGGGGTTTGGGGGGAGGGGTTTGGGGTTTGGGGAAGAGCTCAAGCAAGTCACTACATTTACTCTACTCTCTTGCCTCTGACTCCCCCCAGTTACATCTATTCCCTCTTTTGCTGAAGAGCTTGGGGCTCATGCAGAACCAGGAAGAAAATCCACCAGTGTTATATGATAGTTTAGTGCCCTCTTCTCAATTAATTCAGAGCCTTGGGGCAGCTAGGTGATGCAGAAGATAGAGTACCGGTGCAGGAGTTAGAAGGACAGAACTCAGGTTCAAATCTCACCTCAGACACTTTACACTCACTAGCTGTGTGACCTTGGGCAAGTCACTTCACCCCAATTGCCTCATCCTGGGTCATCTGCAGTCATCCTGATGAATATCTGGTCACTGGGTTCAGATGGCTCTGGAGGAGAAGTGAGGCTGGTGACCTGCACAGCCCTCTCTCACTCAAAACAAAGTCAAGTGCAAGTCGTGTCATTATTTCTCTGATGGCATGGTCTTCTTTGGCAACAAAGGATGAACACACACACAGTTCAGAGCCTAGAAAGGAAAAGCAGTAATGGGTAAGAGGCTTTTGGCAAAGAGCTGGAAGGGGGGGATGGAATCCCTCATTCTGAAGAAAGCATGTAGAAAACAGAGCATAGAGAAGATGATTGAAATGCATAGGGAAACTTATAGATGACACAGTTTTCATTTTGTGTGTGTGTGCAGGGGTGTTAGAGGACAAGGGGAGATGGGAAAAAGAGCATAGAAAGTTCTAAGACTTACTTGACATAGATCTAAATAAGATTAACTAACTTAAGTCTGGTGGCATAAGATGAATATGTGTTTTATCAAAGATGACATTTTCTTACCTGCTCATATGAATCTGTTTATAACAGATAATTATAACAGCTAACATTTATATAGCACTTACTATGTGTCAGGAACTGTGCTAAGTGCTTTGCAATTATTATCTCATTTGATCCTCACAGCAACCTTGGGAAGTTTGATGCAATTGTTTTCCCCATTTTACAGATTAAAAAAAAACTGAGACAAACAGAGGTTAAATGAGTTTCCCAGGCTCACAAAGCTATTAAGTATCTGAGGCTACTTTTGAACTCAGGTCTCCCTGACTTCCATTCTGAGACTCCATCCACTGTGTCACCTGACTGCCCCTAACAAATCCTTGGGTGGGCAGGGGAAATAGCGCCTAATAAAATAAAGGTCAGGGAAAAGAAATGTGAATCTTTCAGCTAGACCAGGGGTGAGGAACCTGTAGCCTTAGGCCATATATGGTTTTCTAGGTCCTTAAGTGTGGCTTTTTGACTGAATCCAAATTTTACAGAATGAATTCTTCTGGTTCAGGACATTCTCACTTAATGAGCAGTGATTTATATTTCTCTCTTTTAGCTCTTACTGTTCTAATTGTGATACAAGTATTATTTTAATTCTATAATAATGAAAATAGCTAGCATTTATATTTTTGTTCAGTTGTTTCATTCATATTTGACTTTTCATGACTCCATTTGAGATTTTCTTGGCAAAGATACTGGAGTGGTTTGTCATTTCCTTCTCCAGTTCATTTCACAGATGAAAAAATGGAGGCAAACAGGGTTAATTAGGTGACTTGCCCAGGGTCACACAGCTAGCAAGTGTCTGCGGCCAGATTTGAACAAGGAAAATGAGTTGTCCTGACTTCAGGCATGGTACCATATCAACTATGCCACCTAGCTGTCCTAACATTTATGTAGTGCACTTTATATTATCACTTTACATATATTAAGCAATTTATATGTCTTTTATAGAAGAATAAATTGAGTTCCAGAGAGGTTAAATGATTTGCCCAGTCACACAGTTAGTATTTGAGGTGGTAATTTTTTTTAATAATTAAATTTTATTTTATTTCCAGGTCTTTATTTTTTCCTTCACACTTCTACTCATTGAGAAAGTAAGAAAAATGAAACTTGCTATTCACATGTATAGTTAAGTAAAACAAATTATTCTAATGTCTACATCAAAAAAAGTCTCAATCTGTACTGTGAATCTATTACCTTTCTATCTGGAGGTGGATAACATGTTTCATTGGTAAATATATTGATCAGAATTTCTAAGTCTTTGAAAGTTGTCTTTATAATATTATTTCTATTATATACATCATCCTCCTAGTTCTGCAAAATGTTGTCTCCTTGTCTCTCTTTTAATTAGATCTAGTATTTTTTGCTGTTATTTTGTCTGACATGATAATTTCTATAGTGCCTTTTTAAACTTAAAGTAAAGCATAACAGATTTTATATCAGTCCCTTATTTTAACTTTGTGCAACTTTATGTTTCAAATGAATTTCTTTTAAGCAACTTATTTTTGTTTTCTTATTTTCATGCATTCAGGAAATTCTCTTCCGTATTACAGGTGAGTTCATGCTATTGGAATTCACAGTTATTATTGTTAATTTTATATTTTCATTCATATGATTTTCTTATTCTTTTTTTAAGAGTTTCTCTTGGTGGGGAGCCAAGATGGTGGAGTAAGACCAACTACTCACCTAAGCTCTAAGACAAACTCCTTCAGATACCTCTAAAAGGGAATTTGAATAAATTTTAGAGTGGCAAAATCCAGTAGGAGATAGAATGTGGCATTCCAACACAGTACAGACTGGAAGGTCGATGGGAGGGATCTGTTGCATGGGGCTGAGGGAACACACAACTCACAGTGTATAGACTGTACCAGTGTAGACCCTACCATAACAAAGCCAAACAGGAAACCTAGAGCAGTCTGAAATAGCAGCACCACTGCAGAATCTCAAGCATATCAGCCCAAGATGGGAGTCCAGTGGAACTGAGACAGAGAGAACCACAGAACACCAGGTAATTACAGCAGCCGCACCTGAGACTATCAGTCCACAAATTAAATGTCTGTAAGTCACCTACCTGAATTTCTGGGTGCCCAGATGGCAGAGTGATTGGTAAATGTTATACCCCCAGTCTTGTTGACCTTTAAAAACCCAGAGAATATTTCCTCAGGAAAAATCTGGGAATGGTAAGATCAGCTGAAGGGGTAAACAGTCTCTTAACCTGTGAGGGTAGGAAAATCACAAAGGGGTGTCTCTCTTACTGTGACTGAAGGAGACCAGTGCATGACCAGAGCTGTCCCATATAGCCCCACTTCAGTGAACTGGGAGGAGATCCTCAGTCCCAGGGAGGTGGAGTCTGTAATCATCAACAGCAGGACCCCAGGCCTGCCTCAGCACAGACAGGGGAATAAGGAAGACACTAGTGCAAATACTAGTTCACCAACCACTGAGCCTGCCTGTGCTCAGGAGAGGAGATTTCCTGTGGCCAAACCAACCCTCCCCCACACTTAATGCTCCAGGATAACTCCGAGGAAACTCAGAAAGACTTCACCTGGCTTCTGCTTTGGCATATCAGCCAGCTCAGCCCCAGGTAAGCTACAGCATTCTAGCCTCTAGCTGAAACAACCAGAGGCCACAATACACAAAGCCTCAATTTCTCAACACAAGAATAGTGGGACAGAGCCCCCTGTGCCCCAGAAGCATAGATCCACTTTAAAAGCCAGGAAAAGGGCAATCATCATGAGCAAGAAGAAAACCAGAAATGATAAGACCGTAGAAACTTTCTATGGGGACAAGGACCAAAACACGAATGTCAAAGAGGTTACCATTGAGACTGTACTCCCATCTGAAATATCAGAAGGGAATATAAACTTGTCTCAAGCCCAAAGAGCATTCTTGGAAGAGCTTAAGAAGGATTTTAAAAACCAAATTAGGGAAGTAGAAGAAAAACTGGCCAATGATTTTAAAAAAATATGAAAAAAGAAATCACGGAAGAATTTAAAAGGAAAATTGGACTAATAGAAAAGGAAGCAAAAAACCTAACTGAGAAAATGGGACAAATGGAAAAGGAAGTTCAAAAACTAACTGGAGATAATAACTCCTGAAAAGGAACAATTGGGCAGATGGAAAAGGAGATGCAAAAGTTAACTGAAAAAAATAATTTGATAAAAATTAGAATTGGGCAAGTAGAAGATAAGGACTCTATGAGACATCAAGAATCAGTCAAAACAAATTTAAGAATAAAAATATAGAAAGAAATGTAAAATATCTAATTGGAAAAACAACTGACCTAGAAAACAGATCCAGGAGAGTAAATCTAAGAACTATTGCTCTACCAGAAAGTCACGATGAAAAAATACCTTCCAAGAAATCATCAAGAAAAACTGTCCAGAAGTCCTAGATCCAGAGGGCAAAACAGTCATTGAAAGAATCCACCATTCACCTCCTGAAAGGGATCCCAAATTGAAATTCCAAATGAATATCGTTGCTAAATTCCAGAACTATCAAGGGAAGGAGAAAATATTGTAGGCAACTAGATAGAAACAATTCAAATATCGAGGAGTGAAGTTGCAGCTTCTACATTACAAGATCGAGAGAAATGGAATATGATATTCTGTAAGACAAAGGAGCTGGAACTACAACCAAGGATCAGTTACCCAGCAAAGTTGAGCGTAGCATTTCAGGCAAGCAGATGGACATTCAGTGAAATAAGGGATTCCCAGACCTTTCTGATAAAAAGACCAGAACTCAATAGAAAATTAGATCTTCAAACACAGGTCTCAAGAGAGGTATAAAAAGGTAAACAGAAGGAAAAAAAGTTGCTACTTAATATGGACAAACTGTTTACATCCCTATAAGGGAAGATGATACTTATTAATCTTGAGAATTGTACATTTTTTTGAAATATAAAAGGGACATAAACAGATAGAGGGAGTGGGTATAAACTAAATCATGTGATGATAAAAATGTGATTTATGTGTACTAAAGGATTGTAATGGGAGATGTGAAAAGGAGGAGGCAGAAAAAGATAAATTACATCACAAGAAGATACACAAAAACATACTACAGTAGAGGGAAAGAGGGGAGGGAAATGAGCATTGTTTGAGATTTACTCTCATCTGATTTGCTTCAGGGAGGGAACAACGAACTCAGTCAAGTATAGAAATCTAGTTCTATAGACAGTAGGAGGGGTAAGGGGAAGGAAAGGGTAGGGAGGTTAAAAGGGAGGGAACAAGTAGTAAGGGAAAGGGGAGTACAAGGGAGAGTGGATGAAAGAAAGGAGTGAAGACAGAGGGAAGCAGTGGTCAAAAATTAAAACTCTATTGTCGAGGGGAAAAGAGAACTAAAAGCATAAATGAGGGGAAAGAGGATGGAGTGAAAGACACAGATAGTAATCATAACTGTGAATGTGAATGGGATGAACTCTCCCATAAAACGGAGGCAGATAGAAGAATGGATTAAAAACCATAATCCAACAATATGTTGTTTACAAAAAATACATCTGAAATGGGGGAATACTCACAAGGCAAAGGTAAAAGGTTGGATTAGAATATATTATGCTTCAGCTGATGTAAAAAATCATGGGTAGCGATCCTAATCTCAGACAAAGCAAAAGTCGAAATAGATCTAATCAAAAGAGAAAAGGAAGAAAACTATATCGTCTTAAAAGGCACCATAGACAACGAACCAGTATCATTACTAAACATGTATGCTCCAAGTGGTATAGTATCCAGATTCTTAGAGGAGAAGTTAAGGGAGTTATAGGAAGAAATAAAAAGCAAAACTATACTGGTGGGGGACTTCTACCTCCCCCTCTCTGATCCTGAGAAGTCTAACCTCAAAATAAACAAGAAAGAAGTTAAGGAGGTATCTAAAACTCTGGATAAGGTAGATATGATAGCAATGTAGAAAAAACTGAATGGGAATAGAAAGGAATATGCCTTTTTCTCAGTGATACATGGCACATATACATACATTTACCATGTACTAGGGCATAAAAATCTCACAGTCCAGTGCAGAAAAGTAGAGATAGTCAATGTATTCTTCTGAGATTGTAGCTCGTAAAAATTGTATGTAATGAAAGACCATGGAAAGATAAACCAAAAATTAATTGGAAACTAAATAATCTAATCCTAAAGAATGAGTGGGTTAAACAACAAATCATAGAAATAATCAACAACTTCATTCAAGAGAATGACAATAATGGACAACCTACCAAAACTTATGGGGCACTGCAAAAGCAGTGCTTAGGGGAAATTTTGTATCATTGAATGACTACATGAATAAAATAGAGAAAGAGGAGAACAATGAATTGGGCATGCAGCTGAAAAGCTAGAAAAAGAACAAATTGAAAATCTCCAAATAAATACCAAATTAGAAATACTGAAAACCAAAGGAGAGATGAATAAAATTGAAATTAAGAAAACTGTTGAATTAATAAATAAAACTAAGAGTTGGTTTTATGAAAAAAACAATAAAATTGATAAACCTTTGGTCAATTTGGTCAATTTGATTTTAAAAAAAAGAAAGAAAGAAGAAAACCTAATTACTAAAATCAAAAGTGAAAAAGGTGAACTCTCACCTCCAATGAGGAGGAAATTGAAACAATAATTAGAAATGACTTTGCCCAACTGTATGCTCATAAATTTTACAATTTAAATGAGATGGATGAATATTTTAAAAAATATAAATTGCCCAGATTAACAGAAGAGGAAGTTGAATACTTAAATAACCCCATCTCAGAAAAAGAAATTGAACAAGCCATCAACGAACTCTAGGAAGAAACCTCTAGGGCCAGATGGATTTACAAGTGAATTTTATCAAATATTTAAAAAAACAGTTAATTTCAATACCATATAGACTATTTGGGGAAATTGGTGAAGAAGTCCTACCAAATTCTTTTCATGATACAAATATAGTTCTGATACCTAAACCAAGAAGAGCCAAAAGAGAGAAAGAAAATTATAGACCAATATCCCCAATGAATATAGATGCAAAAATTTTAAAAAGATATTAGCAAATGTGTCACCAAGGCAATATTCACAGCACTGGTGGTGACTATGAATATGCCAGCATAGTTCTCAATCACAAAACATAAAAGACTCTCCATATAGAAGGCAGAAGAAAAACATTTATTTAACACCAGAAAGCACAATCCCAGAAGCAAAATCCGTCATTATGACCAAGAAGTTAATAAACATGATCACAAGGGAGGGCAAAGTCATTCTCAAGCTTCTCCTCCCCCAGCCAGGGTTTTCTCAACTGTCAACTGTCACAATGTGTCAGTTGGTCCTGTGTCAATTGGCCTGTGTTCTTTCCCCTCTGAGCTGACCCCACTCACTTTCAGTTCTGCTCCACCCTTCCCATTCCCCCTCTTCAGCAAGCTCCTCCCACCACATTTGACCCAGACTTCTAGGCTGTCCAAGCAGATCATATGAGCCTGTTGATTAGTCAAAAAGATCTTTCCATTTTAAATTACTATTACAACAAAAAGGATAGAGCAACTAATCATGAGAATAATACATTATGATCAGGTAGGATTTATACCAGCAATGCAGGACTGGTTTAATATTAGGAAAACTATCAGCATTATTGATCATATCAACAACAAAACTAATAGACAACATATGATTATCTCAATAGACACAGAAATAGCTTTTGGCAAAATACAACACTCATTCCTATTGAAAACACTGTAGAGCATAGGAATAAATGGAGCCTTCCCTAAAATATTAAGCAGTATCTACCTAAAACCATCAACAAGCATTATATGTAATTTGGATAAACGATGCATTTCCAATAAGATCAGGGGTGAAACAAGGATGTCCATCATCACCACATAAAATATCTGGGCTTCTATCTGACAAAACAAACCCAGGGACTATATGAACAAAATTACAAAACACTTCTCTCACAAATGAAGTCACATCTAAGTAAATGGAAAAAACACTAATTGTTGGTGGGTTGGCTGAGCTAATATAATAAAATGACAATTCAACCAAAATTAACTTACTTCTTCAGTGCCATACCAATCAAACTACCAGATAATTATTTTCTAGAGCTAGAAAAAATAATATCAAAATTCATCTGGAAGAACAAATGTTCCAGAATTATCAAAGCAACTAATGAAAAGAAATGGTAGGGAAGGTGGCCTAGCCCGACCAGATCTCAAATGGTATTATAAAGCAGCAATCATTAAAACCACTTGGTAATGGCTAAGAAATAGAAGCGTAGACCAGTGGAATAGGTTAGGTATTCAAGACACAGTAGTCAATGAATAAACCCAACAACACCAGCTTCTAGGATAAGAACTCACTGTTTGACAAAAATTGCTGGGAAAACTGGAAAACAGAGTGGCAGAAACTAGGCATAGTCCAATGTCTGGTGCCATACATAAGAATAAAGTCCAAATGGATATGTGATCTAGGTATAAAGATTGATACTATAAGCAAATTAGAGGAGTAAGGAAAAGTGTATTTGCCAAATTTATGGAGAATGGAGAAATTTTTAAATCTCTTTAATGTTTATTTATTTTTAGTTTTCAACAATCATTTCCATAAAATTTTCCATTCCAAATTTTCTCCCCATCTCTTTCCTCCCCCCACTCCAAAACACCATGCATTCTAATTACCCCTTCCCCCAATCTGCCCTCCCTTCTATCATACCCCTCCCTTCCCTTATCTCCATCTTCTATCTTTTCTTGTAGGACAAGATAGATTTCTATATTCCATTACCTGTATTTCTTATTTCCCAGTTGTATGTACAAACAATTCTCAACATTCATTCCTAAGACTTTGAGTTCCAACTTCTCTCCCTTTGTCCCTCCCTACCCATTCCCACTGAGAAAGCAAGTAATTAAATATGGACTATATATGTGTAGTTTTTCAAAAGACTTCCATAATAGTCATGTTGTGTAAGACTAACCATATTTCCCTCCATCCTGTCCTGCCCATTTATTCTATTCTCCCTTTTGACCTTGTCTGTCCCAAAAAGTGTTTACTTCTAATTACTCTTTCCTTCCATTTGCCCTCCCTTCTGTCATCCCTCACCCCATTTATCCACTTCTCCCCTACTTTCCTGTAGTGTAAGATAGATATTCATACCAAATTGAGTGAGCACGCTATTCCCTCCTTGAGCCAAATCTGATGAGAGTAAGCTTCACTTTCTCCCTCTCACTTCCCCCCTTTTCTCTTCCATTGAAAAAACTTTTTCTTACCTCTTTTATGTGAGATAATTTACCCCATTCTATTTCTCCCTTTTTCCTCCCAATACCTTCCTCTCTCACCCCTTAATTGTATCATCCCTTCCTATTCAACTCACCCTGTACCCTCTGCCGATATGTTGATAATCCCTCTAACTACCCAAATACTGAGAAAAGTTTCAAAGGTTACAAACATTTTATTTCCATGAAGGAATGTAAACAGTACAACTTTAGTAAATCCCTTATGATTTCTCTTTCCTGTTTATCTTTTCATGCTTCTCTTGGTTCTGGTGTTTGAAAGTCAAATTTTCTATTCAGCTCTGGTCTTTTCATCAAAAATGCTTCAAAGTCCTCTTTTTCACTGAATGATCATTTTTTCCCCTGAAGTATTATATTCAGTTTTGCTGGGTAGGTGATTCTTGGTTTTAATCCTAGGTCCTTTGACTTCTGGAATATCCTATTCCAAGCTCTTTGATCCCTTGATATAGAACCTGCTAGATCTTGTGTTATCCTGATTGTATTTCCACAATACTATAATCATTTCTTTCTAGGTGCTTGCAATATTTTCTTCTTGACCTGGGAACTCTGGAATTTGGCTGCAACATTCCTAGGAGTTTCTCTTTTAGGGTCTCTTTCAGGAGGGGACTGGTGGATTCTTTCAATATATATTTTGCCCTCTAGTTCTAGAATATCAGGGCAGTGTTCCTTGACAATTTCATGAAAGATGATGTCTAGGCTCTTTTTTTGATCATGGCTTTCAGGTAGTCCCATAATTTTTAAATTGTCTCTCCTGGATCTATTTTGCAGGTGAGTTGTTTTTCTAATGAGATATTTCACATTATCTTTCATTTTTTCATTCTTTTGGTTTTTTTGTAATTTCTTGGTTTCTCATAAAGTCATTAACTTCCATCTGCTCCATTCTAATTTTGAAAGAACTGTTTTCTTCAGTGAGCTTGTGAACCTCCGTTTCCATTTGTCTAATTCTGCTTTTTAAAGCATTCTTCTCCACATTGTCTTTTTGGACCTCTTTTTCCATTTGAATTATCCTATTTTAAAAGGTATTATTTTCTTCAGCATCTTTTAGGGTCTTCTTTAGCAAGCTGTTGACTTGCTTTTCATGATTTTCTTGCATCGCTCTGATTTCTCTTCCTACTTTTTCCTCCACCTCTCTTATTTGATTTTCAAAATCCTTTTTGAGCTCTTCCATGGCCTGAGACTATTGCATATTTATTTTGGAGGTTTTGTATGCAGAAGCCTTGACTTTTGGGTCTTCTTCTGATAGTATGCGTTGTCCTTCCTCATCTGAAAGATGGAAGAAAACATCTGTTCGCCAAGAAAGTAGCCTTCTATGATCTTATTTTTTCCCCTTTTTTGGACATTTTCCCAGTCAGTTCCTTGATTTTTGAGTCATTTGTCAAGAGGAGGGTATACTCTGGGGACCTGTAAGTTCTCAGTTCCTCCAACATGGCACAATCAAGGGAAAGGAGTTTACTCCTCTCCTGGCCTGAGCTCTGGTGTGCGAGCTACCACAAATTTTTCTGCCAAGGATCCCGTCCAAAACCTCCTCCAGTTCCACCACACCAGGGCTCCTCCTTACCCCAGGGCTGGTACTCAGTGTTGAGATTAAGATCACCTGCTCAATTCCCCCAGGGGCTTTTGGGGGAGGGGTCCAAAAATGCATGCTGCTACTGCAGTGGGTGCTGCATGCGATCCAGACTGCATCCCCTTCTCCTGGGTGAAAGACCTTTCTCGCTGATGTCTGAAGCTGTCTTTAGCATTTGTGAGTTGAACAATCTGGGAACTGCTGCTGCTGGTGGAGCACTAAAGCCTGTTCTGAGCCCTGATCCTGCTGCACCATGCAGCCCATACTGGGCTGTGATCTGCTCCACATCAGGTGCGATAGATCTTTTCTGTAGGTTTTTCATGCTGTGTTGGGCTGGAAATCTCTTCCACTCTGTCGTTTTGCAGCTTCTGTTGCTCTAGAATTTGTTTAAAGTCATTTTTAACAGGTATTTTATGGGCTATTGGAGAGAGCTTTTACAGGTCCATCTTTCTACTCTGCCATCTTGGCTCTGCCTCCCAAATGGAGAAATTTTTGACCAAATAAGAAATAGAGAGCATTATGAAATGCAAAATGGATAATTTCTAAATCACTGTTGATTAGAGAGATACAATTCTAAACATTTCTGAGGTACCACATCATCACACCTATCAGATTGACTAACATACAAAACAGGAAGATGATAAATGTTGGAGAAGATGTGGGAGAGTTGGTACACTAATTCATTATTGGTGGAGCTGTGATCTGATCCAACCATTTTGGAGAGCAATTTGGAACTATGCCCAAAGGGCTACAAATGTGTGCATACCCTTTGACTGAGCAATTGCTTCTAAGACTGTACCCCAAAGAGATCGTAATAATGGAAAAAGGTCCCACATGTACAAAAATACTTATAGCAGCTCTCTTTGTGATGGCCAAGAACTGGAAATTAAGGGATGCCCATCAATTGGGGAATGGCTGAACAAGTTGTGGTATATGAATGTAATGGAATACTGTTGTACTGTAAGAAATGATGAACAGGAAGACCTGTATGATCTGATGCTGAGTGAAAGGAGCAGAACCAGGAGAACTGTTTACACAGCAACAACCACAGTGTGCAAGGAATTTTTCTGGTAGACTTAGCCCTTCACAGCAATGCAAGGAGCTAAAAAATCCCCAATGGACTCGAGGCAAAACGCCTTCCACATCCAAAGCAAGAACTATGGAATTGGATCACAGAATGAAACAGACCATTTTCTCATGTGTTATGTTTTGTTTTGATGGTTTCTCCCATTCATTTTCATTCTTCTATGTGTATATGTATGTATGTATGTATATATATATATATATATATATATATATATATATATACACATATATATATATATGATGTATTTCATAAGAATGCATGTGTAGAACCTATATAAGATTACACACCATGGGGGCAAAGCCAAGATGGTGGAGTAGAAAGACATAAAAAATGCAAGCGCTCCCTACACAGCCCATAAAATAGCTGTAGAGAGGGACTCTCAACAAATTTGGGAGCAGCAGAAGTGGAGAACAACAGCTTAGAGGAGATTTCCAGCCCAGGGTGACCTGAAAGGCCCACAGGAAATGTCAGTTGCTCCCAATACAGAGTGGAGCCCAGCCCAGTCTTGGCCAGGCAGGGAGACATGACTCTGGGAGGAGAACACCTTAGGGGCAGAATCTCCAGTTGCGGAATCCCCAGTGCCAAAGGTCAGTGACAGGGTTTTTTTTTCAGCTGGCCAGGAAGGGAGAAGGGCCTTCCCATAGCTCTGGCAGCAGGTAGAAGCCACAGAGGCCACACAACAGCCTGTACAGCCGCCATATCCATTGTTGGATCATAAAGCCCCTGGGAGCACTGAGGAGCTGAGTCTTACCTCAGCCCTGTGTAGAGGCCCTGAGGTCTTTGTCTCACACTGCATGGAGGCCCTGCCCCCACAGCTTGACTTAATCCCAGGCCCCCAGTGCTGGTTTAGCAGAACCAGAAACCAGGTAGCTGTGGAGAGGAAACGCTGCTAAGATTCTGGGCACAAAAATCTCTTCTTGCTCCCAGACCCTTGTACACACTTGATTGTGCCACCTTAGAGGAACTGAGATTTTACAGATTCCCAGAGTATACCCTACTCTTGACAAAGGACCCAAAAGTCAAGTAAATGGTTCGGAAAATGCCCAAAAAAGGGGAAAAAGAATAAGACCATAGAAGATTACTTTCTTGGTGAACAGATATCTTCTCCCATCCTTTCAGAGGAGGAAGAAAAATGCTTACCATCAGGGAAAGACATAAAAGTCAAGGCCTCTGTATCCCAAACATCAAAAATAAATATCCAATGGTCTCAAGCCATGGAAGAGGTCAAAAAGGATTTTGAAAATCAAGTAAGAGAATGGAGGAAAAACTGGGAAGAGAAATGAGAAAGATGCAAGAAAAGCATGAAATGCAGGTCAACACCTTGCTAAAGTAGACTCCCAAAAAAATGCTGAAGAAAATAACACCTTGAAAAATAGGCTAACTCAACTGGCAAAAGAGGTTCAAAAAGCCAATGAGGAGAAGAATGCTTTCAAAAGCAGAATTAGCCAAATGGAAAAGGAGGTTCAAAAACTCACTGAAGAAAATAGGTCTTTGAAAATTAGAATGGAACAGATGGAGGCTAATGACTTTGTGAGAAATCAAGAAATCACAAATCAAAACCAAAAGAATGAAAAAATGGAAGATAATGTGAAATATCTCATTGGAAAAACAACTGACCTGGAAAATAGATCCAGGAGAGACAATTTAAAAATTATGGGACTACCTGAAAGCCATGATCAAAAAAAGAGACTAGACATCATCTTTCATGAAATTATTAAGGAAAACTGCCCTGACATTCTAGAACCAGGGAGGCAAAATAAATATTCAAGGAATCCACCAATCACTGCCTGAAAGAGATCCAAAAAGAGAAACTCCTAGGAACATTGTGGCCAAATTCCAGAGTTCCCTGGTCAAGGAGAAAATATTGCAAGCAGCTAGAAAGAAGTAAAGTATTGTGGAAATACAATCAGGATAACACAAGATTTAGCAGCTTCTACATTCGTGGAATATGATATTCCAGAAGTCAAAGAAACTAGGACTAAAACCAAGAATCACCTACCCAACAAAATTGAGTATAATACTCCAGGGGAAAAAATGGTCATTCAATGAAATAGAGGACTTTCAAGCATTCTTGATGAAAAGACCAGAGTTGAAAAGAAAATTTGACCTTCAAACACAAGAATCGAGAGAATCATGAAAAGGTAAGCAGCAAAGAGAAATCATAAGGGACTTACTAAAGTTGACCTATTTACATTCCTACATGGAAAGACAATATTTGTAACTTTTTTCAGCATCTGCGTAGTTGGTGGGATTACACAAACACACACACACACACACACACACACACAGAGAAAGAGAGAGGCAGAGAGCACAGGTTGAATTGAATAGGATGGGATCATATCCTATAAAAATGACATTAAGGGGTAAGAGAGAAATATATTGGGAGGAGAAAGGGAGAAATGGAATGGGGCAAATTATCTCTCATAAAGGAGGCAAGTAAAAGACTTTTCAGTGGAGAGAAAAAGAGGGAAGGTGAGAGAAAAAACATGAAGCTTACTCTCATCACATTCAATGAAAGGAAAGAATAAAATGCATACTCATTTTGGTATGAAAACTTATCTTACAATACAGTAAAGTGGGGGAGAAGGGGAGAAGCAAGGTTGGGGGGGATGATGGAAGGGAGGGCAGGGGGAGGAGGGAGCAATTTGAAGTCAACACTCTTGGGGAGGGACAGAATCAAAAGAGAGAATAGAAGCAGTGGGGGGCAGGATAGGATGGAGGGAAATATAGTTAGTCTTACACAACATGGCTATTATGGAAGTCATTTGCAAAACTACACAGATATGGCCTATATTGAATTGCTTGCCTTCCCAAAGGGAATGGGTGGGGAGGGAAGGAAGAAGAGAAGTTGGAACTCAAAGTTTTAGGAAAAACTGTTGAGTACTGTTCTTACAACTAGGAAATAAGAAATACAGGTAATGGGGTATAGAAAATTATCTTGCCCTACAGGACAAAAGAAAAGATGGGGATAAGGGAAGGGAGGGATGTTAGAAGAGAGGACAGATTGGTGATAGGGGCAATTAGAATGCTCGGCATTTTGGGGTGGAGGGAGCAGAGAAATGGGGAGAAAATTTGGAACCCAAAATTTTGTGGAAATGAATGTTGAAAACTTAAATAAATAAATTTATAAATGCTTGTTTAAAAAAAAAAAGATTACACACCATCTTGGGGAGAGGAAGGGGAGAATCTAAGATATATAGAAGCAATTGTATAAAACCGAAAACAAATAAAGTAAATAATTTAAAAAAGACTTTGTCTTAATTATGATTAATTCTTCTATTATTCTACTCTCCATCTTACTATTCCCTTTCCTTATCCCCTTTCCCAAATGCTTCTCTGTTGGAAAAAATGCTATTCTGTAACTAACCCTCTGTTTGTTTATGTATTCTTCCTTCCTTAGATTAATTCAAATGAGGATGAGAATGAATCAGTTCAGGTTCATTGGTCTTCTTTTTACTACCAATTTCTCCTCCTTATCCTATAGACTTCTACTTGTTCATCCTAATTATGTGAAATAGGTCCCCCAATCTTTTATCTCCCTCCTCACCTCTCTGTATTGGTCTTGCCTTCCTTTCCACTTTTAAAAGATCATTGAAATGTAAAAGAATCACTCCCAGGCCCTTTGTCTAATTACTCTTCCTCTGAGGTTTGGTGGTAGTGACAGAATTCTGAGGAGATATGGATATTATTACATTACATTAGAATTCTAATTACATTAGAATGTATATTTTATCCATGTTTAATCCCTTATACTCTGTGTTTTTATTTTTATTTTTGCTTCTCTTAATGCTCATTTCAAAGTTCCTACACAGTTCTTATCAGAAAAGCTTAGATGTCCTCTATTAAAGGTCTATTTTTTCCCCTGTAGGTAAGTTATTCTTGGATATAGACTTAGATCTTTTGCTTTTAGAATGCCATATTGCAAGCTCTCCACTTAATTAAAGTGGCTGCAAAATCTTCTGTGACTCCTTAGTACGTAAATTCTTTCTTTCTGACTGCTTGAAGTATTTTTCTTTGACCTGGAAGTTCTGGAGTTTGGCTATAATATTCCAGGGAGTTTTCCACTGGGGCTTCTTTCAGGAATTGAGTAAAGAATTCTATCTATTTCGACTTTTCCCTCTGGCTCTAAACTGATGTGGTATTAAATGTGAGTCTTACTAATTCCAAGTTCAAGACCCAGTTATCTGTATACATTTCCACTTCTGTTTTGGAAGATAAACCTGTGTCAAAGTAAGTCATCAGGTATAATCTTCCAAGACATGTTATTGCTAAAGACAAATGAACTCTAGTATATATGAAATAAACATGTTTTCATGTGTTTTCACCTGAATAGTGCAGGCAGTATCTCAGTTGGATGAATTAATAGTGCATTTGTGTGTGTCAAGTGAAAAACAATTTTGAATGGTATAATTTGGAACGCTTAAGATATAATTGTAAAATTGAAAAGTAGCCATCTTAAGATAGTATTCTACTACAAATCAGCTTATGTCTGTGTACCCTAAATGTACCTACTAAAACAAATCGTATGCAGAGTATGAAATTTGAAAATGTGATTTTAAAAATGATGGATCAGGAGAATTTAAAACCAATTTAAATCAGGAGAGTTTAAAACCAATTTAAAACAGGGGGAAAAGTTTTATGAGTAGCTAATGTCTAGAAATATTTAGTCACAACTGTTAACAATGTATTCCTAAATTAATGAAAGGAATGCTACACTTGTATTTAGGAGAAACTTATGGTCTGCCCTTGCTTGCTGAATGGCCTGAGAAGTATGCCATATGGTACCAACAGCCAAAAGTCAAGAAATAATGAACCCTGCATGAGATCCCCTACTAGAAAATTGGGTACACATTTAAACATTCGTAAATGTTTATTTTACATCAGTTCCATTTTTCAATACTCTGTTCTCATCCCTTGTAACAAAGTATAAAAAATATTTTAAAAACCAGTTCATCAAAAACTAACACATTAACCAAGTCTAGCATTATAGTCAATGTTTGTATCCATAGTCCATCATCTCTGCAAAAATTGAGGGAGGTAAATTCCCATGTTTCTTCTTTGGGACCAAGCTTAGTTATTATAATTTCACAGCATTTTGTTTCAATTGTTTTCTTTCCATTTACTTTGTTTCAGTCATTGTATATTGTTTTCCTGATTCTGAGTCCATTAATGTTCATCTAAGTTTTCTCATGCTTTTCTGAATTCTTTTAACATTAATTTTTGATTATATTTATGTATCATTCCTTGTTTAGTCATTCCTCCATCAATGAACACTTACTATTTTTGTTAATTCTTTTATGCTATAAAAATTGAAAATTTAAATATTTTCACACGTATGGAGCCTTTCTTTTTCTTGACACCTTTGAAGTATATGCCTAACAGTGGGATTTCTGAGTCAAGGTATATAGACATTTTAGTCTTTTCCTTAGAAAGGTGCCAAAGTATTTTATTTTTTATTTTTATTTTTTTTTATTTTTTTAATTTATTTTTATTTTTTTTTATTTATTTATTTTTATTTTGTAATGTTTAACAATCACTGCCATACAATTGTGATTTTATCCCCCCCACCTACCCCCCACTGCCCCCCTCCCTCCCCACGACTGCATACAATTCTGTATAGATTCTACATATACTTTCCTATTGAGTATATTTTCACTATAGTCATGCTATGTAGTCAGACTAAGATAAATGAAAGAAATCGTATAACAAATCAGAACATGATACACAAACACATACACATACACAAACATGATCTGCTACAATATGTGAGTGACTTCCATATTTCTCTCTCTGAGTGTGGCAGGCATTTTGCCTTGAGATCCTCCATTGGGATTTTTTTTTTTTTTTTGGTAAGAAGTTCTTGTGTTATTACACAAATCTAAGTCTACCAGAAAAAACTCTCACACACTGTGGTTGTTGCTGTGCATAAAGTTCTACTGGTTCTGCTCCTTTCACTCAGCATCAGGTCATATAAGTCCTTCCAGGCCTCTCTGAAGTCTTCTTGTTCATCATTTCTTATGGCACAATAGTACTCCATTACATTCATATACCATAATTTATTCAGCCATTCCCCAATTGATGGACATCCCCTTGACTTCCAGTTTTTGGCAACTACATAGAGTGCTGCTATAAATATTTTTGTACATGTGGGACCCTTTCCCATTTTTATGATCTCTTGGGGATATAGTCTTAGTAGCGATATTGCTGGGTCAAAGGGTATGCACATTTTTGTAGCCCTTTGGGCATAGTTCCAAATTGCTCTCCAGAATGGTTGGATGCGCTCGCAGCTCCACCAACAATGAATTAGTGTTCCAACTTTCCCACATCCTCTCCAGCATTTATCATTTTCTTGTTCTGTCATGTTTGCCAATCTTATAGGTGTGATGTGGTACCTCAGAGTTGTTTTAATTTGCATCTCTCTAACCAATAGTGATTTGGAGCATTTTTTCATATGATTATAGATAGCTTTAATTTCTTCCTCTGAAAATTGCCTGTTCATATCCTTTGACCATTTATCAATTGGGGAATGACTTGTATGATTATACATTTGGATCAGTTCTCTATATATTCTAGAAATGAGGCCTTTATCCCCGAGCTTAGCTGTAAAAATTCTTTCCCAATTTACTACATCCCTCCGGATTTTGGTTGCATTGGGTTTGGTTGTGCCAAAACTCCTCAGTTTAATGTAATCAAAGTTATCCATTTTGCATTTCATAATGCATTCTATCTCTCCTTTAGTAAAGAATTCTTCCCTTCTCCATAGATCTGATAAATACACTATTCCTTGCTTCTCCAGTTTATTCATGGTATCAATCTTTATACCTAAATCATGTACCCATTTGGACTTTATTCTTGTGTACGGTGTCAGGTATGGGTCTATGCCTAATTTCCGCCACACTGTTATCCAGTTTTCCCAGCAATTTTTGTCAAACAATGAGTTCTTATCCCAGAAGCTGGGGTCCTTGGGTTTATCAAATAGAAGGTTGCTATATTCCTTGCCTACTGCATCTTGAGTGCCAAGACTATTCCACTTGTCTACCTCTCTGTTTCTTAGCCAATACCAAGTGGTTTTGATAATTGCTGCTTTATAGTACAGTTTGAGGTCTGGTAGCGCTAGGCCACCTTCCCAAGCATTTCTTTTCATTAGTCCCTTTGATATTCTGGACCTTTTGTTTTTCCAAATGAATTTTGATATTATTTTGTCCAGCTCTAGAAAGTAATTGTCTGATAGTTCAATTGGTATGGCACTAAATAGGTATATTAATTTGGGTAGAATTGTCATTTTTATTATATTAGCCCGGCCTACCCATGAGCAACTAATGTTTTTCCATTTACTTAAATCTGACTTTATTTGTGCAAAAAGTGTCTTGTAATTGTGTTCATATAATCCCTGGGTTTGTTTTGGCAGGTAGACTCCTAAGTATTTTATACTGTCTACCCTAACTTTAAATGGGATTTCTCTTTCTATCTCTTGCTGTTGGAATTTGTTGCTAATATATAGGAATGCAGAAGATTTGTGTGGGTTTATTTTGTACCCTGCAACTTTGCCAAAGTTGTTTATTAATTCTAGTAATTTTTTACTTGAATCTCTGGGATTCTCTAGGTAAATCATCATATCATCTGCAAAGAGTGATAACTTAGTTTCTTCTTTGGCTATTTTAATTCCTTGGATATCTTTATCTTGTCTAATTGCTACAGCTAACATTTCTAGTACCATATTAAATAATAGTGGTGATAATGGACAACCTTGTTTCACCCCTGATCTTATTGGGAATGCATCTAGCTTATCCCCATTGCATATAATGCTTGCTGAAGGTTTTAGATAGATACTGCTTATTATTTTATGGAAAGTTCCCTTTATTCCTACATTCTCCAATGTTTTTAGTAGGAATGGATGTTGTATTTTGTCAAAAGCTTTTTCTGCATCTATTGAGATAATCATGTGGTTTTTGTTAGCTTTGTTGTTGATGTGATCGATAATGCTAATAGTTTTCCTAATATTGAACCAGCCCTGTAGTCCTGGTATGAATCCTACCTGATCATAATGTATTAATCTCATGATAAGATGCTGTATTCGTTTTGCTAGAATCTTATTTAAAATTTTTGCATCTATATTCATTAGGGAAATTGGTCTATAATTTTCTTTCTCTGTTTTGTCTCTTCCTGGTTTGGGTATCAAAACCATATTTGTATCATAGAAAGAATTTGGGAGGACTCCTTCTTCCCCAATTTTCAAGAATAGTGTATGTAGTATTGGAATTAACTGTTCTTTAAATGTTTGATAGAATTCACTTGTGAATCCATCTGGCCCTGGAGATTTTTTCCTAGGGAGTTCATTGATGGCTTGTTCAATTTCTTTTTCTGAGATGGGGTTGTTTAAGTATTCAACTTCCTCTTCTGTTAATCTGGGCAATTTGTATTTTTTAAAATATTCATCCATCTCATTTAGATTATCGAATTTGTGGGCATAAAGTTGGGCAAAGTAGTTTCTAATTATTGTTTTAATTTCCTCCTCATTGGAGGTGAGTTCACCCCTTTCATTTTTAATATTAGTAATTTGGTTTTCTTCTTTCTTTTTTTTAATCAGATTGACCAAAGGTTTATCAATTTTATTAGTTTTTTCATAAAACCAACTATTGGTTTTATTTATTAATTCAATAGTTTTCTTAATTTCAATTTTATTAATCTCTCCTTTGGTTTTAAGTATTTCTAATTTGGTATTTACTTGGGGATTTTCAATTTGTTCTTTTTCTAGCTTTTTTCAACTGCAAGCCTAAGTCATTGATCTCCTCTTTCTCTATTTTATTTATGTAAGCATTCAGAGATATAAAACTTCCCCTAATAACTGCTTTTGCAGTATCCCATAAGTTTTGGTATGTTGTCTCACTATTGTCATTCTCTTGAATGAAATTGTTGATTGTTTCTATGATTTCTTCTTTAACCCAACCCTTCTTTAGAATTAGATTATTTAGTTTCCAATTGATTTTTGGTTTCTCTTTCCATGGCCTTTTATTACATGTAATTTTTAATGCATTATGATCTGAAAAGGATGCATTGATTATCTCTACCTTTCTGCACTGGATTGTGAGATTTTTATGTCCTAGTACATGGTCAATTTTTGTAAATGTTCCATGTACCGCTGAGAAAAAAGTATATTCCTTTCTATTCCCATTTAATTTTCTCCAAAGATCTATCATATCTACCTTATCCAGAGTTTTATTTACCTCCTTAACCTCTTTCTTGTTTATTTTGAGGTTGAATTTATCGAGTTCAGAGAGGGGGAGGTTGAGGTCCCCCACTAGTATAGTTTTGCTATCAATTTCTTCCTTCAACTCCCCCAACCTCTCCTCTAAGAATCTGGATGCTATACCACTTGGAGCATACATGTTTAGTAGTGATATTGCTTCATTGTCTATGGTGCCTTTTAGCAGGATATAGTTTCCATCCTTATCCCTTTTGATTAGATCTATTTCTGCTTTTGCTTTGTCTGAGATTAGGATTGCTACTCCTGCCTTTCTTACATGAGCTGAAGCACAATATATTCTGCTCCATCCTTTGACCTTTATCCTATGTGTATCCCCCCGTTTCAAATGTGTTTCTTGTAAGCAGCATATTGTTGGATTATGGCTTTTAATCCATTCTGCTATCCGTCTCCGTTTTATGGGAGAGTTCATTCCATTCACATTCACAGTTATGATTACAATCTGTGTATTTCCCTCCAACCTCTTTCCCACCATTTGTGCTTTTAGCTCTCCCGTCTCCCTTCCCCTCCTCAATAGTATTCACTTTTCTCCCCCTCCTCCTGCAGCCTTCCCCTCCTTCTTTTGACCCCCCTCCCTTTTAGTTCCCTTTACTCTTATTGCTTCTTTCCTCCCTTTTAGCCACCCTCCCCTTTCTTCCCCCTTCCCCTCCTACTACCTATAGAGCTAGTTAGGCTTATCTAGTTAAGATTATTGTTCCCTCCTTTGAACAAATCAGATGAGAGTACCTCTCAAACAATGCTCATCTCCCTCCCCTCTTTCCCTCTACTATAGTTTTGTACTTCTTCCTGTGATGTAATTTGCCATTTTCTGCTTCCCCCTTTCCGCACCTCCTATTACATTCCCTTCTCATACTTAAATCATATTTTTGACATGACATCATTTACTTTATGCCCGTTCCCTCTACATATATCCCTTTTATCATAATAGCTGCACAGTTCTCAAGATTAACAGGTATCATCTTCCCTTATAGGGAGGTAAACAGTTTGCCCTAATTGAGTAGCAAGTTTTTGTTTTTGTTTTTCCCCCTCTGTTTACCTTTTTATGATTCTCTGGAGACCTGCATTTGAAGATCAAATTGTCTATTGAGTTCTGGTGTTTTGGTCAGGAAGCTCTGGAAATCCCTTATTTCGTTGAATGACTTTCTCCTTGCCTGAAATGTTATGCTGAACTTTGCTGGGTAGTTGATCCTTGGTTGAAGTCCCAACTCCTTTGCCTTACGGAATATTGGGTTCCAATTCTTTCTATCTTTTAACGTAGAAGCTGCAAGGTCCTGTGTGATCCTGACTGTGTGTCCTTGATATTTGAATTGTTTCTTTCTGGCTGCTTGTAGTATTTTCTCCTTCACTTGATAGCTCTGGAATTTGGCAACTATATTTCTTGGGGTTTTGAGTTTGGGATCCCTTTCGGGTGGGGAATGGTGGATTCTTTCGATGATTGTTTTGCCTTCTGAGTCTAGTACTTCTGGACAGTTTTCCTTGATGATTTCCTGGAGGATATTGTCCAGACTCTTTTCTTCATCATGGGTTTCTGGCAGGCCAATAATTCTTAGATTTTCTCTCCTGGATCTATTTTCCAGGTCAGTTGTTTTTCCAATTAAATATTTTACATTTTCTTCTATCTTTTCATTCTTTAGATTTTGTTTGACTGATTCTTGTTGCCTCATTGAGTCATTAGTTTCTACTTGCCCAATTCTAATCTTCATCGTAGTGTTTTCTTCAGTTAGCTTTTCCATCTCCTTTTCCATCTGACCAAGTTTTCCCTTTAAGGAGCTATTTTCTCCATTTAATTTTTGTACTTCTTTTTCCAATCGACCAATTTTCCCAGTTAGGTTTTGGGTTTCCTTTTCCATCTGATCAATTTTCCCAATTAGGTTTTGGGTTTCCTTTTCCATTTGATTAGCTCTTCCTTTTAGGGAATTATTCTCTCCAGTTAATTTTTGAACTTCCTTTTCCATTTCTTCAATTTTCTTTTTCAGGGTGATGTTCTCATCAGTGAATTCTTTTTTTATAGTTTTAAAATCATTGGCCAGTTTTTTTTTTATATCCTTCTTCAGACATTCCAGGTAATCTAGTTGTGCTTGCGAGAAATTCATAGTCCCATCTGAGGTTTCAGATGGAAGTACAGTCTCAGCCCTAACCTCTTTGGTGTTTGTGTTTTGGTCCTTATCCCCATAGAAAGATTCTATGGTTTTTTCACTTTTCGTCTGCTTTTTCCGATTCATGATGTTGGCTGAGTGTTGTAGCTTTTGGTTCTTTCAGTCAGAAGGTACAGATCTTTAAGTTGAGCTGATGTGTGTCTGGGCTAAAAGCAGGCTTTTTTGTTGTTGTTGTTGTTTCCCAGATCAACCCTGGGGTTAGCTTGTTAGGTGTGTGGGAGGGGTGGTCTGATCTCAGGAGATCTCCTCAGCTGACTTGAGGCAAAGGCAAGGTCAGGGGATGGTGATCCCAGCTTCCCTATTGTCTTCCCTTTTCCCCTGGAGGGCTGGGGCACGCCTAGAAGCTAATGCGTGTTCCCACCCCTCCTGGGGCTCGTCTCCTGGCTCTGAGGCTTGCCTGGGTCTCAGTGCGAATTTTCTCTGCCCTGGGTCGTCTGTCCCTCCAGATCGCCTCCACCACAGTAGGAAGAATCCCCCTTTGCCACTTTTCCAGCCTCTCGTGTTATGAGACCACCCGCCCCCTTCTGCTGTTCCCGCTGATCCAGGATTAATCTGGGGAAGAATTTTATGGTTCCCTCACGGTCATCAGGGAGGAGGAGAGAGCACTTACTGATCACTCTGCCATCCCAGTTCCTGGTAGTTCAAGTAGTGACCCACCGAAGTCCGTCTTCAGGCTGAATATTTCAAGGGCTGCTGCGGTGATGTCTGGCACTCAGCGGCTCTCACCAGCTCGGCCTGGCTTATCTCCTGCTCCGCTGGTCTCGCCCGCCACTCTCGGGCTCCTCTCGTCCCCTCCGCCCTGCCGCGCTGACCACGCTGAGCTGTGCGCCGGGGTCTTACCCCCGCGGAACAGATCCCTCCCGTGGACCCTCTGGTCCAGCCTGGGCTCCGAATCCGTCAAAGTCTGTCACCCACTGGATTTTACACCTCCAAAGTCTGGTCAGACTCTCCCCCCAGAGATATCCAGAGGAGTTTTTCCAGGAGCTTAGGTGAGTCGTTGCTTTCACTCCGCCATCTTGTCGTGCCAAAGTATTTTAAAGAAACTTCGTGGGGTGCAGCCAAGATGGCAGAGTGAAAACAGGGACTCACCTGAGCTCTTCCACATATTTCTTCAGATACCTCTAAAAAGTGAATCTGAACAAATTTTAGAGTGGCAGAATCCACTCAGAGGCAGAGTGTGGCAGATTTCCAGTACAAGGTAGACTGGAAGGTCAGTGGGAAGAATCTGTTACACCGCGCTTGGGGAAATGCAGAGCATGCTGGCTGCACCAGCACAAATTCAGCTGTAGCAGAGTGGGAACAGCCCCTGGCAGACTGAATCACCAGAGGCAGTATCAGTTCCCAAACCTCCCAGCACAGGATAGAAGTCTAGAAGAGCTGGGTGAGAGAGAAGCACAGGATCCATGGCAGAGCAGTAGCAGCAGCAGCTACTCCTGGGGCTATCAGCCCACGAGATGGTGGAGAAAACTCTAAGTGTTCTCACACTTCCTTGCTGATCTTGAAAAACCAGGAAATATTAACCCAGGAAAAATCCTAGAATAGTGGAGAGAGCAGAAGGGGAACACTAGTTTTTTAGCTCAGGAGGCTAGGGAGATTGACAGGAAGGGTCCCAGTGCAGGATCAGAGGTGTCTGAGCAAGCTTCAGCTCAGCAGACCAGCAGGAGATCTTGAACCCCAGCGGGGTAGAGCTGGTAAATGCTAACACCAGAACCCCAGGCATACCTTAGCACAGCCAGAGGAATTGGGCAGTAATCAGTGCAGATGAAGTTCACCAGTCATTGAGCCTGCCTGTGCTCTAAAGTAGCCCTGGGGGAGGAGGAGATCTCCAGCAGTCAGACCACTCCTCTCCCATACCTCACTCCACAAGCTTCAGTGTAACCCTGGGGAAACTCAAATAGACTTCACCTGGCCTCAGCCTTGGCATACACCAGTCAGCTGAGCACTAGATAAGCTGCGACATTATATAGCTTCTAGTTGAAAGAACCAGAGGCACACAAAGCCAGTAACCAGGCCCCTTTCTCCCAGGACAAGAAATGTGGGACAGAGCACCCTGTGCCTCAGAAGCAGAGATCCACTTTTTTAAAATTATTTTTTTTATTTTTCATTTTTAACACAGTTCATATCGCATAACACAATGCCAATTTTTGATCAGGTGATATTTCTTTTAAAGCACTTACAATATAGACCATAAATGGATTTTTTTAAAAACATTAACCAACTGAGACACAAATACTAACTATGTATGCTAACTTCATAAGCCCTTGACCTAATTGTCTCCACACTATTACTAAGAATTAAAGGACCCTAACTTATTGTTGTTGGTCTAAAGTCCTAAGCCTAATAACTTAATTTTAGACTTGACCTCGGATGTTCCCCTACCAACAATCTATAATTTAATAGATCTGGTATTAAGCTTACAAACCTTTTGACTATAGGAAATTGCCATTAAGAGTAGGGACATTGCAGGGAAACAATATCTCCCCAACTTCATGTCAGTTCTAGGCAGGAGTAGATTGTTAACTTGCATTCAGTGAGGCTTAGAGTCTACCAGGTGTCAGTGGAGAAATTAGTTAGGAGACTCCTACCTCAGCTCAGGCTGAACAGCCACTCTCCCACCCTTCCCATGAGATCACCTTTTTCACTTCATACCAGCATCTCACAGGCTTACTGGCATCATGGAATGGAGCCTCAGATTGCCTTTGTTGTGACCCATACCTGGAGTTAGACTCTAGACTCAGAAAAATAGTCACTTAATAGTCCCACAGCATCTTAAAATAGTAAGTTCCAGTAACCAGGTTTCAGATATGGCTATAATTTCATGTTGCCTAAGGAATACCTTTTGAGGCAAGTCTTAAGTGACTTACATACCTTTCTATACCTGTTCTAGTTCCTGCTTAAATAACAATCATAAAATAAAATTTATCATTAAAACCTTAACTTTTCCTTCAGTGCCAAATTTTACCCAGGGTTACCTGCCTCTAGGAAATGTAGACTAAAATTCTTTTCCCCACAATAAAGATGTCTCTGATTTAGTCTCAGTAATTAATTCAGTCAATTGTTTTAATACTAATTGCTTTTTACATCACTTTGTAACATGTCCAATTTTTCTCCCCATCTCTCCCCTCCCCCACCCCCTAATAACTTGCATTCTGATTACCCCATCCCTCAATGAGTCCTCCCTTCTATCACACTCCACCCTTCCCTTATCCCCATCTTCTCTCTTTTCTTGTAGGGCAAGATAAATTTCTATACCCCATTAGCTGTGTTTCTTATTTCCTGGTTATATGCAATAATAATTCTCAACATTTGTTTCTAATACTTTGAATTCCACCTTCTTTCCCTCTCTCCCTCCCTCTCTACCCACCCCCACTGAGAAGGCAAGCAATTCAGTACAGGCTGACGCAGTACATGTGTCATTTTGCAAAAGACTTCCATAATAATCATGTTGTATAATACTAACTATATTGTCTTCTATCCTACTCTATTCCCCCTTATTATTTTATTCCCTCATTTGACCTTGTCTCTTCTCAAAAGTGTTTATTTCTAGTTACTCCCTTCTCCCATTTGCCCTCCCTTCTATCATTCCCCTCACCCCACTTGTTGCTTCCTCCCCTACTTTCCTGTCGTGTAAGATAGATTTTCATACCAAATTATTGAGCATGTTATTCCCTCCTTAAGCCATATGAGGAGAAAATAGCTTCACTTTCCCCCTCTCCCTTTCTCTCTCTTCTCCTCCATTGAACAAGATTTTTCTTTATCTCTTTTATGAGTTATAGCCTGCCCCATTCTATCTCTTCCTTTCTCCTCCCAGTATTTTCCTCCTTCACCCCTTAATTTTTATTTTATATCTTTTTTTGTGTGGATATAATCTCTTCTGATTCAACACAGCCTGTACTCTTTGTCTATGTGTGTGTATGTGTGTATGTGTGTATGTGTGTGTGTGTGTGTGTGTGTGTGTGTGTGTACAATCCCTCCACCTACCCAAATACTGAGAAAAATCTCAAGAGTTATAAATATTTTCTTTCCATGTAGGAATATAAAGAGTTCAGCTGTAGAAAGACTTTTATGATTTCTCTTTTCTGTTTACCTTTTCAAGCTTCTCTTGATTCTCGTGTTTGAAAGTCAAATTTTCTATACAGTTCTGGTCTTTTCAACATGAATGCTTGAAAGTCCTCTATATCATTGAATGTCCATTTATTCTCTTGAAGTATTATACTCAGTTTTGCTGGGTAGGTGATTCTTGGTTTTAATCCCAGTTCCTTTGACTTCTGGAATATCTTATTCCAACCCCTTTGATCTCTTCATATTGAAGGTGCCAAATCTTGTGTTATCCTGATTGTATTTACACAATACTCAAATTGTTTCTTTCTAGTTGCTTGCCGTATTTTCTCCTTGAACTTGGAACTCTGAAATTTGGTCACAATATTCCTAGGAGTTTCTCTCTTTGAGTCTCTTTCAGGAGGTGATCAGTGGATTCTTTCAATATTTATTTTGCCCTCTGGTTCTAGAATATCAGGACAATTTTCCTCAATCATTTCATGGAAGATAATGTCTACGCTCTTTTTTTGATCATGGCTTTCAGGGTGTCCCATAATTTTTAAATTGTCTCTCCTGGATCTATTTTCCAGGTCAGTTGCTTTTCCAATGAGATATTTCACATTGTCTTCTATTTTTTCAAACTTTTGGTTTTGTTTTCTAATAGCTTGGTTTATCTCATATCGTTCATTTCCCTGAACTCAATTCTCTCTTTCAGAGAACTGTTTTGTTCAGTGTGCTTTTGAACCTTCTCCTCCATTTGGCTAATTCTGCTTTATAATGCCTCCTTCTCCTCATTGGCTTTTTGGACCTCTTTTTCCACTTGAATTAACGTCTTTTTAAGGTGTTATTTTCCTCAGCATTTTTTTTGGTTCTCCTTTAGCAAGCTGCTAATTTGCTTTTCAAGCTCTTCTCTTGACTGCACTCAGTTTATCTTCACTTTGGAGGCCCTGGAACAGGGGTCTTAACTTCCTGTGTTTATTCTTCCTTTGTTCTTCCTCATCAGAAGGGATGCGAGGAGACACCTTTTCACCAAGAAAATAACCTTCTATGGTCTTATTCTTTTCCATTTTTTGGGTATTTTCCCAGCCAGTTACTTGAATTCTGAATCCTTTGTCAAGAGATTAGACTCAGCTGCCCCATTCCCCTGGGCTTTGGGTGGGGCTGGGGCTGTCACTCAGAGCTGGAGTTTAAATCAGCTGCTCCCTAGTGCCAGAGGCTTTAAGCTGAGCTTCCTGAACAATGGATCCAGGCTGCTTCCCAGCCTCTGTAGCTGCCTACAGTCTGCTGCCGTGACCTCTGCCATTGTCTGGGGCTATTGCTGAAGAAACCCCTGTTCTCTCTTGCCCATCTGGGAAAGCCTTCCTCCACTGACCTTTGGAGCTTTCTTTGTTGCTTGTGGGTTGAGGTATCTGGGACCTTCCCTGCTAGGAATTCTGCCCCGAATGTCTCTTCAGGTCCTGTTCCTCCTAGTGCTGTGTGGTCAGGGCTGTGCTCTTCTCCACTCAACATCCTGTGAGATAGACCTTTCCTGTCAGCCTTCTGGGTTACCTTTGGCTGGAAACCTCTTTTGCTTGCTTCTGTGACTTCTACTGCTCTAGCCTTCGTTGAGAGTCCTTTTTACAGAAATTTTGTGGGCTATGGGGGAAGCGCTAGAGTATATGTGTCTTTCTACTCCACCATCTTGGCCCAGAGATCCACTTTAAAAGTCAGGAAAAATGCAATCATCATGAGCAATAAGCAAATTAGAAAAGCAAAGATCATAGAATCTTATTTTGGGGACAGGGAAGATCAAAATACAAATTCGGAAGAGGACAGCATTAACACTATACCCACATCTGAAACCTAAAAAGGGAATATGAACCTGTCTCAAGCCCAAAGAGCATTCTTGGAAGAGCTCAAATCCAAATTACAGAGGTAGAAGAAAAACTAACCAATGATTTAAACACATTCAGCTCGTTAAAAAGTAAAATTGGCCAAATGAATAAAGAGGCACAAAGCCTAACTGGAGAAAATAACTCCATAAGAGGAAAAATTGGACAAATGGAAAAGGAGGTACAAAAGCTAAATGAAGAAATCAATTTGTTAAAAATTAGAATTGGGCTAATGACTCTATGAGGTATCAAGAATCAGTCAAACAAAATTTAAAGATTGAAAAAATAGAAGAAAACATAAAATATCTCATTGAAAAAACAACTGACCTGGAAAATAGATCCAGGAGAGAAGATCTAAGAATTATTGGTGTACTGGAAAGCTATGATGCATAAAAGATCAGGGAGAGTATCTTCCAAGAAATGAATAAGGAAAACTATGCTGAGGTTCTACATACAAATGGCAAAATAGTCATTGAAAGAATCCACCAATCACCTCTGAAAGCAATCCCAAATTGAAAATGACAAGGAATAGTGTTGCTGAATTCCAGTATTATCAGGTCAAGGAGAAAATACTGCAAGCAACCCGAAAGAACAATTCAAATATCAAGGAACTATAGTCAGGATCACACAGGACCTTGCAGTTTTTACATTAAAAGACTGGAGGGTTTAGAATATGATATTTCATAAGGTAAAGGAGCTCAGAATTATGCAGCAAAATTGAGGATACTATTTCAGTCAAGGAGATGGATATTCAGTGAAATAGGGGATTTCCAGACCTTCCTAATGAAAAGACCAGAGCTCAATGGAAAATTTGATCTTTAAATACAAGACTTAAGAGAGGCATGAAAAGGTAGACAGGAAAATAAAAGAAAAGACTTGTTATGCAATATGCACTAACTGTTTACATCTCTATATGGGAGGATAATGCTTGTTAATTTTCAGAAATTGTATATTTATTATGAAATTTAAAAGGAATATACATAGATAGAGGGTATAAATTAAGTGATGTGATGATAAAAACCTAATTAAGGGTGCAAAGGGAGAAGAGGAAAGGAGGAGGCAGAAAAGGGTAAACTGCATCACATGAAGAGGCACAAAAATATATTACATTAGAGGGAAAGATAGGAGAGAGATGAGCATTGTTTGAGCTTTAGTTAAGTAAACTACTGCCCTACAGGCAGTAGGAGGGAAAAGGAGAAAGAAAAGGGGGAGGGTGGTTAGAAAGGAGGGAAGAAGAAGTTAAAAAAAAGGAAAGAAAAGGGAGGGAGACTGATAGGGAGGAGGGAAGATTGAGGGAGGAAGTGGTCAGAAGTAAAACTCTTGAGGAGGAAGGGAAAAGGGAGGAATAAACACATAAATAGAGAGGGAAATAGGATGGAGAGAGACACAGATAGTAATCATAACTGTGAACGGAATGACCTCTCCCATAAAAATGGAGGCATATAGTAGAATCAGTTAAAAATCATAATCCTACAGTATGTTGCTTACAAGAAACACATTTGAAGCAGGGGGACACACACAGGGTAAAGGTAAAAGGCTAGAGAAGAATATATTATGCTTCAGCTGAAGTAAAAAAAAATAAGGGTAGCAATTCTAATCTCAGACAAAGCAAAAGTGACAATATATCTAATCAAAAGGAATAAGGAAGGAAACTATATCCTGTGAAAAGACACCATAGACAAAAAACATATATGCACCAGGTAGTATATCATCCAAATTCTTAGAGGAGAAGTTAAGGGTGATAACACCCTTAGAAATAGACAGCAAAACTGTACTAGTGGGGGACATCAGCCTCCCCTTCTCTGACCTTGATAAATCTAACCTCAGAATAAACAAGAAAGAAGTTAAGGAGGTGAATAGAATTCTGGAAAAGGTAGATATGACAGACTTCTGCAGAAAACTGAACAGGGATAGAAAGGAATATACCTTTTTCTCGGTGTTACATGACATATATAAATATTGACCATGTACATTAAAAACCTCACAATCCAGTGCAAAAAGGCAGAAATAGTCAATGTATCCTTTTCAAATCATGATGGAATAAAAATTAAATGTAATAAAGGGCCATGGAAAGATAGACCAAAAATTAATTGGAAACTAAATAATCTAATCCTAAAGAATGAGTGGGTCAAACAATAAATCATAGAAACAATCAATAACTTCTTTCAAGAGAATGACAATAATGAGACAACCTGCCAAAACTTACGGGATACAGTGAAAACAGTTCTTAGGGGAAATTTTATATCAATGAATGACTACATGAATAAATTAGAGACAGAGGAGGTCAATGAATTGGGCATGCAACTGAAAAAGCTAGAAAAATAAAAAATTGAAAATCCCCAATTAAATGCCAAATTAGCAATACTGAAAACCAGAGGTGAGAGTAATAAAATTGAAATCAAGAAATCTATTGAACTAATAAATAACACTAAGAGCTGGTTTTATGAAAAAAAAACTAAAATTGATAAAACCTCAGTCAATCTGATTTTAAAAAAAAGAAAGAAGAACCAAATTACCAGTATCAAAATGAAAAGAGTAAATTCACCTCCAATGAAGAGGAAATGAAAACAATAATTAGAAATTATTTTGTCCAAGTGTATGCACATAAATTTGACAATCTTAGTGAAATGGATAAATATTTACAAAAATGTAAGTTGCCCAGATTAACAGAAAAGGAAATAAAATACTTAAATAACCCCATCGCAGAAAAAGAAATTGAACAAGACATCAATGAACTCCCCAGGAAAAAATCTCCAGGGCCAGATGAATTTACAAGTGAATTCTATCAAACATTTAAAGAACAGTTAATTCCAATGCTATGTAGACTATTTGGGAAAATTGGCGAAGAAAGAATCCCACCAAATTCTTTTTATGATTCAAATATGGTGCTGATAACCTAAACCAAGAAGAGCCAAAACAGAGAAAGAAAATTATAAACCAATTTCTCTAATGAATATAGATGCAAAAGTTTTAAATAAGATATTAACAAAAAGATCACAGCAACTTTTACACTTTGATTAGGTAGGATTTATACCAGTAATGCAGGACTGGTTCAATATTAGGAAAACAATCATCATAATTGATTGTATCAACAAGAAAATTAACAGAAACCATATGATTATCACAATAGATGCAGAAAATGCTTTTGACAAAATACAACACCCATTCCTATTGAAAATACTGGAGAGCATAGGAATAAATGGAGCCTTCCCTAAAATAATAAGCAGTATGCCTAAAACCATCAGCAAGCATTCTATGTAATGGGGATAAGCTAGATGTGTTTCCAATAAAATTGGGGTGAAACAAGGATGCCCATTATCACCACTGTTATTCAACATGGTACTAAAAATATTAGCTTTAGCAATAAGAGAAGAAAAAGAAATAGAAGGAATTACAAAAGGCAAAGAAGAAAGTAAATTATCACTCTTTGCAGATGACATGATGATAGAGAATCCTAGAGAATCAAGTAAAAAGTCATTTGAAATAATAAAAAACTTTGGCAAAGATGCAGAATACAATTAAACCCACAAAAATCATTTGCACTCCTACATATTACTAACAAAGCCCAACAGCAAGAGATAGAAAGAGAAATCCCATTTAAAACTATGGTAAACACTATAAAATATCTGGTAGTCTACCTGCCAAAACAAACCCAGGTACTATATGAACACAATTACAAAATACTTTTGGCACAAATAAAGCCAGATCTAAATAATTGGAAAAACATTGTATGCTGAGCTAATATAATAAAAATGACAGTTCTACTTAAATTAATTTACTTATTCAGTGCCATATCAAAAATTATTTTATAGAGCTAGAAAAATAATAACAAAATTAATCTGGAAGAACAAAAGTTCAAATATATCAAGGGAATCAATGAAAAAATTCAAAACAGGTGGCTTATCTATATCAGATTTCAAACTGTATTATAAAGCTTTGGTTGTGTTTCATCTTCGAAGAGCACTAAAATGACATCACCATGATAAAGTGAAATTTCAGTGTGTATGACTGAGGCTCATCAGACCAATACAAGCTTGGAATGCTCTACCACAGCTTGGGTACAGATAGTGCATGTGAACATTTGGGGTGGATATCCCAAATTAGCACATCCTGCATTTACTTTGTGCTGTCTCAATTCTGCTTTGCTCAAAGAGCGCAGCACACTTTTTGATGTGGACACACCACGCTGAGAAGTCCCGTGCCATTGCCCCCCATGTTGCACAGTCAAATTCAAAGTCTTTGAGAGAGACCTTGAATGTGTCCTTGTATCGCTTCCTCTGACCACCATGTGATCACCTGCCCTATGCGAGTTCTCCATAAAACAGTCTTTTTTGGCAAGCGCGCATTTTGCATTTCAACAATGTGACCAGCCCATCAGAATTGCACTGTCTGAAGGACAGTTTGAATGCTGGGTAGTTCAGCTGGAGCAAGGACTTCAGTGCCTGGTACCTTATACTACCAGGTGATCCTCAGAATCTTCTAAGCCAATTCAAATGGAAGCTATTCAGTTTCCTGGCATGGTGCTGGTAGACTGTCCATGTTTCACAAGCATATAACAATGAGGTCAGCACAGCCGCTCTGTAGACTTTGTTTGGTAGTCAGACTCTTCTCTCCCAAATTTTCTTTGTAGCCTTTGTTAGCTGAGCTAACTCTGGCAGTGCATGTATGCATCAACCTCATTGTCAATGTGTGCATCCCTAGAAAGTACATTACAAGGGTAAGTGAGCTTATCCACAGCATTCAAAACTTCTCCATTTGTTGTAAGCAATGGTTCCATGTATAAATGGTGTGGTGGTGGCTGATGGAGCACCTGTGTTTTCCTGATGTTAATTATTAGGCCAAAATTAGCACAGGCAGCAGAGAATTGATCCACACTTTGTTGCATCTCAGTTTCAGAGACTGCATTGAGCGCACAATTATCTGCAAACAGAAAATCATCCACCAACACTCCCTCCACTTTGGCCTTGGCTTGTAACCTTTTCAAATTGAAGAACTTACCATCAGTATGGTGGTTGACTTTGATGCTGTGTTCATCCTCACCGAAAGCATTTGTCAACATGACTGAAAATAGCATGCTAAAAAGCACACGTCCCTATTTCACTCCATTGGTGACTGGGAAGGCACAAGAGTATTGTCCATTATCCAGAAGCCAGGCAAACATGCCATCATGAAGTTGATGTACAATATTGATGAACTTCTCTGGGCAACCAAATTTTTTTTATAGTTTATTTATTTATTTTTAGATTTTGACATTCATTTCCACAAAATTTTGAGTTCCAATTTTTCTCCCCATCTCTCCCCTCCCCCCACCTCATAACACCTTGCATTCTGATTACCCCTTCCCTCAATGTGCGTTCCCTTCTATCACACCTCACCCTTCCCTTATCCTCAGCTTCTCTCTTTTCTTGTAGGGCAAGATAGATTTCTACACCGCATTACCTGTATTTCTTATTTCCCAGTTATATGCAATAACAATTCTCAACATTCATTTCTAATGCTTTGAATCCCAGCTTCTCTCCCTTCCTCCCTCCTCACCCATCCCCACTGAGAAGGCAAGCAATTCAATGCAGACTATATATGTGTCATTTTGCAAAAGACTTTCATAATAGTCATGTTGTGTAAGACTAACTCTATTTCCCTCCATCGTACCCTGTCCCCCATTTATTCTGTTCTTTTATTTGACATTGTCCCTTCTCAAAAATGTTTACTTTTAATTACTCCCTTCTCCCATTTGCCCTCCCTTCTATCATCCTCCTCACTCCATTTGCCCCCTTCTCCTCTACTTTCCTGTAGTGTAAGCTAGATTTTCATACCAAATTTAGTGAGCATGTTATTCCCTTCTTAAGCCGTATGTGAAGAGAGTAAGCTTCACTTTTCCCCTCTCACCTCCTCCCTTTTCTCCTCCATAGAAAAAGATTTTTCTTATCCCTTTTATGAGTGATAATTTGTCCCATTCCATTTCTCCCTTTCTTCTCCCAATATATTCCTCTCTCACCCCTTAATTTTATTTTTTATAGATACCATTCCTTCTGATTCAACTCAACCTGTGCTCTCTATCTATGTGTGTGTGTGTGTGTGTGTGCGTGTATGTATAATCCCTCCACCTACCCAAATACTGAGAAAAGTCTTAAAAGTTACAAATATTTTCTTTCGATATAGGAATGTAAACACTTCAGCTGTAGAAAGTCCTTTTGATTTCTTTTTCATGTTGACCTTTTCAAGCATCTCTTGATTCTTGTGTTTGAAAGTCAAAATTTCTGTTCAGTTCTCGTCTCTTTATCAAGAATGCTTGAAAGTCCTCTATATCATTGAATGACCATTTTTTTCCCCTGAAGTATTATACTCAGTTTTGCTAGGTAGGTGATTCTTGGTTTTAATCCCAGTTCCCTTGACTTCTGGAATATCCTATTCCAAGCCCTTTAATCTCTTAATGTAGAAGCTGCTAGATCTTGTGTTACCCTGTTTGTATTTCCACAATACTTGAATTGTTTCTTTCTAGCTGCTTGCAATATTTTCTCCTTGACCTTGGAACTCTGAAATTTGGCCATAATATTCCTAGGAGTTTCTCTTTTAGGGTCTCTTTCAGGAGGGGATTGGTGGATTCTTTCAATATATATTTTGCCCTCTGATTCTAGATTATCAAGGCAGTTTTCCTTGATAATTTCATGAAAAATGATGCCTAGGCTCTTTTTTTGATCATGGCTTTCAGGTAGGCCCATAATTTTTAAATTGTCTCTCCTGGATCTATTTTCCAGGTCAGTTGTTTTTCTAATGAGATATTTCACATTATCTTCCATTTTTTCATTCTTTTGGTTTTGTTTTGTGATTTCTTGGTTTCTCATAAAGTCATTAGCCTCCATCTGTTCCATTCTAATTTTGAAAGAACTATTTTCTTCAGTGAGCTTTTGAATCTCCTTTTCCATTTGGCTAATTCTGCTTTTGAAAGCATTCTTCTCCTCATTGGCTTCTTGAACCTCCTTTGCCAATTGAGTTAGCCTATTTTTCAGGGTGTTATTTTCTTCAGCATTTTTTTGGGTCTCCTTTAGCAGGGAGCTGATCTGTTGTTAATACTTTGCTTGCAAGTCTTTTATTGCTCTTCCCAGTTTTTCCTCCACCTCTCTAACATAATTTTGAAAATTTTTTGAGCTCTTTATGACCTTTTCCCAGAACTGATCCCATTGAGTGGGCTGGGATGTAGAAGCACTGACTTCCGTGTCTTCCCCTGATGGTGAGCACCACTCTTCCTCATCAGAAGGGAGGGGAGGAGAAACCTGCTCACCAAGAAAGTAACCCTCAATAGTCTTGGTTTTTTTCCCTTTTCTGGGCATTTTCCCAGCCAGTGACTTGAGCTCTGAATATTCTCCTCACACCCACCTTGCCTCCTGATCCTCCCAGCCAACGTTTGGGGTCTGAGGCTCAAATGCTGCTTCCCAGCCTCAGGGCTTTGGGCGGGGGCAGGGCTGCTATTCAGGGTGTGATTATGTTCAGGTGCTCAGGTGGGGGCAGGGCCGCCTCACGGGCTCAATTCCCTCAGGGGGTTTATGGGGAGACCTTCAACAATGCATCTGGGCTCCTGCCTGCTTGGGGAGCCCCGGTCTGCTTCCGCCTCAGCTGTTACCTTCTGAGGGGGCCTGAGTATAGGGGCACCCCACTCCCTTCTCAACCCACCAAAGAGACCTTCTCACCGACCCCCGTCACCTGTGGGTGGAGGGACCCGCGCGGCCGCTGGAGATCCCGTCCCTGAAGTCCGCTCGGGTCTTCTCCTCTCGGTGCCGGGGCCGGGGCAGGGCTGGGCTGGGCTCCGTGTCCGCAGCACGACGGACCTTTTGCGAGAGGTTTGCAGGTCCCTCTGGAACAGAAATCTTATCTGTTCTGCTGTTATGTGGCTTCTGTTCCTGAATTTATTGGCAGCTCTTTACTACAGCTATTTCATGGGCTGTGGGTTCGGAGCTAGCGTATTTGTGTGTTTCTACTCTGCCATCTTGGCTCCACCCTGAGAGTCACTTTTTATAGGTATTTTATGGGCTGTGGGGGAAGATCTAGTGTATGTGCATCTTTCTACTCTGCCATCTTGGCTCAGCCCCAGGCAACCAAATTTTGACATAATTGTCCATAAGCCCTCACAACTAACAGTGTCAAAGGTCTTGGTCATATCTAGAAATGTTGTGTACAGACCTCTGTTCTACTCCTGGCATTTCTCCCAGAGTTGTCAGGCAGCAAACACCATATCGACTGTTCCTAGGCCTTTTCTGAAGCCACACTGTCTTTCAGGTATATGACCATCTTCCAGATGGAAGATCAGCCTATTAAGGAGGACTTTAGCAAGAATTTTGCCAGCAATGACTATGAGAGAGATCTCTCTGTGATTGTCACAGGACAATCTATCTCCTTTACCTTTATAGAGATGGACAATGGAGGCATCCTTGAACTCCTGGGGGATAATCTCCTCTTGTCATATAACCTGGAAAATTTCAGCCAGTTTTTGTATGAGCAATGGTTTCCCCACTTTGTAAATCTCAGCTGGAATAGAATCAGCACCAGGTACTTTGCCACATGAAAGGAGCCTAATGGCCATCAAAACCTTTTCTTCAGTTGGAATTCAGCTAAGGAGGGATTGACTTTAACCTGAGGTAGACAGTCAATGGCCTCAACACTGATTGATGGTGGTCTGTTGAGAACACTATGGAAGTGTTCAGCTCGTCTCTCTAGGATCATGTCCTTATCATTAATCAATGTGGCTCCATCAGCACTGAGTAGTTGTGATGTGCTATAAGTTTTTAGTCCATAAGTAGCTTTCGGGGAACCATAAAAGTACTTTGGATTGTTACTATCAGCATGAAACTGAATTTCATCTGCTGTCTTACTGAGTCAGGAATCCTGCATCTCTCTAAGCTTTGCTTATACTTTGCTTTTGATGGACAAGACAGGATGTGAGAGTGACAAAGGCAATGTGTGCTGCAGAATGCTGGACTGATAATAGACTTGTCTTTTCCAAGCTAACTATTAACATTCATCAAAAGCGCTGCCCCCAAGGCAAAATGATTACTAGAAGAATTAATGTCAACAAATTAGAGCTCTTTTCTAAGCATGAACAGTTTGTTGCTAACTTGGAGGGAAAGTTGAGCCAACAGTTGGCAGCAGTGTAGCAGAAAAGGAGTGGGCAGCTTTCAGGGATTTGGTGTACAGCACTGCATTTGCTTCTCTGGGTCAGAACACTCACAAACACTAAGACTGGTTTCATGAAAATGATGGGGAAATTCAGAAGCTGCTAAATGAAAAACGAGAACTCTGCAGAATTCACCAGCAGAATAGTTCATCCACTTCAAAGAAGGCAGCATTTAATTATAAAGCTTTAATTATCAAAACAATATGGTACTGGATAAGACATAGTATAGATTAGTGGAATAGAGTAGGTACAATTTACATTATAGTAAGGAACCATACTAATCTATGATAACCATAAAGTTCCAAAATTTTGGGACAAATACTCATTATTTCACAGAAACCGCTGGGAAACCTGGAAAATGGTATGGCAGAAAGTAGGTATAGACCAATATCTCACACTGTACACCAAGATAAATTCCAAATGGGTACATCATCACATAAAGTGTGATATCATAAGCAAATTAAGAGAGCTTGGAATAGTTTCTCTGTCAAGCTTATGAATAAGGGAAGAATTTTAGAACTAAAGAAAATATAGAGAACCTTACAAAATATAAAATAGGTAAGTTTGATTATATAAAATTAAAAAGGTTTTGCATAAATAAAACCAATGCAACCAAAATTATAAGGAAGCAGAAAACTGGGCAAATTTTTTGCAACAACTATCTGTGATAAAGGCTTCATTTCTCAGTTATATAGAGAACTTTATTCTATATTTATTTATAAAAATACAAGCCATTCAGCAATTGACATGTGTTCAAATGATATGAACAGGCAGTTTTCAGACAAAGAAATCAAAGCTCTCTATAGTCATATGAAAAACATTCTCTAAATCAGTATTGATCAGAGAATGCACATTAAAACAACTCTGAGCTACCACCTTACCCCTATTAGAGTGGCTAATATGCCAAAAAAAGAGGAAAATGTTGGATGTTAGAGGGGATGTGGGAAAACTGGGACTGGTGCATTTTTGGTGGAGTTGTGAATTGATCCAACCATCCTAGAGAGCAATTTGGAACTATGTCCAAAGAGCAACAAACTGTGTATATACCCTTTGCTTCAGCAATGCCACTGCTAGGTCTACATTCCAAAGACATCCAAAAAAAGAGAAAAGGAAAACGTTTATAGCAGTTGTTTTTGTGGTGACTAAGAATTGGAAATCAGAGGGATGCCCATCAATTGAGGAATGGCTAAACAAGGTGTGTTATATGATTGTAATGGCATATTATTGTGCTATAAGAAATGATAAGCAGATGATTTCAGAAAAACCTGGAAAGACTTGAACTGATGCATAGTGAAGTGAACAGAACTAGGAAAATGTTGTACACAGTAACAGCAATATTGGTCAGTGAAGTACTGTGAATGACTTAGTTATTCTCAGCAATATAGTGATCTAAGACAATCCCAAAAGACTAATGTTGAAGCATACTATCTGCCTTCATAGAAAGAACTGATATTGATTGAATACAGACTGAAGCATGCTATTTTTCACTTTCTTTTTAAAAAATTTTTGAATCTTCTTGTACAAAATTATTAATATGGACATGTTTTCCACAACTGTGCATGTATAACTGATATGGTGGCTTAGTGTCTCCCCAAGAAACTGTCTTCTTCTAGAGGGGCAAGGAGCAAGAGAAGGAAGGATAGAATTTGGAATGCAAATCTAAATTTAAACTTTAAATAAAAACATATTTAAAAATTGGAAAAAGAGAAAGAAGCCTACTTTAAAAAAAGACCTGCTATAAATATATTTGTTCACATAAGTCCTTTCCCCTTTATTATGATGTCTTTGGGACACAGACCTAGTAGTCATTTCTGGAATCTTCTACAGCATACAATCTTAGAAGTATGGAGAAAAGCAGGTTACGTGTTCTCATGGTCTTTTGTCTGTGAATCGTTCTGATCTTCTCTGGGTGAGGACTGGAGTGACTAGGATATAAAAACAATTATCAGTCATTTGATGCTTTCACGAAGGACCATTTCCAAAGCTGACTTTTATCATCCTAGGGTTGTTGGAAACACTGTCATATGTCTCAGTAATCAATGATCCCTAGGGAAAGAGACAGCAGAGCAAATTTCATTATAACTACTAACTTCAAGTTCCTCATCTCCCCAAACATTTCAGCAAGGTTTCTAATAACAGACAAACCAATTCCAATCTCACCTCCTCTGCTGACTTTTGTTTATTTTCTGATTCACTGTATCCTTACCTTCTGCCCTGCCTGCCTTTTGGCCATTTTGCCAGTACTATATAAATGTAATTCATCAACTGAATGACTGGTACAGATTCAGGAGAATCAAGCATTTGCTGTAGAAATTTCAAAGGCCAGTAAGTCAGCGCTTGGCTAAACCTAGTGATCTATTTTCTCTATCTGAAACATTTCCTCTGGGCCTTATAATAAGGTGTTATTTTTCCAAATCAGAAGGAATCAGTGTTTGAGTACCATCATGGGGATGGTGTTGATTTTCATAATCAAATCAGAAGAGGGGGATTCATGCTGAAAATGAAGAAAATGGAGTAAGACAACTGTTATTTTGGCTGAAAACAGTAGCAACCTGTTTGATAATGTGTGATATCTGGCTTCCTTTCCCCTTTTTCTATAAAAGATGTGGACTATGATTTATCATGGAAAGAAAACTACTTAGATTGATTCATATTTTTCCTTTGTCTGCAACCTTATTTACTTGAATTTGAAGAATGCCATTGGAGAAAGGGTAATTCTTTTATTGAAAACTTAAAATTTAAAATTTGGATGAAAAGAAAATGACTGACCATTTGCACGTGATTATTCTCTGCAAGGCTGGAGTTTGAATTAGAGTTTTTCTTCTTGCCGTGCTTCATGTAGCACGGTGCTGCAAATACTATAAATGCTGTTGTAAAAAACACAAACAGCAAAATCCAAATTGAGAAGATTCTTGAAACATAATAAAATTGTGGAATGAAAGGACTTGATTATGTTTAAAGGGCATGTGAAAGAAAATTAACAACTAGCTACCAAGACAGACAAAGAAAAAGTCTTTTCAATATGCACTCAGTTTGAGAATATCAGAAATAGATAAGAAATCTGAAGAGTGATCACAAGAATCTATGAAAACCAGCTGAAATAAATCTGGTTATTCAAACTCATTTCTGGCAAAACTTTGTGCTACATTTGCCTTATTTATTTTTATTTTTAAATTTTTTATGGACGAGTTAACAGATGTTTTTTCCTTCATTCCACCTTGCCCCTACTGTTTCCATTGAACAACTTTGACAACAACTGGAATGAAACAAAAGTGGGATACTATGAGCACTGGAAGGCTCCAAGTAAATGCTGCTACATCTCTGGTGTATTTGGTAGAGACACATCATTGGGATAAATCTTTTTTTCTGATATTCAAAAACACACACACAGTGATGAAAGAGAAGTGAGGTTAGAGACCTACTGAAAATTATGAACATTGGGCATAGCATCCAGAAACATTAACTTTTCTGGAAGCTTTGAACCCTTTATAACTCTAGGCCAACAGTATTTATGAGAAAAGTAAATCTTCCAGAGTTCATTGCTGTGTTATATATTATTATTTTTAATAAAGAAACCAGACTGTGTCTCTTGAGAAGCTTGTGACTTTTTCATATGTAACCTTAAAATCATAAAGACCTCTGGAATATCACTGCTTAGCCACTTCTTGGGATAGAGATACCCTTGGGAAGTGATCTCTAAAATACCTGGGACCTAACGCCCTCCCTATTTTTTGTTGGTCAAAGAAAGGGAGTAGACAAAGGAATCTCTGTTACCTTGTCCCTCTTACCTTGGCCATCTACAAAAGGTGAATCAACAGGGCAAATATATACTGTCACCCTAAAATCCTGCACATGCTAACGAGTGTTGTTTAGAGAAATAGAAGAACATGAGGAATGTGTTATCACTGAAACCAAGAAAGGAGACAGTATAGAAGAGATAACAGAGGTTAGCAGTTACAAATTCCATAAGGTCAAGGAGAATTAAAATGGAAAAAAAGAACCTTGTTCTTGGTGAGTAAATGGTCATCAGTGACTTCTGAGAAAGCAGAATCAGAGTATGGAAACCAATGACACCATCATTCAATCAGTCTTCTATATCAGAAACCTTAATGTTATCTCATTGTAATATTTCTCTTATCTTTGTGCTATCTTTTCCTATTGTTATCAGATTAGTGTAGGCCCCCATGAACTATCAAAAACTACTAATATAGGTTTCTATCACGTCCTCTCACTTCCACTTTCCTCCTCCCTTTAAACCTTTTAATCCTGAAAGATCACATAAGTCTTGGAATTCAAACATTATCTGTATCTTCTGCCCTGTGGAAACTTTTTCCCCCAGAACCTCCATTTAATGAGAGTGCTCAGGACAGCCATCTTTAATTTCTAACCTGGCTATACTCCATTGGACCTCTCCATCATGACACTATGTTGGATGCCTTCTTTCCCATTTTACACGTTGACTTCTTAGATTGTAGATTCTTTGAGCACAAGGAGTCTTTTACCTTTCTTTGTATCCCCAGCACTTCTCATGTTGCTAGGTTCATAGTAAGTGCTTAACTGATGTTTATTGACTGACTAAGCCATCCTTTATGCCACTGCCAGAGTAATTTTCATTATGTGCAGATTTGAATATATTGCTCTTCCAATTAAAACCTTTCATAGCTCCCCTTACCTCCAAAGTAAAATTAAGTTTCTTTATCTGGCATTCAAGGCTATCTATAATGTGGCACCATCTTACCTTTCCAATTGTTTTCATCTTATTTCTGTCCCCATAGTCTATACTTCAATCAAACTGAACCACCTTTCCTTAAATATGCCTTTCACTTTCTGTCTCCATACCTTTTATGTTATTTCCAATGTCTAATAAGACCTCTCTTTTCCCTGTTTACCCACTAAATTTCTGCAACTCAAATTCTACTTCTAATAGTAAATCTTCCTTGAGTAATCTCTCAACCTAAATTAGTAATTGTTTTCTTTTTCAGACCTCACAAAACACAGAGAAATAGAAAGAAAACCAGATATAAAATCACAGGATGTGAGTTCAAATTCTGACTCTCCTACTTTCTTCATATGTGATCTCAGGCAAGTCACTTCACCTTAATGAACCTCTTTCCTTATCTATGGAGTAGCTAGATGCTAGAGGATCTTTAAGGGTCATTCCAGCTCTAAAATATGATGACCTATTCACTTCAAATGCACCTATCTTGTCTTACTGTATATTAAAGTTCTTTATTTATGTCTTGGAGAGGCTAGAGATTATAAGTTCCATGAGGTCAAGAACAACGTCTTGTTTAAACTTTGCATCTCCTCTAGTGACTAGCACAGTGCCCTGCACACAAAGGACTCTTAATAAATGTTAGTTCAGTTGTACACAGTAACAGCAACATTGTGCAAGGATCAATTATGATAGACAGCTCTTCTCAGCAAAACAATGATCCAAGACAGTTCCAAAAGACTCATGATGGAAAATACTGTCCTCCTCCAGGGAAAGAACTATGGAGTCTGAATGCAGATTGAAGCATACTATTTTCAGTTTTGTTTTGTTTTTTGTCTTTTCTCTTTTGTTTTGCTTCCTCTTTCACAACATGACTAATGTGAAAATAAGTTTAACGTGATTGCACATGTATATCAAATTGCTTGCCATTTTGGGGAGGGAGGAGAGGAGAAAAGGAAGAAGAAAAAATTGAAACTTGAAATCTTACAAAAATGAATGTTGAACACTACCTTTATACAAAATTGGAAAAAACAAAACACTGTTTACATGAGAAAAAAGATAAATGTTTGGTTCAACTGAAATACCTCTCTACAGCTAAAAGTGCCAGCAGCACTGGACCCTGAGATATGTCAATGATCCACCATTTGGAATGTAAAAGGTCCATGGTCTCCTCTGACATTACTTAAGAAGCACGTTATTTTGGAAAGAACTCTAGTGGAGTAAGAAGATCACCACAGGCAAATGTTTAAATTCTCTACTCTTAGTGTCCTCATCTGTAAACTGAGGGACTTGGACTAAATCAGAGGTTCTTAACTTTTTTATGGATCCTTTCTCCGAATGTTTTTGAATGCATAAAAAAATGCATAGTATAATAAATAAAAATAATTATATTGAAATACAGTTATTAAAATATTTTTTTAAAAAAATAACTGACCTCAGATTCAGAATCTCTGAACTAGATGGTCTCTAAGGTGTCTTTCTGGTTCTACTATTTCTTATTTCAATGCCCCTGAGATCTGTGATTTAGTAAGTGTGAGTGGTCCTTCCATGATTCAGATTACAAACCCTTTATTGCTATGGCATAAATATGTATCATTTTGAAGACAATCTGATAATAAATCTCTCCAAATTTAGCCAGGTTGGTCCACAAACATAGTGTTTGTCAGTAGCCCTATCTTCAACATCTTTTCAAACTGGTAGAAGTCTTTCCAGTACCTTCATACTTTCTGACAGAGCTTTCAGGAATACAGTATCACATAAAGAAACATTGGACTAGATTTCATAGCTTAAACAACTTTTAGTTATTTGGATATTGGATCATTTGGAGAGGTGGCATAGAGTAGCATGTAAAGTCACAAAGACCTGGGTTCAAATATCATCTCTGACACAGTAGTGGCATGACTATAGACAAGATAGCTAACCTCTCAGAGTTTCAGATAGAAATTTCAGGATAAATGTATTGCTCTTTGATTCATGAGAAACTTTCCCAGGCAAGTATTCTGTGTATTTGTCTCATGAACTATTATTTTTTATATGGATGCCATAAGAGAGACCCCAAATTCTACATAATCTAGTACAAAAAACCTCTGGCTAAAAGCCAAATACAGACACACACACATATATGCAAATATACATACAAATATACATAAATACATATACACATATACCTACAAATACCAAATATACATACCAGCAACAATTAACAATAAAACACCAGGTATTACCCTTTGGACCCTTCCTTTACTTGGCTCTATATGCAAGAAAAGAAAAATTATTAAATAGTTGCACAAATAAAAAAGATTGTCAGAAATATTAGGTGCTACAGTTCAAACCTTAACAGTATTAAAATAGTTCTAAAAAGAAAACAGACTAGTATTGAACTTCATTTAACTCTGAAAACTAAATCCATCAAGAATTCAATATTGATAAAATTGAAAGGAAAAAATGACAAATCTTAGCAAAACTATTATCTGAATCCTAGATAAACTGTGAAGTGGAGAGAGCAAAGTGAACATTAATACAAGTATATGAAGAATTAAGAGAAGCATGAGAAGATTTCTGTGAACTGATACAGAATGAAGCATGCAGATGCAGGAAAAGAAAATACGAAAGAATATAAAGACTGCAACAGTGCTCTCCATGGCAAATGCCTACATTGCTTCTGGATTACTGTGGAGTTGGAGGCATATTTAAAGTTAGAAAATTTAATGTCTTAAAAAATAATTTTGCCTCTCAGGTGCTCAAAATATATTACTTTTGCCGTAAGTTTTGATAAATCATGCTTGGGGAAAAAATCATCTGAAGTCTTTTGAACATTAACTTAGAACATAGGTATTTGAATTTGGAATCTTATGACCTAATTTTGAATTCTGAGCATTGTACTTATTATCTGTATTTTCCTGGGAAAGTAATTTAATCTCTTTGGGTCTCAGTTTCCTCATCTGTAATGTAATGGAATTGAACTAGGTGGCTTCTGAAGTATCTTCTAGTTTTTGTAATGCTCTTATGAACATCAAACCAAAACTGAATGCTTTGAATTGTGGCCATATAAGACAATGAATTTAATCAATAAATATGTTGTGTGTGCTGACTTCTCTACTGACTGACCATTCCCCTGTCTCTCTCCCTGTCCTTGACCTGCCTTTTCCTTGAGACATAATAATACTGAAGAATATTAAACTGAACTTAGTTGATAAAGCAGTAACAATGTTTTAGAGGATTAACTTCAATTTTGAAAGAAGTTCTATTATGGATAAATTTCTGTCAAACAGCATTACATGCTACTGAGAAATCTTTCATGAAAGGAAGAATCAATCAATGCAGCAAACTTCACTGTTATCTATTTTAAGAAATTTCCAGTCATCTCAACCTTCATCAACCACTATTCTGATCAATCAGCAATCATCAAAATAGAGGCAAGAACTTCTACCAGCAAAAAGATTGTGATTTTCTGGAAGACTCAGATGATGATTAGCATTTTTGGGCAATACTGTAAAATATTTTTTTAAATTAAGGTTTGTACTTTTTTTTTCAAAGATATAATGCTATGGCACACATTCTAGACCATAATACAGTGTAAATGTAACTTTTATATGCACTAGGAAACCAAAAAAATTCATGTGACTCACTTCATTGCAATATTTACTTTACTGCAGTGGTCTGGAACTGAACCCACAATATCTCCAAGGTATACCTTCAGTGAAAATTTGGCCAGTTTGTTTTTCAAAAGAAGGGCAATCAGTCCTCCATATGCCTGTTGCAAGAACCAGCATTTGATGGACATAGGGATTTTTGAATCAGGTAAAGATTAATTGCATTGCCAAAATCAACTCTTCTTTTTCTTGCTTGGCAATTCATATATTTCTAGTTCTATTGACATCCTTCAGATATATTGACAGTTCCATTCTATTACCACATCACTTACCAACTTTCAAAGGTTGTATAGTGAGCTGAGTATAGCTTACAGATGAAATGTTGCAGAGGTACTTCCCACTATCTGATGGAGTAGGGTGTACTAAAGTCAAAGAGAAATTCTCCTTTTCTTGCATCATATCTTTTGTCCAAGTGAATCGATGATCAATGATTCTTCTACTTGAAGAACTTGAAAAGTATGCCAAGATGATTGAGGATGCATTTTTGACCCTGTACCAACTAACGTTTATACTTTTCTCTGGCAAAAAATCCGCATTTTTAAGTTTACATGGGAATAAAACTTTTTCACCTTCTTTTATTAAAAGAGTACCTAAAAGAGAGATATTGATATAGTACATGGGTTAAATTGATCACTTTCCACATCATATTCCCATATTTTAAAGTGTAATAAAAAGTTAAGAAGCAGCCTATAGAATGAGGAAGATTCATTCTTGGGTCTTGGGGTCAGAAGACCTGGTTCAAGTCCTGTCTTTGACCCATACTGGTAGTGAGATGATGACAAGTCATTTAACTTCTGAGTTTTCCAAGCAACTCTGTTGACTCTATATTGTAGAACAGGTGCTATGTTTGCAAAGAGAATTGTGCCATCAGGTATTCCATACTGATGATATCACCAGTGTGATGAAAAGGGAAGAACAAAAAAGTAATAACTTTACTGTATTCAGCAATTATATAATCACAAAGTATCATTATTCTAATCATCTAAAAATGTAAACACAATATAAAGAGAAATAAAGTGCTATGAAGTCAAGCTTGTTTGGAAAATATAGCATTTACTGGTGAGTCACCTAATGTCATGGCATTTTCCAACAACCTTGTTTTCTGTGATGTCTCTATGAATGAGAGGGGGTAAAGACTAGACCTGTGATTCCATTTGGAACTCCCAGTGAAGAAACTTTTTGTACAATACAGAATACCTCCTCTGCAACTTAGAACCTTAGAGAGTTACTTAGAGCATTGAGAAGTTAAGTGACTTGCCTAGGGCCACATGACCAGTACATATCTAGTAGTTTTCTGTACACCATACTATAGCTGCCTCTGTGTGAGGGAAATGGTAAAAATAATGAGAACTGGAAATTATTATTGAAGATGCTGCTTTGAAGTAATGTAATTGTTATTCCGAGTCAAGAGACTTAAGAATTATTTAATTTCATTTGGGTGAAGTACACTAAGGGTGAAAGGTTGATTTTCTCAGGATGTTCTCCTCCCTTCCCCCAATAAAAGGGATAAAAAACCCCAACTTTTAAATGTCCAAATCTTTTCCGTTTTCCCATTGCCATCTGTCTGTGGAAATCTGGCTAACAAAATAACATGGCTTTTCAGTCCCTTTAATATCTTCATCAGAGGATGGTTGGAATTACCTTTGAGGACAATACTTTCTCTGTGAACATCTTTGGCATTACAATTATTGAGGTGGGAAAGTCAAAGACAAGTTAAAAATGCTTGGACTTCTATTATCCCCATGAGATTTTTAGGAAAACTTTGAGAACACTGCTTCTGTTTGGTTGGAAGCCATGATGAGATCTGAGAATAGAAGTGGGGTGGGAGGATGTGAGCAACCTTGTTTGTAGATTTAAAGGAAAAGACAAAGCAGGAAAATATGGTGGCAGGAATATGTGAAAGGTTGTGGGGAAAAAATGAGGGTACTACAAGATTAGGGAAGGGAAAATGTCCCGATTTTCAAAAATGGGAAAAGAATAGTCTTCAAACTATAGGCCAATGAGTTTGACTTTGATTCCTGGGAAAATTCTAGAACAGATTATGAATGATGGTTTGTGAAGATTTAAAAGAGGAAAGCAGTGATTACAAAGAGCTAACCATGCTTCATCAAGTACTCTGTCGTGTCTGACTCTTTCTAACACCATTTAGGGTTTTCTTGGCATAGACACTAGAGTGGTTTGCCATTTCCTTCTCCAGCTCATTTTATAGATGACAAAACTGAAGCAAACAGTGTTGAGTGAGTTGCCCAAGGTCACACAGCTAGTGTTGGAGGCTGGATTTGAACTCATGATTCCAAGCCCAGTGATCTATCCACTGCAATATGGGTACATGAGAGCAAATAGAAAAGTTGTTGCTATAAAGTTAATAGAAGTTAATGGAAGAATAATAATTCTTCTTAATATATTTATTATTATATATTATATAGTACATAATATTTTATATAATATAATTATATATCACATTTATTATTTATTTTTATAATAAAATTTTTAAATTTTCTTTTAAAAAATTCTTTTAAAAAGATCTGGAAGAGTAGGAGGTTGATAAGTGGTAGGGGAGGAAGTTTATGTTTAATTACTTTTTGGATGTTTTTCAAAGCAGATTTCACCTTGGTTTTAAAATGGATATTATAGAGGGGTTCACGCTTTAGGCAGGGTGTATACTTCTGAGCTTTCTTTCAGTTCTGGAATTCCATGAAATAGCTCCAAGGAGCCTGGAGACATGTAGTAAATATCATAAAGGGCGAAAATAAAGTATTAATAACAATAACTAAGTGAGGCACTTATTTTTAAGTGGATAGAGTTGCCCATGGTGTAAGGAAGACCTAGTCTCTCTTACAGTCCCTGAAATATTTGCTATATGACCCTGAGAGAGTCACATAACCTCTCAGTGACTTCTTCTAAAACCTTAAATTGTATAGCAGGCTGCCAACCTACATGGGCAAGGGATGTTTCTTCCCTGAGAGTTCCCTCCATCAGTGAAATCCCAGGTCAGAAACCCAGTCAACATGCCTTTATTAAGTGCTTATTATGGGTCAAATCACTCTGCTAAGTGCCTTCTTGACCCTCAAAGAGCTGACATCCTAACAAAGAAGATAACATTTAAAAAATGTTACATACAAAATATTTACAGCGTAAATGGAAGATAATGCTGGAGGGAAGACACTAACTGGGGGGAGGGGTGTAGAAGTTGGAGTGGGGAAATAACTTCCTGCAGAAGAATTTAGTTGAGTCTTGACAGAGACCAGGGAAGCCTCTGGAATAAGGACATAAGAAGGGAGAACATTCCAGGCATAGGGAACAGGCAGTGAAAAGGCACAGAATTAGCAGGTGGCTTGTTATGTGCATGAGAATCAGCAGCAAGTCTCGGATCACTGTGTCACAGTACATGGAGAGGAATGAAGTGTAAGAGTGGAAAGGATCATGTCATGAAGGACTTTAAAAGCCAAAGAGAGGATTTTTATAAGTGACCCTTGAGGGCAATAGGAAGTCTTTGGAGTCAATGAGGAGGGGAAGGGTGAAGGCGGGCCAGACCTGCCCTTAGGAGCGTTCCTTCTGAAACTGAAAGGATGATGGGGGGAGGAGAGATGTAGGGCAAGGAAACCAACCTGAAGGCAGTATCAAAAATCCAAGTATGAAGTGATGAGAGCCTGCATCAGCATGGTGGCCATGGGAGTGGAAGGAAGGGAATGGATATATGTAGCAGATGTTTGAAGTCACAAGAGCTGGCAACAGATGGGCTATATGGGGCAAGTGTAAGGAAAGAGTCCAGGAGGACATTAAAGATGAGACTGAGGTTATGAGCCTGGGTGACTAAGAGGATAGTGAGCTCAAATGTAATAATAGGGAAGCTATTACATATACATACATATACCTATATACAGATAGTTCTTGTTTCTAGCTGTCTGGCAGCAGGAACCCAGCTCTGGCTCTGGCAAGCTGCTGTAGGGGTAACAGTGCTGGAGACCTCCATTCTAGGCACTGGGTCACTAAACCATGGAGCCATGGAGGGGTGGGGACAGAACCCCTTGAGTGGAGGGGGAAGTCTGCAGGATGTTCCATTAACATTAAATGAGAAATGATTTATTTATACACACACACACACACACACACCTTTGTTTGAATCTCTACTTTATTTTGCTTGATTCACATCAATTCTCATATATTCATTAATTATCTCTATGGAAATTGTTCCTCCATTGTATATATTGAGCTCTAGTTTCTCCCTTGAGCTCTAGTTTCAAATCACCAGCTGCCTCTTAGATATCAGGAATTGGATTTCCTCTTGTTGGCATCTCAAACTCAACATGTTCAAAACAAAAATCATTACCTTTTCTATCCAAACTCTACCCTAAATATCTATATGTATATGTATATATACATATACCCAAAAATACATGCACATAGGTACACATGTCTTATGTGTATATATATTCATACATACAAACACACACACACACACGCATCTTTGTGTGGACCTCTATACTATTTTTCTTGGTTCCCATCAGTTCCCAAATGTTCATTTCTTAGCTTTATATAGATCTAGGAATCATCTTCTATACAACAGCCCACATTTAGACAGCCCTTTCCACAAAAAAAAAAAAAAAAAAAAACACAACCCTTCTGGGCTCTTAAACTCTCTCTGTGAGTAGAAGCAGTAGAAAGCTCACCTTCTGTTTTCCATTTTCCAATCCATCTTTGATTCAGTACCGAATTCTCAATAATGCATTGGTAAGAGGAATTTGAGCCTGTAATATTGAGTTGACTTTTAACAGAGGGGAGAGGGTGAGATGAAACTTCTATGTTGTTTTCTGGGTTTGTTGCATTATTTGCTGTCCATGTTATATTTGCAAAGGGATAAGCCCCAAACAAATAACAAGTTAAATAATCATTTCCATTCTGCTCTCGGTATTCCATTACAGGTACGATGAAAGCTGGGGGAAGAAATGAAGAATGGTTGAACTTGTAGCCACAAACTCTCTAGCTGACTGTGGAGCTGGCACAGGTCCTGAAATCACATGATATAAAAGTTGAGTTTTAAGAGCAAACCCAAGCATCTCTTAAAAGAAAAACACTCTACAAAAAATCTTCAAGCAAGTAATCCCTTTTCTGGATAATAAATGAGACATTACTCTCTATGTACTGCATTTTCAAGACTACCTGGGATATAGCTGAGAACACAAAAGTAAACAAAGGGCACCCAAGTACTCAAATTAGATGTCTCAGATGCATGCACTTTGTTCAGACAGATGCCCTCTTAGAGTCTATTTATTTTAACATTACACATGATTTCAACAGACTTGGTTATTTAGCCTCTAGATTATCAGAAAGGTTGTTCTGTTAAAACAGACTGTTGAGACTTAAAAGCATGCATGCTGATAGTAGCAAGAAGCAAACTCTTAAAGCTTGAGAGTGAATAAAACTGAAAAACTTTCAAACTGGCCCAAGAAAAAGAATAACAGGCTAGAGCTGTTTAGTGAACCAGATTTCCCCAAGTCCTTCCAACAATTATTACTTTTTTAATTTTTGTTGTATTCATATCCATCTGAGGGGTGTGAGGTTGAACGTCAGAACTGTTTTAATTTGAATTCCTCTTATTAGTAGTGATTTGAAGCATTTCCTTTAGTTGTTTTACAACTATGTACAACTCCTGATGACTCCATTTGGGGTTTTCTTGGAAAAGATATGAAAGTGGTTAGCCTTTTCTTTCTCCAGCTCACTTTACAGATGAGGAAACTGAGCCAAACAGGGTTAAGTGACTTGCTTAAGGTCACACAGTTAATAAATGACTGAAGCCAGATTTGAAGTAGGAAGATGAGTCTTCATGACTGCAAGTCCACCTTCTATCCACTGAGTCACCTGCCCCTTCCCTTTCCCCCACTTTCCCCCCCATATTGGTATTGACATCTTGGATTTCAATCTTTCAGAACTGCTGGTTCGTATTCTTTAAATATTTATGTATTGGGGGTATGATTATTGTTCTTATATAACTGAAACAATTTCCTATATGTTTTGGAAATTAAGCCTTAAACCTGTCATAAAGATCCACCTCCTCCATCCCCATACTATTTCCTCTTGGCACCCTTCCCAGCAATCTCTTTACAAGTTTAAAGAAGGTGTGAAAGAGAAAGGACATCAATAGTACTAGTTTATAACTGAAGCAATTTGCTTCTTTTCCACTGTTATCCTTTTATCCCCCTTCCCTAGGCCCAAGATCACTGCTACTTTTCTTTAAAAAAGCCAAAAAAATTAAACAATTGCCTTTTCTGTTCAAATTTGAACCCTCCTAGAGGAATGACTCTTCAAAGTTGAGATTTGTTATTCCATTCCAGTATTATCCTCTTAAATTCAACCCCCATTTTATTCCCACCAGTTTCCATGTTGAGTTTGACATCTTTCTACACCAAATTTTGTGTGTATATATGTAATTGAAGGTGTGTGTTAAATCTACTTTTGTCTGGTTCTGATAAAAATGAAGTTCATTTGATGCTTACCTGCTCTTGTGTGTTTTCTTCCATAATTGTATAATCTTGTAAAGTACCCTTGTAATAAGAAATACCAAAATCCACCCTTTCTTTCTCCTTTTTACTCTGGTATTCCTTTTACTACCACCCCCACACCACTTTTCTTTGCCTTCTTAAAACCATTGGAATAAAATCCATCCACCGTTATTCCCTCTGTTTACTTTATTTAACTCATTTCTTATTCTGAAGGGATCTTTGTTTCTTCTCCTCCCCTATTAGAATATTAGCACTTTATTATCATACAGTTCTTTCTGACTGCTTATATAAATTTATCTTGTCAAGGTTCCCTTGTATTATGTGTTCACATTTTAGAGTTTCTACTCAGTTCTTGTCTTTTCATCATAAATGCTTGAAAACTCTCTATTCTAGTGATGCCAGACTCAAATTGAAACAGATCCTTGCCAGCAGCATGTTAACTCAGAAAACCACAGATCTGATATTATCTGTTTTTTATTGCATTTGTATTTATTTTTTGTATTGAACAAATAAATGTAATTTTTTTGTTAGCCATTTCCCAATTTCATTTAAATCAAGTCCCCAGGAGAGTGCTGGGCTGCATGTGCCCAAGTATTTGATACCTCTACTCTACTCTATTAAAGATCCATTTTTTCTTTCTGTAGGATTATACTTAATTTTGCAGAGAAAGTTATTCTTGACTCTTTCTAAGTTATTTTAAGGCTATATCTTTTGTCTTATGGAATATTGTACTTCTTGATTGGGTGATTTTGACTATGAATCCTTGGTACTTAAATTCTTTCTGACTGCTTGTAATATGTGTTCTTTGATGTGTAAGGTCTAGATTTGGGCTATGATGTTCCTGGCGCTTTTACTTCTGGGGTTCCTTTCAGGAGATAGTCAGTGAATTTTTTCTATTTTTATTTTGCCCTCTGGTTCCAATCAATCTAGAAGTTTTCATTTATGATTTATTGAAGTATATTATTGATGCTTTTTTTGGGTAGTAGTTGTTGTTGGACCATGGTTTCAAAGAATCAGATAATTCTTAAGTTATTTCTATTAGACTTGTTTTCCAAGTCAGTTGTTTTAAATTTTAGATACCTTTTTCTGATATATTTTATTTTTTCAATCCTTAGATTTTTTCTAATATTTATGACTGTCTTGTGGAGAAATTGATTTATATCACATCTCTTCTAATTTTCAGGAAGTCTATTACTTGGGTTATATTTACTACTTTATCTTCTAAGATATTTATTCTCCTTCCAATTTTCTTTTCTCTAAGAGTTTTTAATTTCATTTTCCTCTCTTAATTGCTTCCATATATTTAATATTTATGGAAAAATCATTTTTTCCTGATTCTCTGCTTGAAGTTATTGTGGATTTGTTCTCTTTTTTTGGTTGAATTTTTTTTTTTGGTGACTTTCTGAATCTATAATCATTCTTCATGGTGATAGGTTTCTTCTGTTTAATCCTATCTCCAGCGTCAAATTCTAAATTGAGCCTTTGTTCTTGGGTAAGCCTCCATCTCCTGATGAAACTTTGGTTGGCAAAGTCAGTCTTTCTTTGTCTTGCTCTGGGTCACCTGCATTCCTGGGTTTCCATCCTCCTCCCTAAGCATGTCTAATCTAAGAGCAATGGTAAATTTCTTTGAGGTTCGTAGCATTTTCAGAGCCCTCTATGACTTCTCAGGTGAGAGAGTTACAGCTTTTTAAGCTCCTTCACTCTAATTATCTCTACATTATATTTGATTGCTGCTGTTCTTAGGCTATGGCTGCTGTTGCCAGTGGCTTCTGAGGCCCATGTGGTGGATTTACTGGGTTTTCCTTTTAGAAGTTTGTAGTTGTTGCTCAGTAATTTTGAGTTAAGTCCAACTCTTCATGAACTCATCTAGAGTTTTCCTGGCAGAGATACCAGAATGGTTTGCCATTTCCTTCTCCAACTCATTTTACAGATGAGGCAACTGAGGCAAATAAGGTTAAATGTTTTGCCCAGGTCACACAGGTAGTAAATGTCTGAGGACAGATTCGAACTCTAGAAGATGAATCTTCCTGACTCCAGGCCCCACATTCTATCCACTCCATCTTATTGCCTCTGCATATAGAGCTGTGAAGTCTTTTGATGTCTCAACTGCTCACATAATAAGCTTCCATCTTGTTTGCCCCTTTCCTATTTGCCTGTGGGCTTTTGGATGATTTTTTAATATACATATACAGTTCTGGAGTACATGAAATCACTTACTGTAATTGGTCATTTTATTTTTTGCCTACAGTCACATAGGTAGCCGTTTTAACCAATCATACCATCCTGATACAATTGTGATCATAACACAATAATTGATATCATAATGATAATCATGAGCTACCAGGGAAAGTTTATATATAATTTTCTGTCCTCTTGAACAAGTGATCTAGAAAATAATATATTTCAGAAAGATATTTTAATGTGCTTGTGTTTTAAGGGACAAGCAAGTTATACAGAAAAGCTACTATGTAAAATGGCTTATTTCCTGAGAGTGCTGATAGTAACCCTTAACCATCACAGTAACAAAAAAGGCACCATTCAACTCCCCCTAACCATCCCCCCTGCCAAAAAAAAAAAATGTTTACCTGTACTTCCTATTGTCATATACACAAATCAATTCAGCTTTCCATTGGCTTTAGAGCTGGGAAGGACTTTGAGAACTGTTTTGTTTTGGCTGTTTGTTTTTGTTTTTGGAATGCTGCTCTGGACGTATGAGCTTGTGCTCATTTAAAGGATTGGGGACTCAGACACACTGTATATTCCCAAGGTGGTCTCTTGTGGCATTCATAGGAAGAGGAACCTCTATAGGTCAGAAACTACTTAGAACATTTTACTCACCTCCCAATTTCAGCTTTACTTCTATAGTCTCCGAGTCAGTTTCTGTTGCTGCATAACAAGTGTAAACCCCTTCATCTTGGAGGTTTAACCTCCTAAGTTTTAGTGAGGCATTTCCATTGTTGATTTCGTTGAGTAAAAGGGATGTCCTGTGGGCATAGTGGGGATCTTGTTTTTCCAGTTGGTCACTCTCTCTGTAGTAGCTGTGTAATACCTTATTGTCTTTCTTCCAATGAATCACTATACCCTGCCCTTTCTTAAATGAGCAAGGAAGGATCACCTCTTCATTAAGCCTTCCAACAATAGTGGGCATAGACACAGAAGACATTCTATAAAAATAAGGAAAATGGAATCCATCTAAAAAGAAACAGACACAGATAATTGCAATAAGAATAACTAATGAATGGAAAACAACAAAATTATCAAGGGCTATGTCAATTCTGAGTAACTTAGCAAAGGTAAACTGAACCATAACAAAAGGGGAAGATAGGTTTTGTCCCAAGATAATGAATTTTAGAGAGTGAAAAAAATGAACAAATGAACTTAGCATCTAGTTATCAAGAATAATCAATTCTAATAGGAAGCAGTCTCTATAGTCACTGTGGTGGAGGAGGCTGTGCTCATGAATACTATGAGTTTGGGGAAGACATCTTCCCAGAAAAAAAAAACAGAGAGATTAGGTTATATAAATAAAAACTCTCAGGCAACATTCTACTTTCCTTCATACACTAAGTAAGCTTTGAAAGCTACAAAAACCCACCCTGTACCTAAGAACTTGAAGCCTAGACCAGCCCAAGAAGTCCACATCAGTACACTAAAATTTTATATGTATATGTTTATATATATATAATGTATATGTATATATAGTGTATATGTATATATACATCTATACACACACACGCACATACACACATATATATATATTCTCATTTACATTCTGTCTGCTCACTTTTTGACTCCTTAGTCTTGCAGATCTCATGGTAAGTGAGATTCTATCTGGGTTCTCATGAAGTCCAGGCTGGAAAACTCCCATATAGATACCAATCCTTTTCCCCTCACTGACACCCCTGAATTTGTCTTAATTACTTGTATTATTTTCACATCGTGAATTACAAAGGCAGTTTTACCTCTACTTTTATATCTTGTGCTATTTTCCTCTTGCCCCAAATACCAAAATTGCTAGTTAGAGTTCTGATGGCAAGTCATATTGGAGAGTGATCCTAAATCACATACTATAAAGCTGATATATACATAGATTGGACTGTTATCTCTTAAGAGCCTTCTAGTTCTAACATTCTTTTCATCTTGCATATGAAGAAACTTGAGGCCAACAGAGTTAAGTGATTTACCCAGTCATACATTTAGATAGTAGCAGATCTAAGATTAGAACCCAAATCTCTTGACTAATAGTCTCTTATTTTTTCTACTGCTAATTCTTTTCTTTATTGTTGTTTTATGATCAGAAATTAAATAGTTCTGCCCTAGGCGAATTGTAGCTTCTCATTAAATATTTCTTCAGCTGAACTGAGCTGACCTTGGCAATTAGAACTAGACTTGAGCATAGACAGGAGAGATGTTTGCCTAGATGGCAGGGTATCATTTGTTCCATTTGTCTACAAGCACCTTTCATGGTCCATGGCCTGACTGCCATTTTGTCTTCAGAGCAATCCTGTTAACAGTGTCAGTGTGCCAACTGGGAGGTGGTAACACCAATGATTTCTTATAAATGCAATCATTTTAGAAGCCCCTAAGTAGGTGCTTTAGTGGCTAGATTTGGGCTTGAACTCAATAAGAATCTAGTTCAAATCCTGCCTCAGACACTTTTGTGTGACCCAGTAAGTCACTCACCTCTCTTAGCCTTAGTTTATTCATCTGTAAATGTAGGTAATAATATAACCTACTTGACAAGAGTTATTAAGGCTGAAATGAGATAGCACATGAGTGGTGTTACATATACATATATGCATGTATGTATAATATATGTGAATGCCTATATAACATTTAAACATATTATATATGTATAGTATATGCTTATTATTATAGACTAATCAGATTAGCCAGAAGAGAACCCTAAGGCAATTAGACACAAAACAGAGACATGTGAAGATGTGGTCATCACAGGTTTGGCAGTAACGTGGTGGGGGGAGTTGTTGAAAGAGGAAAGAGAAATAAAGGAGAATCGGGAAGACTACCTATTGAATAACTTTGTGAGGACTCTAAAAGATTCAGGCAAAAGAGCTAGGATTCTTCTGTGGGGTAAAAACAGGGGTTAACTGGAGTGAGTCAGTTGTTAAAATTTCAGAATGAACATTTGTGCCTTGGAAAACAGAAAATCAGAGTTTAATTTATTGTTTTGCTGTTTTCTAGCCCGTCATGGAGAAAATATTAATAGTGAAGATTAAATTTAAATATCGTAATTACTTTTTTTCTTTCTGGGGAAAATTGGTTCTTAAACATTTACCAGAATACCTTTGGGAGTAAATATGATATTCTAACCCCCTTGATTTTCCTTTCTCCCTGTAAAAACTTTGAATAATTATTCCAGAAGAGAATAGTCTCCAAAGGTCAGAGTCTATGAAGTATTGAGAATTTTTGAGACTGCATTATAGTCTGTAGGAGTTACTGTGGTGCTAAATCTGAAGTCAAGAAGACCTAGAGCCCGGCAGAGAGCGCACGGGCTTCGCCTGCAGCCGTGATCCTGCCCCCCGCGTGATGCTGCAGCCCCAGGCGTCCCGGGCGTCTGCTGCTGCCCAGATACTGTGTGTAAGGCTAACTAGAAACAGGAAACACCATCAATCACGCCTTTACAGTACTGGTGCCATCTGATGAGGTAGTCATTAATTACAGATATGGTCTTCCTTTGATAACTCTGACTTTGCCATCAAGACAGAAGCGCTGTCGTTTCACAGTCAAACCCATGTTAACCACAGTTGGTTCATTCCTCCAGGACAATCAGAACGAGGACCAAGGTATTAAAACTGCAGCTGTCTTCACCACAGATGGGAGCAGAATTCCATCTTCAACCTCCATGGAGATTTTGCTTATGAATGATTTTAAACTCATGATAAATGACATGACATATGATGTTCAGTGTCCTAGGAAAGAAAAACTGAGCAGCGAGCACACGACCGACATGGACGACATCAAGTCCTTGGTACAGAGACTCTGTACTACTCTGCATGTGGAGGAGCATCAGGTCAAGAAGGAACCCAGTTTACTGGAGAAAACTGAGGAACTGAAAGAGCAGCTCCAGTCCCTGGAAGAGCTGAAAGCTAAAACTGAAGCTGGCTCAGAGGCCAAAACCCACAGATTCTTGTGGACCGCCCTGCCCTTGATGTCCACTCAGGGTGGAGTCCTGGCGTGGCTCATGTGGTGGATGTACTCAACCCGTCACCTACTTCATCACTTTTGGTAGCTCCATGACCTTCTTCGCTTATTTCCTCCTCACTAGACAGGATTATTCTTACTCATTAAGAATAGACAATTCCTCTCTTTCACAAAAGACTGAAGAAGAAGGATTTTGGTGTGCAACAATATAACAAGTTAAAAGAAGATCTTGAAGAGGGTGAAGAGTCTCTGAAACATCTGCGCCAGCCTCTCCACTTGCAGTTACCAATCCAGAAAATCAAATAGAAGAATTAACACCTGCTTTTATTATTTTATGAATGTTTATTAGTTTGTCTTGGGACCTGGATGTTCAGTGACTCTGTCATTATAGATTTGAATGTTTCAATAAGGAAGAAATAATTTTTTTTAATTAAATAGAAGACCTATGTTTAGATCTTAATTCAGATACAGACTAGTTGTGTTGTATATAACCTGTCTCAGTTTCCCCTGTTAAATGAGGTTAATGACAATACCTATTTCAATAATATGTACAATAATAATTGTATGCATAAATAAGTATTGTACTGTGTACAGTATTCTCCTGGTTCTGTTAAATTTACTTTGTATCAGTTTATGTAAGTCTTTCCAGGTTTTTCTGAAAGCATCATGCTTGTCATTTCTTTTAGCACAATAGTATTCCATCACAATCACATAGTACAACTTGTTCAACCATTTTCCAATTGATAGGCATCCCCTCAATTTCCCATTTTTTGCCACTACAAAAAGAGCTGCTATGAATATTTTTGTATATATAGGTCCTTTCCCTTTTCTTTGATCTCTTTGGGTCTAGTAGTGGTATATCAGGGTCAGATGTGTAATTTTATAGTCCTTTGTGCATAGTTTGAAATTGCTCTCCAGAATGGTTGTATCTGTTTACAACTTTACCAGCAATGTGTCAGTGTCCCAATCTTTCCACATCCTACCAACATTTTTCATTTTCTTTTTCTGTCATATTAGCCAATCTGATAGGTGTGAGGTGGTACCTCAGAGTTCTTCTAATTCACATTTCTCTAATTAATACTGATTTAGAGCATTTTTTTTCATATGACTATAGATAGATTTGGTCTCTTTTTCTGAAAACTGACTTCATATCCCTTGACCATTTATCAATGGTGGAATGACTCATATTCTTATAAATTTCACTCACTTCTTTATATATTTGTGAAATGAGGCCTTTATCAGAGAAACTTGCTGTTAATTTTCCCATTTCCTTCTTTCCTTCTCATTTTGGCTGCATTGATTTGTTGGTGCAAAACCTTTTTAATTTGATATAATGAAAATTATCCAGTTTAAATCCCATAATTCTCTCTCTTTTTTTGTCATAAATTCTTCCTGTCCATAAATCTGAAATGCAAAATATTCCATGCTCCTCTAATTTGCTTAAGATATCACCTGTTATGTTTAAATCAGGTACCCATTTTGACCTTATCTTGATAAACAGTATGAGATACTGGTCTATACCTAGTTTCAGACAAAGTGTTTTCTAGCTTTTTTTTTTTTTTTTTTAAATCAAAAAGTGATTTCTTTTCCCAAAATCTTGGATCTCTGTGTTTGTCAAATACTGGATTACTATGGTAATTACTACAGTGTATTGTGTACCTAATTTATTACACTGATTCACCCCTCCGTTTTTTAGCCAGTACCAGATTGTTTTGATAAATACCTCTTTGTAATACAGTTTAAAATCTGGTTCTTTTAAGCTACCTTTCTTCCCATTTTATTTTCATTGATTCTCTTGATATTTTTGACCTTTTGTTCTTCCTGATGAATTGTTATAATTTTTCTGGCTCTATAAAATAATTTTTGGTAGTTTGATTGGTATGGCACTGAAAAAGTAAATTAATTTAAGTAGAATTGTCATTTTTATTATACTGGCTTTTCCTACCTATAAACAATTAATATTTCTTCAATTGTTTAGATCTGACTTTATTTGTGAGAAAAGTCTTTTGTAATTGTGTTCACATAGTTCCTGGATTTTCTTGGCAGGTAGACAGCCAAGTGTCTGCAGTTATTTTAAATGGAATTTCTCTTTCTATCTCTTCCTGCTGGGTTTTGTTAGTAGTATATGAAAATGCTGATGATTTATGTGTGTTTATTTTTATATCCTGCATCTTGGATGAAGTTATTAATTATTTCAACTAGTTTTTAGTTGATTCTCTATACCACCAAAGAGTGGTAAGTTTTGCAAAGAGTGACAGTTTTGTTTCTTCATTGACTAGTCTAATTCCTTCAATTTCTTTTTCTTGTCTTATTACTATAGTTAGCATTTCTAGACTACGACTGAATAATAATGGTGATAATAATAATAATAATGATATCCTTGCTTCACCCATGACCTTGTGGAAGGGCTTCAAGTTTATGCCCATTACAGACAATGCTTGCTGATGGTTTTTACATAGATCCTACTTAGCATTTTAAGGAAAGCTCCATTTATTCTTATGCTCTCCAGTGGTTTTAATATGGATAAGTGTTATATTTTCCCTAAAGCTTTTTCTGCTTCTATTGAGATAATCACATGAGTTTTGTTGGTTTTGTTATTGATATGGTCAATTATGCAGACAGTTTTTTCTAATATTGAGCCAACCCTATATTCCTGGTATAAATCCCACGTGGTCATAGTATATGATCTTTGTGATAAATTGCTGTAATCGCCTTGTATTTTATTTGAAATTTTTGCATCAATATACATTAGGGAAATTGGTCTATAGTTTCCTTTCTCTGTTTTTCTCTTTCTGGTTTAGGTATCAGTACCATATTTGTGTCATAAAAGGAATTTGATAGGACCCCTTCTTTGCCTTCTTCTCTATGTATTTCCACTGGAAGTGCCCCATGCTTAGAATTCTCTCACTAGTTATTTTTGCCTCCTGGCTTCCTTCAAGTCCCAACTAATATCTCATCTTCTTAAGGTGCCTTTTACAATCCCCTTTAATGCTAGTGCCTTTCCTTTGTTGATTATCTCCAAATGATATTGCACATATCCTTATTTGTACATGGTTATATTTTATTTTGCAAATTTGACTTTTTTTAACCTTTCTTCTTAATCCCAGAGCTTAGCATAATTCCTGTGACTAGGAGCTCAATACATGTATGTTGACTGCCTTGACATGTTGAATGACCCTGTTCTACATTCTGAATTTAGGAATAAATCTGCCAGAAACAATTTTATTTAATATGATTCTAATATCTCAACTACTAATATCTTAGAAAAAAAGATGCCCAAACTAATATAGTTCCCCCATGTTCTCCAATATGTGTCTATCCTAAGATAATTTAAGGTAACATTTGTAGGAATCTTGAATAAGAAAAAGATGATAAATATATGTCAAAATATAGTTTGGGATTAACTTCCAAATAGTCACAACTCAATTCCTTCCTGGACCATTTACCTCAAGGATTGAAAAGGATCTCCTTCTCAAATTTCAATCAGTATCATCCTTTCAGAATGGAGAAGGATGGTTTATAGTAACAATAACTTCAGCACATAGACAAAATAGGGACTGTTTGGTGGGCCAATAGCTCAATCACTTCAAGGAATGGGGCAATGATTTCAAACTCAAAGGGTTGAAGGGGTGTCAATAAACTGTACATGTGGGAGCATATTAACTGAGAAAACAATATATTAACATGATCTATATTTTACTGTATTTTTATTTATTTTGTTAAATAAATCCAATTCCAGAGTGCCTGTCTAAACTTGTGGAATTGCATGTTTGATACTGCTGATCTAGAGGTAGTCATTGTTCTAAATTTTGGTAACCATTCTTAATCCATTTTGCCAAGAAACGCATTTTGTTATTAACCAGCCTTAACCAACCTTCAAAAAGGCAGTTTCAAAGGGCTTCTAGCCCAAAGAAATATGATTTTTTAATATTTTCAGTTTAACTAAAAAGGAAGTTTTTTTCATGTTTCCCCAAATCCTCAGTGGAACATTTTAAGTGTGTAAAATTAAAAAAAAAATAGGATTACAAAAAAAAATTAAATAGTTAAAAAATATTTTCAAAGCAGATTTCAGGTTAAGAACCACCCCCCTCTCTAATACATGATTCTCCCTCTGTATGCAGTAATAAAGCTTACCATCAAATCCCATCAGAGGTAGTACAAGAACATTCAGAAGATAAAGATTAAGTAGTGGCTGCACCTTCATGATTCCTACAGAATGTATTTGTTACACTCCTGAAAAAGCAAAGCAAAACAAATATCTTTTAGAAAAGAATGAATCACCTGGAATTCACTTCATACAATCTACTCCAGTCACCTAATCAGCATTTATTAAGAGCTTATTCTATGCCAGGGATGATGTAAGCAGTAACTTGTATAATCCCTTCTTTCATGTGAGGGACCCAAAAGAGTTATCCCAGATTTGAAATATTCTTTGGGTCTGCATTCCTCAAAATCCTTAGTTCTGCTGAGAAAACTGGAAAATCAGTATGGTAGAAACTAGGTATAGATCAATAACTCACACCACATCTCAAGATAAGGTCAAAATGGGTACACAATTTACACAGAAAGGGTGATATAAGTAAATTAAGAGAGCATGGAATAATTTATCTGTCAGATTTATGGCTAAGGGAAGAATTTAGGAGCAAAAAAAATATAGAAAGCATTAAAAAATGTAAAATAGATCATTTTGGTTATATAAAATTAAAAAGGTTTTGCACAAACAAAATCAATGCAACCAAAAATATAAGGAAAGCAGAAAACTTGGGAAAAGTATTTTGCAACAAGTTATCTCTGATAAAGGCCTCATTTCTCAATAATATAGAGAACTGAGTCAAACATTCTCCAATTGATAAGTGGTCAAAGGATTTGAACAAGCAGTTTTTAGACAAAGAAATCAAAGCTATCTATAGTCATGAAAAAATGTTCTTAATAACTATTAATCAGAGAAATGTAACTTAAAACAACTTGAGATACCACCTTACATCTATGAGAGTGGTGAATATGACAATATAGAAAAATGTTGAATGTTAGAGGGCATGTAAGAAAACTGGGGTGCTAAGGCACCGTTGGAGTTGTGAATTGATCCAACCATTCTGGAAAGCAATTTAGAACTGTGCCTAAAGGGCAATCAAATTGTGTATACCCTTTGATCCAGCAATACCACTGCTCAGTCTGTATCCCAAAGACATCAAAAAAAAAGGGAAGAAGACCTATTTGCACAAAAGGCTTTATAGCAGCCCTTTTTGTGGTGGCTCAGAGTTGGAAATCTAAAGGATGGCCATCAACTGGGTAATGGCAAAACAAGCTGTGATATATGATTATAATGGAATATTATTGTGCTTTAAGAAATGACAAGCAAGATGACTTCTGAAAAACCTGGAAAGATTTACATGAACTGATACATTATGAAGTGAATAGAATTAGAAGAACATTGTATACAGTAACAACAATATTGTTCAATGAAGAAATGCAAATGACTTAGCTAGTCTAAGCAATACAATGATCCAAGACAATCCCAAAGAACTCATGATGAAGCCTACTATCCACCTACAAATCAAGAATTGATAGTGATTGAATACAGACTGAAGCATGCTATTTTTCACTTTCTTTCATTTTTTTTTCCATTTTATTTGAGCCTTCTTGTATAAAATGACTAATATGGAAATATTTTAGAAAAAAAAGAACCTTAGTTCTCAAGACCCCACCAACTAAATGATTTATTTTCTAGTCAACCAGAAGGCATGATTAGTTCAAAGTCAATGCATTTAATGAAATATTATAGTAAGAAAAGTAGTAATAGAACATTTCCCTCATTAAACTCAGAGTCTAATCTTCCACAAATACACTACCAGTAGAAGTGTGAGTGTACATTATTATACTCAATGACCCCTTATGGGTAATAATCTGTGTGATAAAGATCTGTGTGATAAACTTCTGAAATTCTTTAGAGCTGCTACCTTGCCAGCTTGACTCCAGTCTGTTAGAGTAGAGGTGTCAAGCTCATATAGAAATGGATTCCTGTGAGCCGAATGTGGATGTAGTTTTTTATTTAAAATGTTTGCTTAATATTCATTAGGGAAATTGGTCTATAGTTTTCTTTGTTTTTGAACCCCCTGGCTTAGGTAATATAATGATATTTGTGTCATAGAATGAATTTGGTAGGATTTCTTCTTTGCCTATTTTTAAAAATAATTTGTTTATTTTTCAGTTCTCTTACTTCCACAAGAATTTGAATTCAAAATTTTCTCCCCATCTCTCTCCATACCCCACTCCAGGACAACATGTATTATATCCACTCCTTCCTCCAGTCTCTCCTCCCTTCTATTACCCACCCTTTTTCCATCCCCCTTCCCCACTATTTTCCTGCAGGGCAAAGAAGATTTCTATACTCCATTGCCTATATAGCTTGATTTCCAGGGGCATGCTAAAACAATTTTTACATTATTCTTAAAGCTTTGAGCTCCATATTCTCTCCCTCCCTCCCCACTCACCCTCATTGAGGAAACAAGCAATTCAATCTATGTCATACATGTGTAACAATGCAAAACACTTCCATTACAGTTATGTTGTAAAAGACCAACTGCATTTCCCTCTGTTCTATCCTGCCCTTCATTTGTTATGGCCAAAAATGAATATGTGATATTTTTGTTTTTATGAATTTGTGAGATTTTTATGCCCTAATACATGATCAATTTTTGTGAAGGTGTTATTCAGAGATGAGATAGGTATATTCCTTTCTATTCCTCTTCAATATTCTCCAGATATCTATCATATTGAAATGGCAAGCAAAGTATTTGTATTGTTAATTATTTTAATGTGATGAAAGATCTTCCCCATATATATAAGGGTCTGCCCATTAAAGAGAGTTTGATTAGGGAGGATTTGTAGGAAGGCCCACACCTTTTGTTAATGAGGCACTAGTTCTCAAAGGTTGTGATGCCCTCTGGATTTGAAAAAGTACTCTGAAAATAAGTACTCTGAGGTGAGGTTTTACTTTGGAACTTACTCATTGGAAGTGTTTGTTTGGCCAGAGGAGACACTGGGTAGCCACTAATGAGCCCCCTGACTTTGAAAACCCAGATATTGGTGCTTCTCTCTCTGGTATGTATGTATGTAATGGTCAGGCAGTTGGAACTGTCTGTTGATCTATGATGTATGTGTTGCTTATGTCAGGAAGCTGGAAGTCCTGTCTATTGATTTTGATTTCAATGTATTTTCTCTGAAGTTCAAGGTGCTTACTTTTTCCCCTGGACTAAGTGAATGATATATATGCTCGATTAAAGTGATTGTTGACCCCTCAAAAGTTGTGTTTCCTTTTAAAAAACAGATCAAAGAACTCGTGATAGCAGGCCCTCCTGTGTATGTTGAGATGCTTGTTTTTATACTTAGATAACTTTTTCTAAAATTAAATTTATCACCTAACTTCTTTCTTATTTATTTTATGGCTAGATTTATCAAGGTCTAAGAGGGGTAAATTGAAGTCTTTCACTAGTATAGTTTTACTGTTTTCTTTTCTCCTGTAACTCATTTAACTTTTCTTTCAAGAATTTGGATGCTATGCCATTGATGCACATGAGTTCAGTATTGATATTATTTCATTGTGTATGGTACTTTTTCAATATAGTTTGCTTGAATATCTCTTTCAATTAGGTGATTTTTTGCTTTTGCTTTGTCTGTGATCATCCTTGCCATACATGCCTTTTTACTTCACTTGAAGCATAATAGATTTTCTTCCTGTCCCTTATTTTAAGTCTTGTGTGTGTTTCTGTTTCAAATGTGTCTCTTGTACACAACATGTTGTTGGACTCTGGTTTCTAATCCCTTCTGCTATCTTCCTCCATTTTATAGGTGAGTTCATTACATTTTATGAGTGAATTTCTTCACATTCACAGCTATAACTGCTAACTCCAGACAGTTCTTACTTTACATCTGGCAGGCAGATGGCAAAACTCTTCATAGCCCTTGTTTCTGGCTCCTATTCCCATCAGACAGCAGCAGGAGCAGCAGTGCCAGTGCACTCTTGTACCACAGGTCATCTGCTCCAGGAACTGAAACTAATCCAGCTGCAGGGAGCTGCAGAGTCATAGAGGGGACAGGGTCATACAGAGCTCCATGAGGGGTGGGGGAGGTCTACAGAACAGAAATGGCTATATGTATTTTTCTTCTTCATATTCCCTTCTATTCATTCTTCTCTTTTTTAACCTCTCTCCTCCTCAAAAGTCTGTTTTGCTTCTAACCATTGCTTCTCTTAATCCACCTCCTTTCTCTTAGCTCCTTCCTCTCCTACTTCCCAGATGGATAAGATGAAATTCTAGGGGATGTAGATTCTTCCCTCCTTGAACCAGTTCCAATGACAGCAATGTTCAAGTCCTGCCTATTAACCCCATTCCATTTCTTTTCTGTTGTATAAGTTCTTATTTGCCCAACTCTTTTATGTGAGATAATCTTCCCTGCTCTTCTCTCTTACCCCTTTTCCCAATTCATCCCTGTTTCTCACCCTTTAATTTTTCTTTTGAGATTATGCCAATATAACAGGCTCACACTCATGCCCTCTGAGAAGATTCCTTTTAACTGCCATAATGATGATGCAATTCTCTGAGGTTGCATATATCATCTTCACATAGATGAGTGTAGTTTAATCTTGTTTACTCCTTTATGTGTTTACCTTTTTACACTTCTCTTGTGTTTGAATGTTAAGTTTTCTATTCAGTGGTGGTCTTTTCATCATGAATCCTTCAAAGTCCTCTATTTCATTAAAATTCTATTTTTTTCTCCTTTAGAATTTTATCAGGTAGGTTATTCTTGGTTGTAATCCTAGCATCTTTGCCTTCTGGAATATATTTCACCTCTCTGTTACTTTATGATGATGGCTACCAAATTATCTGTGATCTTGACTGTCATTTTCCCTTATAATTTCTTGAAATATGATGTCAAGGCTCTGTGTTTTATTTCTGTTCATAGCTTTCAAGTAGATCAATAATTCTTAAATGACCTCTCCTTGATCTATTTTCTAGTCAGTCTTTTTTTCCTGAGAAATTCCATATTTACTTTTTTTTTTTTTCAGTTCTTGACCTTGCTTTATTGTTTCTTGGAATCTTGGTATCTTATAGAATCATTGGCTTCCACTTATCCAATTCTAATTTTTTCAACATTTTAATACAATTTTTACCAAGCAGTTAATTCTATTTTCATGATTTTCCTACATAGCTTCCATTTCTTTCCCCAATTTTTCCTTTGCCTCTTCTATTTTCAAAATTTCTTTTTTTGTTCTTTAAAAAATCTTTTTCTTTAAGTCTTCTCCATTACTTGTTGAATTTGTGTTCTATCTGCATTTTTCTCAGAGCTTTACTTGTAGATAGTTTTAAGTCATTGTCTTCTTCTGAGTTTATGTCTTGAAGTTCTCTGTCACCATAGCATCTGTTTATGGTCAGGTTCTATTGTTATTTCGTTATTGTTGCTTAGTCATTTTTTCAGTCTACTTCAGACTTTGGACGTTGCATTAGAATTAGGCTCTGCTCACCTCTGGGTGTGTGTGTGTGGGGGGGGGGATGGCATAGGGGATATCCAGCTTTCTTCTATTATGTCTTTATTCTGCTTTCACAGCTAGATCTGAGGGCCTGTGAGTTTTCAGCACTTTCAACGTGGTATAATCCAGGTAGAGGTGTGATCACTGCCCTCCTGGTCTTCACTGTGGTGAATTAAGAATGCATTTTTGCTTATTGTTAATGTAATTTTTCTTCTTAATGGGAAGATATTTCCCATCCATTAATAGGTCCATGTGACCTTCTTAAGTCGCATGGATGCCTGAGTCACATGAGTCACATGGAACAGGAAGGAGTGGAGCAGGAAGGGTGGAACAGGAAAAGGAACTAGAGAAGAGCTGAGAGGAGGTTAGTCAGGGAGCAATCAGAGCTGGAAAAGGCAGCAACTAGGATAAGTGAGAGAGCTTGTTTGTGATTTGTTTAAGGGAGCTGCTTTTTGGGAAGCCTAACAGAGGGAAGGCTTGGGGATGGTAGTGCCCCTGCATTGTTACTATGTATAGATTTTTGTTACTATGATGGATTTGACTTTCTGGTGTTGGGATCTGGCTTTCTGATGGCTGAATAAATGTTTTGGTTCTGTCTTCCATGTGAAGAGTCTGTCGTATTTTGTGATTCAGAACTGTGCCAGCATATTTATAGTCAATGTAGGCACTATGAATATTGCATTGGTGCTACATCTGGTCCTTACACAGTTAAAACCTCTGTTCTTTTGTGGTTTCAGCCTCTCCTCTCTACCATGGAACTGTGACCCAGAACTGAATGATTGGTGCCAGAGTTGTTAAATGACATCCAATTCTGCACCCAGTGCTGGTACAGGGTTCCCCATTATCTCTTTCTGACCAAGTATTTCTGTTGTCCTAAGGCCTCTAGCCAATGCCATTTCTACCACTTTGTGCTCTTCACCAGTCCCCATCCTATTGTCTTAATATATGTACTATATAGTGTACATAGACCTCCTTGTCTTCCTAAGTTGCCTGGGGTTGGAAAATGGCTTAATGTGACTTTTTGTAGACTTGTCCTTCTCAGAATTAGTTTGGTGCTTTCTGTGATCATTTTGTAAATCAGGTTTTGGAGGAGGCTCATCAGTTGTGTCCTTTCCATCCCATATCTTGATGCTGCCCTTCCCCCACCCATATTGACTTAGAAAAAACACAAATAAACATATATGCTTTATTTTATTTTACTTTATTTTTATATATTTATTAAACATTTCCCAATTACATTTTCATTTGGTTCAGGCTGCACTCAGGAATTTTGTGAGCAGCATATGGCCAAGTGTGCTGTGAGTCTGGCATCCCTGTGCTCTCATGTAGTGGCTAGAATTCAACCTTCATTCCCCAAATAAAGTAGGGATCATAGTTCTTTAGTTAATAAGACCATACCTAGTTTATAAAAGCCAGGCACAATGCTGAGATTAAACTCTTCCTTCTTTCCTTCCTTCCTTCCTTCCTTCCTTCCTTCCTTCCTTCCTTCCTTCCTTCTTTCTTTCCTTCCTTCCTTCTTTCCTCTCTCCCTCCCTCTCTTCCTCCCTCCCTCCCTTCCTTCTTTCCTTCCCTTCTTCCTTCTTTTCTTTCTTCCTTCCTTTCTCTCTCTTTCTGTCTCTGTGTGTATCTCTCTCTTTCTCTCTTCCTCTCTTTTTCTTTCATTCTTTCTGTCCAGACAACTATTTGATTTAGGGTTAGCAATTGTCACAATCATCTATGGTCTAGCAAAAGGACAAAGGATAAAGAAACCAAAGTCTTCCCACATAGCCTGAATGGCTGCCTTTATTATGTATATTTGACAGAAACAAAACTCTGCATCTTTGGTTTTGGGGTTTTTTGTTGTTGGTTAGTCATGTCTGATATTCCATGACCTCATCTGGGGTTTTCTTGACAAAGACACTTGAATGGCTTGTCATTTTTTTCTTCAACATTTTTACAGCTGAGGAAACTGAGGCAAATATGGTTAAGTGATTTGCCCAGGGTCACACAGATGATATGTGTTTGAAGCCAGATTTGAACTCATGTCTTTCTGTTTCTAGGCCTGCCTTTCTATCTATTGTGCCACCTAGCTGGCCTCACCTAACCAGTGATACCTAAAACTACATCTGAAGTGTATGTGTAGGCTCAGTGATGGTTCAAAGTCCAAGTGCTATCTATATATTTTTGTAGGGGTATTCTGGAGTCAGCTTGTACTACCTTCAAGAACTTGGAAATCAGCAAATGCTACATTGTTTTATTGTCTCTAGATTTAAGAAAGTGATGGAAAAAAAGGTTAATAATGCAGATTATGTTTTCTGTAATTTTAAAAATTTATTTTAAACTTAAATACAAAATAAGAAAAGAAAAAAAAAATTGCCCTGTAGATAGTAGAACATGAGAGGATTCAATTTAAAGTAACAAATTTCGATTTCAAGAAAACCTACATAACAAAAACTATTCATTGTTTTCAAAGCTGCCCAGCTTTTTTTTTTGCTTCCTTATAGATTTTCTTTTGTTCCCTGCTGTTCACTTTTTACTTTATTTTCTCCCTCCTCTCCAACTCCCCCACCCTAAAGAAGGCTACAATTAAGTGTGAATGTATATACATGTATGTAGATATCTATAAACAACACATATGCACACATATGAACTCATACATATATTTGTAAAACCTTACTATGCTTATTTCCACTTGTCATCTGTTTTTCTGAAGATCATTAATATCTTCTTAAGTCCAAGTTTTCTATTTTTCTAAGTCAACCAGCTCATCATTTCTTTCACCACAGAAATATTCCAACCAATCACATCCTATCTGAGAAATTATCTATGAAAATCTTCCCCAATTTTCTTCATCCCTTCTATTCTTGTCTACATAGGTTTTATTTATACAAGAAAGTTTTAATTTAAAATAATCAAAATTATGCATTTTACACTTGAACAATACTCATAATATAGTTTAAGGTCTGATACTGCTGAATCAGCATTCTTTAAATAATACAGATTAAACTTGTTCTGCATTCATCCCCCCCACCACCACCCAGAGAATTGCTGTCAAACCCTGATGAGTACACTGGACTTTAGGTCATGATCTAGAAACCCTGGATCTCTAAGTGGTTTCAGAGTATAGTGCCAGAATGATATCAGTGAAGTATGTTTGTAAGGTCTTTATCATCATCTCATGCTTTGATTACTGCAACAACCTGCTGGTGGTTCTGCCTGCCTTAGATCTCTCCCCACTCCTATCCATTCTCCATTCAATCACTAAAGTGATTTTCCTAAATGTAGGTCTGGTCATGTCACATCTCCTAGTCAAGAAACTCTATATTGGCTCCAGGAGCATTTAGCATTCAAAGCCCTTCATGACCTAGTTACGTCTTACTTTTCTAGTCTTCTTATATCTTACTCCCCAACATTTACTCTACTCCAGTGACACTGTCCTCCTGGCTGTTCCATGAACAAGACACTATATCTTGACTCCAGGCATTTTCTCTGCCAATCCCCCATGTCTAGAATGCTCTCCTTCCTCCCCTTCAGCAACTGACCCTACCCCCAACACTCCTTTAAGTCCCAGCTAAAATCTTACCTTCTATAGAAAATCTTCTCTAACATGTCTTAATTCCAGCACTTTCCCCTATCTTAATTATTTCCTATTTCTCCTGTATGTAGTTTGATTTGTATATATTTGCTTGCATGTTGTCTCCCTCATTAAATTTCATGCTCTTTGAGGGTCAGTGCCATCTTTTTGTATCCCCAGAGCTTGGCACAGTGCCTAGCACAAAGTAGGAACTTAATAAACGTTATTCAATTGAATTGAAAGAAATATTCTTCATCAAGGTGGATGCCACAGCCCAGAATGATGGTACATGCCCATAATTCCTGTTACCAGGGGAGTCTGAGGCTGGTGAATTGCTTAGGTCTGGGAATTCTGGCCGGAAGCCATGCTAAAGACAATTCAATGTATGAGCTACTTTCATCACCCATATAGTAAAGTCCTGAGAGCAGAGGGGAGCATCTGTGCTTAGGAAGGGTAAACCAACCCTTGTTGTGGTTCAGTCATTTCAGTCATGTCCAATTCTTTGTGTTCCCATTTGGAGTTTTCTTGGCAAAGATACTGGAGTGATTTGCCATTTCTTTTTCCAACTCATTTGACAGATGAAGAAATTGAGGCAAACAGGGTAAAGTGACTTGCCTAGAGTCACACAGCTAGTAAGTGTCTGAGGCCAGATTTGAACTCAAGAAGATGAACCTTACTGACTCCAGGTCTAGTATTCTATCTATTATGCCACCTAGCTGCCCCCAAACCAACCCAGATCACTATAAATATGCCAATTAAAAAAATAATAAATTAATTAAGAAATACATAGATAGATTGATAGAAAATTAATGAATAGATAGAAAGTTAATAGACAGAAGATAGAAAACTAAATGAGTGTCCTAAAACACTGTTAATTTTATGGCCTAGTTTTACAAGTTCAGGACAGTGGGTTAATTCATAGCTCCTGAAATGTAGATGTTTGTGTCTCACTTGTATGCTGAGTGGAAGCAGCTCATTTAACCCAATCCAATTCAGTTTCAATTCAACATTTAACTAAGTGCCTCTGCTCTGCAAGGAACTGTGACAGGCAGTTACTGAAATAAAGACAGAAAAGAGAATTGACATTCAGCTTAGGAATTTACATTCAGCGTGGAGATAACTAGCGGCCCAGTGGACAGAGTCTTGAGTGTGGAGTCAGGAAGATCTAACCTTAACTCTGTCTATGTTTGCCTCAGTTTCCTCCACTGTAAGAGGGGTACAATAACAGGACCTATCTTGCAGAGCTGTTGTGAGGATCAAATGGGAAAATTTTTGTAAAACCCTTAGCACTATGCCTGGCATCACATATGTACTTGTTCCTTACCTCTTACCCCTTCCTTACCTGTGAAATGAGTTTTGACTAGATTACTTCTAAAGTTTTTTTAAAATTCTAAATCTTGGCTATTTGATATGAAATATAGAGTGTGTGTGTGTGTGTGTGTGTGTGTGTGTGTGTGTGTGTTGGGAGTTTGGGGGAGTGGGTGGTAAGTGAATGAGCCTTTAGGAAACATGCTAACATCGGTGCTCCTTTGTTAACAGAAACATCAAAACTATATGTTTAGTTTACGTAATATTCTCCTCCTCACCTCAGCCACTCCAAACTTTCCCTTTCCCCTGTGATTCACAATTGACATTCAATTACTAAAACTAAAAATTTATTCTCTCTTCTCATTTAAGGTTGACAAATTTTTCAAAGTGACTTTTAGCTAGTAAAAAATATGTGATGCTGTGATCAGTGTATGGTCCTATCTAGCAATCCTGGGCATATGACCTGGGCATAAGGTCATTCAAATGCTGTATCCTCTACCACCCTTTATTACTTTCCCAGGTTCTTCTCTGTCTAGTCTAGGATGTTTATGGTTTTAAATTTATTTTTAAAAATGAATTAATTAGTGGTTTTTAATTTCAATTTTGAGGGGTGGGGCACTAGGAGGCACAATAAATAGAAGGCCAGGCCTGAAGAAAGGGAGGCACATTATTGTGAGTTCAAATTTAGCCTCAGACACTTAGTACCTGTGTGACCCTGGGCAAGTCACTCAACCCTATTTGCCTTAGTTTCTTCATCTGTAGAATGAGCTGGAGAAGGAAATGGCAAGCCACTCCAGTATCTTTGCCAAGAAAACCTCAAATGGTTATGAAGAATCAGACATGACTGAAAAATAACAGAACAACAAAATTTATTTTTTAATTCATTTAAAATTTCAAGTCCCAAATTCTCTCTCTCCTTCCAGCTCCTCCCCCACCCACTGAGAAGACAAGCAATGTGATATCCATTATATATGATAAGTTAAAACATATTTCCATATTAGCCTTATTGCAATGAAAAAGTAAGAAAAATATGGAAAGTGAAAAAATTATGCTTTAATCTACATACAGATTTCATCAGTTCTCTCAGTGAATGTGATTTAATCATTTAATCAATTTTCCTAAACTTCTTTCTCGATAGGTCATTTCTTTTGATCAATCAATTAATCAATAAGCATTTATTAAATTCCTCTTACATACTTAGCATTGAGCTAGGTACTAGGGATAAAAAGACAAAAGTGAAACAATCCCTGCACTAAAGGGGCTTACATTCTATTAGTGGGGGCAAGTAGACATGCAAAGTTAAATCCAAAATAGAGAGATGGGAGAGTGGTGGGAGTGGGGCAGAAATGCTTTACTAGCAGATAAATGGGGCAAGAAGGGCTTCACATAGACGGCATACCTTGAATTTCGGTCTTGAAGGAAATCAGGTATTCTAAAAAGTTAAAGAAAATAAAGAATGCATTTTCGATATAGATGGGAAATGGCTTGTTCTTTAGAGAGAATAGTTAAAGAAGATAGTTATTTTCAAAAAGATACTTACTTCATTAAATTGGTGCATTGACATCAACATTAGTATAGTTCTGTTGGTAAATCAGGAACCCTAAACTTGAACTATCTTTGTTTTACTTTGTGGTGAGATTTCATTTTTTTGTTTCATTATTATTATTAAATGTAAGTTGGGTCAGAGGGTACTTTTATCTGGGATGAAATACTACAGCTAAAGAGAGAGTGTAGAACTGGATAAGTAGGTAACTGTGCCAGATTCCTTAAGGGTTGATCTAGTAGTCATCTGCATAGAGACAATTAAAACCAAGAGTGCTGATAAGGTCTCCAAGTGAAGGAGTGTAGACAGAAAAGAAAATGGGCCCAAGCCAGAGCCTAAAGGAACTCTATAATTAGGGTGATTGATATGGATTATAAACTAGCAGAGAAGACTAAGGAAGAATGGTCATATAAAAAGGCGGAAAACTAAGAAAGCATGTCATGAAAATCCAGACAGAGAATTCAGGAGGAGGGGAAAGGGGTAGATTTCATAGTGTCAAATGATGCAGAGAGGTCAATAAGGTTATAGACTGAAAAAAGATCATCAGATTTGGCAAGCAGTAGATCATTGGTGGTTTTTGAGAGAAAAGTTTCAATTGATTGATGAGATCAAATGTAAGGCTGCAAAAGGTTGAGACATCAGTGAAAAGAGAGAAACTGGAGGTAATAAATTTTGATGGCTTTTTCTAGGAATTTTTTTTAATAATGGAAAGAGAAATAGGTGATGATACCTTAGGGACCTAGAAGGGTAAGTGAAAGTTTTTATTCCTTTGTTTGTTTTTAAGGATGAGGGAGACAGCCATATTTGCTATGGGAAGGACCTAGTAGATAGAGACAGATCAAAGATAAGAGAAAGTGGGTGAAAACAGAAGGCAATTTCCTGGAGAAAATAGGAGGGGATGGAATGGGGTAAATGTAAACGGGTTAACCTTCAAGAAGAGAAGGGCCAACTCTTAATTAGAGACCAAAGTTGATGTAGAAATAGGGAGAAGGGAGAGGTCAAGGTGAATGGCCTTTATTTTCTCAGTGAGAGAAGGCAAAATCCTTGGCTGAGAGGATGGGAGGAGAGGAATACAAGACATTTGAGGTTTGGAATAGTTACTTTGAAATCAACTATATAGAAGGAAAAAACCTATCCTGCCACAGTGAAATCCCAATTGAAATGAGATGGGTATCCAGTGAGAATGACTTCCTCTAGTTCCATTCAATGGCACATGAGTGGGGACAGAGGAGGCTGATGGAGAGAGCAGTTCAGGGTTGAAGTTTGGCAAGGTATGAGTGGTACTAGGGTAAGGAAAAATGAAGCTGATATCTGAGTTGATCATTGAAGGAATTCTGGATCCCTCAGATGCTAATACCCTCCAGTAGCCCTAGCTTTTTCTTATGTTTATCTTGTATATGCTTATATATGTGTGTGTGTGTGTGTGTGTGTGTGTGTGTGTGTGTGTGTGTGTGTATATTATTATGGTAATTATGAGAGTTAAAGATCTTCCCCACCAATTAATGGGCCTGCCCATTAAGGGAAGCTTGATTAGGTGAGGCCCACACCTTTTGTTACTTTTCTAATGAGGCACTGGTTCTCAAGGGTTGTGATGCTCTCTGGCTCTGAAAAGTTTATAAATACTCTGAGGTGAGATTTAACTTTGATGCTTACTCATTGGAAGTATTTGTTTGACCAGATGAGACTCTGGGCAGCCGCTAAGGAGTCCCCTCCTTCCCCTCCTTTGAAAACCCAGATGCTGGTGCTTCTCTCTCTGGTAACTATGTATGTATGGTCAGACAGTTATGTGTCTGTTGATCTGTCAGACAGTTGGAAGCCCTGTCTGTTGGTTGATCTTTGTTTCTCTGTATTTTCTCTGAAGTTCAGGGTGCCGACTTTTTCCCCTAAACTAGGTGAAAGATATATGTGCTTGATTAAAGTGGTTGTTGACCCCTCAAAAGTTATCTTTTCTTTTAGAAAAGCAGATCAAAGAACCTGTGATAGCAGGCCCTCTTGTGTATGTTGAGTGCTTGTTTTACGGTTGTTTTGATAGAATGTAAGCTCCTTGAGAGGAGGGATTTTTTTTTAAATTATCATCATACCCCTTCATCTAGCATAATGCCTTTCTTAGTGCTTGTTGTTTGATAGATTGATTGATAGTTGGGTCTGCACCTTAGGAAAATTACTTTGGCAGTTGGAGGAAAAGTTGGAGTAGGGAAAGACTTAAAGCATGGGACCAAGTAGGAGGTTATTGCAATAATTCAAGCAAGAGACTGTGAGGGCAATGCCTGTATGGGTGGAGAGAAGGGGAGAAATGTAAGAAAAATTGTGAAGGTCAACAGGACATGATATAGCAATTGAGACTGGGGCAAAGTCGATACAGAAGTTGTTAACTTCAGTGACTAGAGAATATGCTTCAACAGAGATAGGGAAGTTTGGAAGAGGGGTGGGTTTAGGGGGAAAGGTAATGATTTGTATTTTGGACATGAAGAGTTTGAAATGCCTATAGAACATCCACTTTGAATGTCCAGTAGGCAACTAGGAATACCGGATTGGAGGTCAGGAAAAAATTAAGGCTTCATACAAAGATCTGAGAATTATAGGCAAAGACATAAAAAATTCATGGGAGCTAATAATGTCACCTCATAAAAGAGTATATATAGAGAAAAGGACTTATGAGAGCCAAGGGTCCAATACTCACAACTAGGGGAACCTTTCTTATGTTGCTATCAAGCGAGTGTGTATTGGATAACTACTTGAGGTTCTATATCTGGATAAGCCAGTTCAAATAAACTGTGCATGGCTGAGCAACCCTGGCATCCTCAATACAGATCAACCCACTCACTCTCTGAGTACATGCATAAGGAAGACCTTCCCCCCTCCCCTACTCATCTCCTAATCTTTTCCTCCTGGTAGTTTTACAATTGCCATCTAAACTGGGGGGTGGGGGGATTGATAGTCCTTAACTCTATGCATGACTTATGACTAACCCACCTTCCTACAGGATTTTAATCTCTTCCCCAACTTCATGGGATAATGAATGAACTTGTCATTCACATATGATTTAAACTTTTTTTTTTTACTAAAGCAGAATGGAAATGAATGAAATATTACTTTTAAAATACTTCCAAAGAAGTAGAACTACACTGAACTCCCCTCCCATACTCTCTAACAATGTTTCCCTCAGAAAGAAGGTGGAGTTTTCTTAGAGATTTAGGCAAAGAAGTTGCCTTCAGAAAATTTATTCTATATCAAAGTCACAAGGGTTCAACAGAAACTATATTCTCAATTTCTACTCCTGGCCAGAAATTCATGTAAGTTCTCTATTTCTCCTCATAAAGCATCATGAGTCCCCCTAGGAATGTCAGTCAGTGAAAGGGAAATGTCAAACAATTCCACTAATGTTACATTCCCAGAGGCTCTCTCAGCCCTGCATTTTTCCTATTTTTTTCTAGTATCTAAAAGATATAGCAAATTGTAGGTGAAAAACAATAGCTACCAACTAAAGCAGATGGAACTTCAGAGACAACCTGAATGTAGATGAGGCAAGCAAAATTTTGAAAAATAAGATGCTTTGCTTATGTTCACATAACTAGGAAATATCAGAGCCCATGTCTCCTAACTCCAGTCCTCTTTTTACTACACCATAATAGTCAGCTGCTATGATTAAATTCTTCCTGGCTCCAACCCTGGACACACTTAGCCTTGTATAAGTCCACAGAGAAACCATCTTAACTTCTCTCATTGGATGATTTCCAAATAAATGAAGATTTTACTTCTATAAGAAAGCAAATGGTATTATTTACCCAAGAACAGTGATTCTACATGGCAATGTAAGCACTTACTATGAGTCAGGCACTGGGCTACACGGAGAGAATAGGGAATCATTTTGAGGGGTAAACATAGCAATATCACATGCATCTTCTTTAGAAGTGCAGTTCAGAGAAAGAAATCCGGGAAAGGGAAGAGATTTTTGGACAACCTCAGGAGAAAATGGGGAACTCAGGCTACAGAGCAAGGTATAAAGAGATGGCAAATAATTAGTTCTCATATTCTTAGAAGCCTCAGCCAGCAAATAATTGATCTTTCAGCTAAGTAGAAAGGGTACCACCCATTTAAAATACAAACTTATTTGTAGAATAATAGGAAGATGAATGGCATAAAATTATATTCAGTATACCTCTAAAAGAGTGAAAACTACTGAAAGGGAAAAGGAGTCTATAAAAAGCTTGTTGTGAGTCCTAAACCTGATAATCCCAGGATCATTCACAGATGAGACTGGAAGGATGGCAACAAATGGAAAATTGAAGAAATTTGCCAGCTTTTCTATAATGATCTATTTTTACCATCAGTGACAATGGAACAGTCATATGTAGACTCCAAAACTCGAAACATCAGTGTTTTATACTGATCAAAACACAGCATCACAGGGGGGCAGAGCCAAGATGGCAGAGTAAAAAGACACGCATGGGCTAGCTCTGAACCCACAGCCCATAAAACATCTGTAAAGAAGAACTCCCAACAACAGAAGCCACAGAACAATGGAGCAGACGAGATTTCTGTTCCAGAGAGCCCTGAAAACGTCTCGCAAAAGGTCCATCAGGCCCCAGACCTGGAGCCAAGCCCAGCCCTGCCTTGGCCACACTGCACCAAGAAGAGCGGATCTGAGCAGGCTTCAGGGACAGAATCTCCAGCAGCCGTGCAGGTCCCTCCACCCACGGGCCCCAAAGGTTGGTGAGAGGGTCTTCTCGGCTTGCCAAGAGGGGAGTGGGGTCCCCCCATAACTCAGGCCCCCTCGGGAGGCAGCACTGGAGGCAGCAGTAGACAGGGGCTCCCCAAGCAGGCAGGAGCTCGGATCCATTGTTGAAAGTCTCTGCATAAACCCCCTGAGGGAACTGAGCCCGTGGGGCCACCCTGCCCCCACCTGAGCACCTGAACTTAATCTCATACTGAATAGCAGCCCTGCTCCCGCCCAAAGCCCTGAGGCTGGGAAGCAGCATTTGAATCTCAGACCCCAAGTGCTGGCTGGGCGGATCTGGAGGCAAAGTGGGTATGAAGAGAATACTCAGAAGTCAAGTCACTGGCTGAGAAAGTGCCCAGAAAAGGGAAAAAAAATAAGACTATAGAAGGTTACTTTCTGGGTGAACAGGTATTTCCTCCCTTCCTTTCTGATGAGGAACAACAATGCTTATCATCAGGGAAAGACACAACAGTCAAGGCTTCTGTATCCCAGCCCACCCAATGGGCTCAGGCCATGGAAGATCTCAAAAAGGATTTTGAAAATCAAGTTAGAGAGGTGGAGGAAAAACTGGGAAGAGAAATGAGAGAGATGCAAGAAAAGCATGAAAAGCAGGTCCACACCCTGCTAAAGGAGATCCCAAAAAATGCTGAAGAAAATAACACCTTGAAAAATAGGGTAACTCAACTGGCAAAAGAGGTTCAAAAAGCCAATGAGGAGAAGAATGCTTTCAAAAGCAGTATTAGCCAAATGGAAAAGGAGGTTCAAAAGCTCACTGAAGAAAATAATTCTTTCAAAATTAGAATGGAACAGATGGAGGACAATGACTTTATGAGAAACCAAGAAATCACAAAACAAAACCAAAAGAATGAAAAAATGGAAGATAATGTGAAATGTCTCATTGGAAAAACAACTGACCTGGAAAATAGATCCAGGAGAGACAATTTAAAAATTATGGGCCTACCTGAAAGCCATGATCAAAAAAAGAGCCTAGACATCATCTTTCAGGAAATTATCAAGGAAAACTGCCCTGAGATTTTAGAACCAGAGGGCAAAATAAGTATTCAAGGAATCCACTGATCACCACCTGAAAGAGATCCAAAAAGAGAAACTCCTAGGAATATTGTGGCCAAATTACAGAGTTCCCAGGTCAAGGAGAAAATATTGCAAGCAGCTAGAAAGAAACAATTCAAGTATTGTGGAAATACAATCAGGATAACACAAGATCTAGCAGCTTCTACATTAAGGGATTGAAGGGCATGGAATAGGATATTCCAGAAGTCAAAGGAACTAGGACTAAAACCAAGAATCACCTACCCAGCAAAACTGAGTATAATACTTCAGGGGAAATAATGGTCTTTCAATGAAATAGAGGTCTTTCAAGCATTCTTGATGAAAATACCAGAGCTGAAAAGAAAATTTGACTTTCACACACAAGAATCAAGAGAAGCATGAAAAGGTGAACAGCAAAGAGAAGTCATAAGGGACTTATTAAATTTGAACTGTTTACATTCCTACATGGAAAGATAATATTTGTAACTCTTGAAACTTTTCAGTATCTGGGTACTGGGTGGGATTACATACACACACACACACACACACACACACACACGCACACACACACACATAGAGACAGAGTGCACAGAATGAATTGAAGAAGATGGGATCATATCTTAAAAAATGAAATCAAGCAGTGAGAGAGAAATATATTGGGAGGAGAAAGGGAGAAATGGAATGGGGCAAATTATCTCTCATAAAAGAGGCAAGCAAAAGACTTTTTAGTGGAGGGAAAAAGAGGGGAGGTGAGAGAAAAACATGAAGTTTACTCTCATCACATTCCACTAAAGGAAGGAATAAAATGCACACTCATTTTGGTATGAAAACCTATCTTACAATACAGGAAAGTGGGGGATAAGGGGATAAGCAGGGTGGGGGGGATGATGGAAGGGAGGGCATGGGGAAGAGGGAGCAATTTGAGGTCAACACTTATGGGGAGGGACAGGATCAAAAGAGAATAGAAGTAATGGGGGACAGGATAGGATGGAGGGAAATATAGTTAGTCTTATACAACACGACTATTATGGAAGTCATTTGCAAAACTACACAGATATGGCCTATATTGAATTGCTTGCCTTCCAAAGGGAAGGGGTGGGGAGGGAGGGATGAAGAGAAGTTGGAACTCAAAGTTTTAGGAACAACTGTCGAGTACTGTTCTTGCTACTAGGAAACAAGAAATACAGGTGAAGGGGTATAGAAAGTTATTTGGCAGGACAAAGGACAGGACAAAAGAGAAGATGGAGACAAGGGCAGAGAGGGATGATAGAAGAGAGGGCAGATTGGCAGACAGGGGCAATTAGAATGCTCAGTGTTTTGGGGTGTGGGAAGGGGATAAAAGGGGAGAAAATTTGGAACCCAAAATCTTGTGAAAATAAATGTTAAAAGTTAAATTAAAAAAAAAACACACACAGCATCACAGCACTAGAATTTAGTCATTGACCACTATCATTTGTTGCCTAGCTTTAATCACTGAATGGATGTAGCCCCAGACAAACTCAGACCTGGGAAAGACTTCAGCTTAAAAAAGATCAGAGGGGGGGGGGGGGGTGGTGCGGTGGAGCTAACATGGTGAGAAAAGCCAGGAAGTTGTCTGAGGTCGCCCCAGTTTCCCTCTGAAACAATAAAGCTTCTAAACTAATTCCGGAGGGACAGAACTTACAAAAACAAAACAAAACAAACCAGAGTGAAACGATTTTCCAGCTTAAGATAACTTAGAAGGACTTCAGGAAAGGCTTGGCTCACTTGGGTCAAAGGAAAGCACAGCCCAGTGCAGGAGTGCAGGCTGTATCTAGGCAAGCCAGGGAACCTCTTAGCCACAGCACAGATCAGCAACTGAGGCCCCTAGTCCTGGTTTAAAAGGCCTGTGGCACAGCAGGCCAACAGTGAAACCCCAAGCCCCAGTACAGAAGGCAAAGTGCCAGCCCTGGAACCACAACCACAACAATATTAGCAAAAAGAGTACAGTAATTTATCACAAAGATAATATACTATGACCAGGTAGGATTTATACCAGGAATGCAGGGTTGGTTCAATATTAGGAAACTATCAGCATAATTGACCATATCCATTACAAAACTAACAGAAATCATATCTTTATCTCAATAGATGCAGAAAAAGCCTTTGACAAAACACAACACCCATTTCTATTAAAAACACTAGAAAGCATAGGAATAAATGGGTTTTTTCTTAAAATGAAAAGCAATGTCTATCTAAAACTATCAGCAAGCATTATCTGTAATGGAGATCAGTTAAAAGCTTTCCCAGTGAAATCAGAAGTAAAACAAAGACGCCCATTGTCACCACTATTATTCAACATTGTGCTAAAAATGTTAACTTTAGCAATAGGAGAAGAAAAAGAAATTGAAGGAAGTAAAACAGGCAATGTGGAAACAAAACTATCACTCTTTGCAAATGATACGATAGTATACTTAGAGAACACTGGAAAATCAAGTAAAAAACTACTTGAAATGACTAACAACTTTAGCAAAATTGTAGGATATAGAATAAACTCACATAAATCATCAGAATCTCTACGTATCTAACAAAGCCCAGCAACAAGAGACAGAGAAATTCCATTTAAAATAATTGTAGATAATATAAAATATTTGGGAATCTACCTGCCAAGGCAAATCCAGGAACTATATGAACACAATTACAACACATTTTTCACACAGATAAAGTCAGATTTAAACCACTGGAAAAATATCAATCACTATGACCTAGCTAACATAGTAAAAATGACAATTCTATCTAAATTAATTTACTTATTCCGTGCCATACCAATCAAACTACCAAAAAAATTATTTTATAGAGCTGGAAATAATAATAAAGTTCATCTGGAAGAACAGAAGATCAAGAATGTCAAGGGAATTAATAAAAAAATGCAAAATGACAATCATCAAAACTATTCAGTACAAAGAAATAGAGTGGTGGATCAGTGGAATAGATTAGGTTCACAAGATACAGTAGTAAATGACTATAGTAACCTACTATTTGATGAAGACTCCAGTTTCTGGGATAAGAATTCACTATTTGGCAAAGACTGCTGGGAAATCTGAAAAATAACATGGCAGAAACTAGGCATAGACCAACATCTCACACCCTATACCAGGATAAGGTCAACTACATGTGAAAAAATGTAGACATAAAAGAGTGATACCATAAGCAAATTAGGAGAGCAAGGAATAGTTTGCCTGTCAGATCTACGGAGAAGGGAAAAATTTGTGACCAAACAAGAGATAGAGAACATTATGAAGTGCAAAATGAATTTTGATTACTTTAAATTACAAAGAGTTTGCACTAACAAAACCAATGCAACCAAGACTACAAGGAAAGCACAAAGCTAGGAAATAATTTTTACAGCCAGTATTTCTGATAAAGGCCTCATTTCTCAAATATATAGAGAACTAAGTCACATCTATAAAAATATAATTCCCCAATTGCTAACTGGTCAAAAGATATGAACAAGCAGTTTTCAGATGAAGAAATTAAAGCTATCTATAGCCATATAAAAAGTGCTCTAAATCACTATTGATTAGAGAAACGCAAATTAAAACAACTCTTAGGTACCACCTCATACCTATCAGATTGGCGAATATGACAAAAAAAGAAAATGATTAATATTGGAGAAGATGTAGGAAAATTGAGACACTAATGCTTTATTGCTGAAGTTGTGAACAGATCCAATCATTCTGGAGAGCAATTTAGAACCATGGCCAAAAGGCAACCAAACTGTATACACCCTTTGATCCAGCAGTACCACTACTACATCTGATGACAAAGAGATCATAAAAAAAAGCACCTACCTATACAAAAATATTTATAGTAGCTCTTTTTGTGGTAACAAAGAACTGGAAACTGAGGGGATGCCCATCAACTGAAGAATGGCTGAGCAATATGATTAAAATGAAATATTACTGTGTAATAAGAACTGATGAGCAGGCAGATTTCAGAAAAACCTGGAAAGACTTATATAAACTGCTTCTGAGTGAACTGAGTAGAACCAAGAGAACATCGTACACAGTAACAGCCACATTGTGCAAAGATCAACTATGATAGACTTAGCTCTTCTCAGCAATACAGTGATCCAAGACAATTTCAAAAGACTATGATGGAAAATGCTATCCACATCCAGAGAAAAACTATGGAGTCTGAATGTAGACTGAAGTATGCTATTTTTGCTTTTTTTGTTTTTTCTTTCTTATGGTTTTTCCCTTTTGTTCTGAGTCTTCTTTTATAGCACAACTAATGTGGAAATATGTTTAACATGATTGTACGTGTATAAATTATATTAGATTGCTTTCTGTCTTGGGGAAGAAGAGGGGAAGGAAGAAAAAGAAAAATTTGGAACTCAAAATTTTATAAAAATGAATGTTGAAAACTATTTTTACATGTAATTGGAAAAAATAAAATACTATTAAATAGGGGAAAAAAGGTCAAAGTCTTCCACTGCATCTGGTGTCATCTCCAGTTGTCCTGACCTATATCTTGTCACTGGACAAGAGATAAGGATAAGGAGGAGAGAGTGAGACTGATGACTTTGCACAGTTCTGCCTCACTTAAATCCAATTCACTTCTGAGTCAAGCCATCACCCTCCTGAAGTCATTGATTCTCTTCCAGAATAAAGAACAAACAAACAACAACAATGTATGGTAAAGGAAAGAAAGTAGAGCGGGGGAATGGACAATAATGGATTCTTCTCTTACCCTTGGCTCTGGCTCAAATTAATCTGCATACCAAGCCAGAGATCTGGGACTGTTTAAGTGAGACAGCTGACTAGACAAAATATGAACTCTAAGTTTGGTTTGTAAAGTCCTGTACAGCTGGACCCAACCTATCCTTCCAACCTTATTGTGCTCCAGCCAAACTGATCTCTCTTTTCTTTATATATGATGCACCAGTTCCAAGTCCATCTCCTTTGCACTGACCATGCCCCTCCCCTGGAATGCTCTGCTTACTTAACTCCTGCTTCAGAGTTCCTCTCTTCTATTTTAATATGTAACTCAAGGACCATCTTCTGCATGAAGCCTTCCATGATCTACTGTTTCCAACCACTGTTGGCCCTCCTCTCAAACTACTTTGTATTTAACTTCTTTATAAATAGAAGGCGTCCCAAATCTTACTGCCTTTTTAAAGCTTTGGTAGTTAAAAAATGCACTAAGAAGGGAGACCCTATATATGTATTTACTAAGTTTATATTTATGCTGTATATATTTTATATGTATTGTTGTCTCCCCCATTAGAATGTAAGCTCATTGTGAGTAAGCTTTACTTCATCCTTTAAACTTATATACCGGATCCCAGCATAGTACCTGGCACATAATAGTGGCTTTATTAATGCAGGTAGATTGATTAGTTTAGTTATTATTAGTGTATTAGTTAATACACATTCTTAGTGTATGTTTAGTAGTAGCATACATATACTCAAAGTATTATGTACCATCTAGTAACTTTTGTGATAAGATTCCAAATGTTTTTCCAAAATGGTTGGACCAACTTCCAGTTTTACCCAAAATGCACTAGTGTTCCTATATTCTCATAACTAACATTTTCATTTTTTGGTCACCTTTGAAAATCTGATAGTTGTCAGGTAGAGTTTCAGGGTTATTTTAACTTGTACTTCCCCTGTTATTAGTGATACAGAACATTTTCTCCCCTAACTTGCATTTCTATTTGAAATTGCTATTGTTTTTATATAATTGAACTCTATGTGAACATTGGATGTCAGACTTTTACCTAGAGATAAATGCTACAAACTCTCTTTCCCAGTTAACTGCTTTTATCCTGCACTGACTTTGATTATGTAAATCATTTCAGTTTTCCATCAATGAAAATTTTCACTTTCTCTTCTGTCCCTTGTTTGGTTATGAATATTATTTTTAGCCATAGAACTAAAAGTATTCTTCCCTTCTTTTATTCTTTATGCCATGTTTATGCCTATATTTAGGCCATGTGTGACATTTGGAGTTTTTGTGTTTTTGTTGTTGTTCAGTTGTTTCAATTATGTCCAACTCTTTGTGACCCCATTTGGGGTTTTCTTGGCAAAGATACTGGAGTAGTTGACCATTTCCTTTTCTTTTTGTGTTACACAATTTGTTTGTTTTTTTCCTGGTTGACTAGTGGTGTTTATTTTGTTGGGTTTTTTTATTTTAATATTTGACTTTTTCCCAACTACATGTGAAAAAAAATTTAATCTTCATTTTTTAAGAAATAATTTTGGGTTCCACATTTTTTCTGTCCTCCATCTCCTCCCTTAGTGTTACATAGTTTAAATGTTGATCCAGATCTAATTTCTGCCACACTGGTTTTTTGCTTTCCTAGCAGTTTTTGGTGAGTAAGTAGTTGTGGTGAATTTGTGACACAATTTTTCTAATTTTTTACTATAATGTTGACCAAATATGGATGATGAAAGTACCAGATATTTTTGATGATTACTGAATTGGGTTGAGTACCGGTAATACTTCAATCCTTCTTTTTTCACTATTTCACTTAAGAACCATGATCTTTTGTTCCTTTAGATGAATTTTGTTGTTAATGTGTCTTGTCCTCTAAAATAACCCTTTGGTGATTTAATTAGCATAGAACTAATGTTGCAAATTAATTTAGGTAATAGCTTCATAATTATTATACTGGCAAGGACCAATTATGAATAATTACTATCTCTCTAATCATTCAAGTCATTTATTTCTGTAAGAAATGTTTTATGATTGTACTTCTATGTCTTGAATACATCTTGGTAGGATGATTCTCAGATATTTTATAATTATCCTGAATGTAATTTTTTCTGTCTTCCACGGGGTTTTACTAGTAATATAGAGACTGATGGTTTTTGTAGTTTTATTTTATAACCTGCTACTCTACTTGAGTTATTTATTGTTTGAGTTTTTAGTTGTATCTATATGGTTCTCTAATTAAATTATATCACCTGTGAATAGTGAGATTTTTCCCCTTTTTGCCAATACTTATTTTATATTTGTACAACTGTTTCAAATTATGATGGTAACAATAGATATTCTAGATTTATCTCTGACCTTACTATAAAGGCCTCTATTGTTGCTCCATAATTAATAACACAAGGTCTTGGTTTTAGATAGATAATTGTTTACCACATTAAAGAGAGGTCCATTTATTCCTATACTTTTTAGAGATTTTAATATAAATTAGTAATATTTGGTCAAAACCTTTTTCTGTATCTATTAATATAATCACATGATTTTTATATTTTTATAATTAAATCAGTCTTTTATGTTTATAGTTTTCAAAGTGATGAGCCAACTTTGGATTCCTGATACAAATGCAACCTGGTCAGAGTGAATCATTTAAAAAATACATTGTTAAACTTTTTTGCTAAAATTTTATTCAATATTATTTGTAGCAATATTCATTAGTGATATCACTCTATATTTTTCTTTCAATTATTTGTCTCCCTCTCTTTTTAGTATCAAGACCATTTTTGTCTCAAAGGAAAAATTTGATGAGATGCTTTGTTTTTCTATTTTTGCTAACAATTCATATAACACTGGGGTTGATTCATTGTTTTTTGAATATTTGACAAAATTTTAATATAAGCTCTTCTAACTTTGTGGGGTTTTTTAAAAATTCACCTATGCTTTATTCAATTTAAATTCTTTTTTGTTCTATTAATCTATGTGCTTTATAGATTCTTTAAATATTCATCCACTAAAGGCTATCAGATCTTCTAGCAAATAATTGGGTTAAATAGATCCTGAAAATTTTGTTTATTTCCTCTTCATCTATTGTGAATTTTCCTTTTTTGTTTAAGTTGTTGGTCAATGAAACAAGGGTGGGATGGAGGATAGATAGTTTTAAAAAATTGACTTCACTGTGTCATTTTCATATTAAACAAATCTAACAAAAAAAAATAAGAAGTAAAGGACCCAGACAGAATTAACTGTCTTTATTTTTAAAGGAGTAAAACCAAATTTCCAAAATCTTAAAGGAAAAAGGAAAATTCACAACAAATGAAGAGGTTTTCTTGATAATTTCCTGAAAGATGATGTCTAAGCTCTTTTATTGATCATGGCTTTCAGGTAGTCCAATCATTTTAAAATTATCTCTCCTGGATCTATTTCCCAGGTAAGTTGTTTTTCCAGTGAGATAGTTCACATTGTCTTCTATTTTTTTCTTTCTTTTGGTTTTGTTTTATGATTTCTTGATTTCTAATAAAATCATTAGCTTCCATTGGCTCCATTCTCATTTTTAAGGAATTATTTTCTTCAATGAGCTTTTGGATTTCCTTTTCCATTTGGCCAATCCTGCTTTTTAAGGAATTCTTCTCCTCATTGGCTTTGTGGACCTCTTTTGCCATTTAGTCTAGTTTATTTTTTAAGGTGTTATTTTCTTCACTATGTTTTTCGTTCTCCTTTACTAAGCTATTGACTCATTTTTTATGATTTTCTTATATTTCTCATTTCTCTTCCCAGTTTTTCCTCTACTTCTTTTGTTTGATTTTCAAAATCCTTTTTGAGCTCTTCCATGGTCTTCATATTTTTCCTGGAGACTTTTGATGTAGGAGCTTTGACTTTGTTGTCGTCTTCTGAGTGTGTGTTTTAATCTTCCTTGTCACCAAAAAAATTTTCTATGGTCAGTGGTTTTTTCCATTGTTTGTTCATTTTTTCCAAACTATTGCTTGACTTTTTAACTCTTTGTTAATGTAGGACTCTGCTTCCAATGTGGAGGGTGAACTGTCCCAAGCTTCAGTTATTTTGTGCAATTGTTTTCAGAGATACTTCTAGGAATCTGTAAGTTTTCAGCTCTTCCAAGGTGGTATGATCTAAGGAGAGGTATTTACTCCTCTTCTGGCTTATGTTCTAGTCTGTGAGTGACCAAAAGCACTCTTTTTTCCCAGGAACTATGAAGAGGGTCCCCTTTCCACTTCTGCCACAAGCTCTGATGTGTTAGTGCTCCTTCTTGCCTTGGGACTGCCACCCAGGACTAAACCCTCCATCTGAATATGGGTAAAGCAAGGGAGCCTTGCCTCAGTGCCAGCAAAGAGACCCTTGTAATCTCCTTCTGACCAGTTGTTTGATCTCCTTGCCATCTGTGAGCTGAGAGCTCCAGAAGCAGTGGCTACTGATTCAGTCATTTGCAAGGCCTGCTCCTGGTTTGCCAGGGCTGGGGCTGTGCTGGCACAGCCTGTGCTGGACTGTACTTCTCTCTCACCCAGATCTGGCAGCCCTTTCCTGCTGACCTTCTAAGTTGTCTTTGGTGTCTATGGGCTAAGAAGTCTGGAAACCACCACTGCTGCTAGTGATTCAGTCCTCTGAGGCCTGCTCCAGGTTCACTAGGGTCCAGTTTGTGCTGGCACAGCCCACAGTGGACTGTCCTCCTCTCCCAGCTGGGTGCAATAGACCTTTCCTGTCAACTCTCCAATTTGTTTCACTCTGTAATTTTGTGGGTTCTACTGTTCTAGAATTTGTTTAGAATCACTTTTTAATGGTATTTGGAAGGATTTGAGGGAGAGTTCAGGCAAGTCCCTACCTTTATTCCACCATCTTGGCTCTGCCCTCCTGGGTTTTCTGATATGTGTGAATTAGACATTCCTTTGCCAAGTCCCTATAAGTGAGTTTCATGAGGTGCTCCCTATCCCTGTTCTTGTATACTTTTTTCTGACACACTCTAATGATTAATAGCCAGTTCTTCTAATCAGTTCATTATTTCCCTTGTATATTCTTTTTCTCCTACCTTTTCTTTTAAAAAAATGGAATAAAATCACACCCATGTCCTAAAAAAGTCATATATTTTAAAAACTGAATTCTTATTCATATTTTAATATCACCTATATTTGTCACTATATCTCTCCCTCTATTCTCTACCAAAAAAGCCATAAAAAAGAAAGTATATTAAACAAAACTATCCAATATAATGAAAATATCTGACATTATATGCAGGGTTCCATATTCATGGTTTGCTTCTTCTACAAAGAAGTAGAGGGTAGAAAAAACGTCTCTTTTGTATCATTCTTTTGGAATTAAGTTTGGTTAATACAATTATGCAGGATTCCGTTTTTGCTTGTTTTATGGGTTTTGTTGTCCTTTACATTGATATTTGTGATTGGACTTGCCTAGTTATGCCCTGATCTCTCTGGATCCTACCAATTTGTAGAGGATCTAGGTAACCTCCATGTTAGGTGATCTGAGCATACCCTAACAAGTCCTGTTATACATTCTTGTAGTAAATCATGTATAATTTTTCCTTATTCTGCTTACTTCACTTTTCATAAATTCATTTAGGTCTTTCTATGCTTTCCAAATTTATCAGATTCATAATTTTGAGAGAACAGTATATTCCATTACATTTTCCCACCAATTTTTTGTTACTATACAAAGTGCTGCTCTAAATATTTTGGTATACACGGTGTATTCTTTTTGACTCATGATTTCATCTTGGAATTCTCCTCAATTTCAAAATATAATGGCACTCAGGAATTTTTTAAAATCCTTCTAGCAGATTGTATATGTTAGATTGCCTAAGAGTAGCTAAGCAACATCATAAAGCTATCCTCTAGGCATAGAGTTTATGGCACCCATGCTTGTTTGATAAGTAATCTATGTATCTTTTACTAGATTAGTAAATTAAATATTTGCTCTTTATTTTGCATTCTATATTGTAGCAACAACCAATTTCTGTAACTTCTTATGTGTGTACACAATCTTCTATAGTCAGCTTTTATGATTCCCTATTTCTCATTATATGTGTATGTATATATGCATACTCATGCATTCTGGTATAGCTTAATGACTGATTTATGTTAATTAAAGGAAATAAAAGAAAGAAGCCTACCTTTCCAATTGGCTTAGATATCTTTACATGTAACATTTACAGACCCAACATGGAATTAGAACAAGAGAACACAACTCAAGATTGGGGTGGGGGTGAGGAGGGTGGGGGGATTTAGAGTCTGACCAATAGTCCATTTAAATAAATGATCTAGGTTTGTTATTGCTACTATTATGGATATTTTTTCCTTTAGCAGGGTTCTTATACTTTTTTGGTGTCATGGACCCCTGTGATCTCCTTATTCAAAATATAGTTATCAAAATGTTTTTTAAAAATTTAAAAAACAAGTTCAGGATTCTAGGTAAAGAATCCCTGCTCTAGTCAGTCTTTCAAAAGAGTGGTAACCATTGGATTCAGATTATCTTAATCCTGGTTTTGGTCTCAAAAAAGTGTTAGATCAGATTCATTAGACAAGCTTTCTTCAAAACCCAGAACTCAGAATCCTCAACTCCAAGAGATTGTTACATTTGAACAGGCTTTGAATACCAGAGTATTTGTTTCTATTATTCCTATTAAATAAGCCAACTTTTATGATGACTATGCCTAATAGCTCTTTTACCCAGCCCATGAAAGATGCTGGTGTATTGGACTTCATATTCAATAATTCCTTCCCATTTGGAGAAAGAGGACATCAATTTCTTCATACATCTATAGAAAGAATCCACACATTAGTTTACCTACTTTGTAGATGGGAAATTTACAAACAAGACTTTCATTCTGTACTGGAATACTGCAAATGAGCAACATAGGAAAGATAGAAAACCTAAGAGTGAACAGATGGTACTTCTGTAAAAGAAACTTTCTGGCATCTGAGGCATTGGGGGATAAGTGAAATAGTATGTTCATCATTCTATAGCCCATCACCATTAAATAATATCCTCTCCTCTCCTCAAACTGGGTCATCCTATCTTGGCTAGGCTGCAAGTACAGAGGGTACTCATGATCCAGTCCCAATACTGATCATCAAAGGACCTTTGACCTTCTTTGTTTTTGACTTGAGCTTGTTTGCCCATTCATATGCAGCCTGGTGACTTTTCACTCCTGGAGTCATAACATTTTGGTGCCTGACTAACTTACTGTGGTCCCTCTGCCGCTTAGAACTCCTAAACTCAAGAGATCCACCAGCCTCAGGCTCCCTGGGAATGAGGATTATAATCCTGCACCACTGTACTTGGTATTATGTTTTCAAGTATCAATTCCTGGAAGGGTAAGAAGTTATCATGGTAAATTAAAGCAGCTCCAGCAATTTCCAAATACTTAAAATAAAGTTATTGTTTTCATACAATACAAGTTGGGGTCAAAACTGAAAAAGAAAGCAGCTTCTCTTTCTTCCTACCCTTTATCGAAATAAGAACCCCAGAGATTGTTTTCAATCCCCTGCAAAGATAGAAATGAATAAAATATGTTAATAAAGGGGATCATTATGAGAAGACATGCCTGAGTAAGAGTATGTTCTTGCCATCTACAAAATGTTTCATGAAAGTTTAAAGGTACAGGATCAGATCCAAAAATCAGCTTGCAGACCACCTGAAAATTAGGTCCTTCAAACCTACTTGATTCATGTCTATTGAAAGAAACAGCAAATTACAGTAACACATGTCTCTGCTTCAGGATAAAGGGTGATGCATAAAAATATACTCAATCCCTTTTGTATAAAGATCTGATTTAGAAATAGCCCTATTGAAATTTCAGTATTCAGCCAAGTAAGGCGGTTAATGAGTATCTGGTACTATGTTTATGTTCTCAACCACATTTTTAGAAATTACTTTCTGTCAGAAAAGAAGCCATAAAGAAGTATAAAACAACTTCCACCTGGGATTACAAGGATGCTATTCAAATTGGAATCAAAGTGTTACCCACCTTACAAGTGGCTCAAATGTTAGCTCTTCCTAGTTCAGATACCACATCTGTGCCTGGCATCCACACAATATAATGGGAGGTGGCAAGAAGAAATTTGGATGCTAGGGAGGTTAATATGCTTTGTACATGTGTTATATTTACTTGTCAGTGTAAAGGAAGTGTTCTCCCAATAGAATAAAAGCTTCTTGAGGGCAGGGACTTTCTGTTTCTGGTTTTGTATCCCAATTGCCTATCACAGTGCCTTGAATAGAGAAGGTGTTTAAGAAAGTCTTATTGAATGGAATTATTTCCAGTTCAAGTTCAATGCCACATAGATTCCTTTAATATTTCAGAAACTAGAATTTCATTGATATTGATGCTGTCTCTACTGAACTATTTCCAAATTCCTCCACTCCTGGCATACACACACACACACACACACACACACACACACACACACACACACACAAGAGAGAGAGAGAGAGAGTGAGAGAGAGAGAGAGAGAAAGAGAGAGAGAGCAAAGAGAAGTGAAGAGAAGAGAAGAAAAAAAGAAAGGAGAGAGAAAGGGAGGGAAAGAGAGGGGCAAAAGAGGGTGTAGGGAGAGGGAAAGGGAGCAAAGGAGGGAAGGAGAGAGAGAGATGGGGGGGCTAGTTTTTTTTCCCCTAAAAGACAAGGAAGCTATCTACAAGATGTGATTGACCCAGGAGAAGGTTATTATAGTGGAAAAGTTTATCTGGAGGAAACTAAACTGCCTTTGGCAAGGAGCATAGTCCTGGCTGGTGCTGTTCTATCAGTATTCTTGGGCAAAGTCCTAGTCATTCTACCTGAGTTAAGGCTCTGGGCATAGTAGAATAAGGCAATAGTTGCAAAATAAACTGGGCAGTTAGGTGGTGCAGTGGATAGAACAATAGACTTGGAGTCAGGAAGACCTGAGTTCAAATCCAGTCTTAGACATGTACTGCCTGTGTGACTCTGGGCAAGTCATTTAGTTTCCTGTTTCTATCATTTTCCTCATTTGTAAAATGAACTGCAGAAGGAAATGGCAAAGCACTGTAGTATCTTTGCCAAGAAAACCCCAGATGGGGTCACAAAGAGTCAGACATGACTGAAATGACTGGACAACAACAATCATTAGTTCACCAGTCCCAGGTTCACTCTAGTCCTGAGTGCCAGCTAGATTAAGCAAACAATATATACAGATCTAGTGGTGAGGGGAGGGGGGGCCATGGGGAAAGGAAGAGAAAGTACAGTAGAAAAAGTAAAAGGACAGGAGACACAAATACACAGAGACAAAGAGAGGAGTATATTTGGTAAAATTCCACCAAAATCTTAGGTACCTCCATTAGCCCCTGTGCTAAAGGCTGCCTTCCTTCAGTCTGGACTTGTCACAATTATTAGAATTTTATTCTCTAGGTTAGTAGTATCAAACTCTAATAGAAATAAGGGCCTCTAAAACATACGTAAGGATCCTGATGGACTGCATATTGACTTATTAAATCATTAACATTATCTATGTTTTATTATATCTTTATAAATTTTGTTAAAATTTTCTCAATTACATTTAGTCTGGTCCTTGGGCACTTGGGACTTCTCAGCCACTTGTGTGTTTGATACCTCTGCTCTAGGCCTCTCATCCCTGAATAAACACAGATTTATTGTGAGAGATTCATGTCATTAAATGACTCACTATAATAAATCAGCAGTCCCTGGGTAGACCCAAAGAATCTTCTAGGCTGAAGGAAAGTGATCCAGAATTGGGTTCACAGAAGTCATACATATTCAGTTTGCTGGGAAATTTCAGGAAAAGAGATTGTGTTCTTAATGATGCTTTTCAAAGGAACATCCTTTCTCATTCAACATAGCAAACACATCTATAGCCTATTTGCTTATTGAATTCTTCCAAGTAACATTTTCTATTTTCTAGTTGCACAGACCCAGTCCTACCTTGACATCTACAAACTTACTATATTTCTATATTTAATAAATAAGGCAGAAGAGGAAGAGGAAATTTAGAGTTTGGGCTAAAAGATGCCTTATAGGTCATTTCTTCCAACCCTTTCATTTTACAAAGGAGACAATCCAGAGATGTGACTTGCCCAGTGTTGAAAGACGGGAGAGCTGGGATTTGAACCCTGATTAGAGAATCTAGTATGCTTTATTGGTAAAATAAGAGTACAAGGAAGGCCATGGAATTATAGATTCAAAGTTGCATTGGACTTTCAGACAGTGACAGACTGTAACTGAGAGGGAGGGTGGTCATAGCAGGGCTGCAAGAAACTGGAAGTATCTCAAATTCACTTATCAACTCCTGCTTACCAGCCTCCCAAGCAATACTCAATCAATAAACATTTATCAAATGTCTACTATGTGCCAGGCACTGTGCTAAGCTCTGGGGCTAGAAAGAGGGGCAAAAGATAGTCCCTGCCCTTGAGCTTACCATTTTATAGAACTTTAGAGCTGGGAAGGACCTCAGAAACAATCTAATCCAAACCCTTTATGGTAAAGAGGAAATTGAGGTTTGGAGGAAGAATTACGTAGCCACAGTCCACCTCAACAGCAATAGAGAAATTAGGAAGAGGGCACCACTATTCCCCTAGTCATCTACACTCATAACCTCATTACCAAGACCTCTATTATATGTCTCCTCCTTTTCTCTGACACTGCCATCACCCTCTTTACCTCATGCCTAGACTATTGCAGTAGTTTGATGGTCCCTGCCACAAGTTTCTCCATGCTCTGGTCCATCATCCACTTGAATGTCAAAGGGATTTTACAAAAGCACAGGTCTGATACCATGTCATCTTTCCCTCTTCCCCCACTCAATGAACTGAAGAAGCTCCTTGTCATTTCCAGCATTAAATATAGAAATCCTGTTTGGCATACAAAGCCTTTAATACTTTCCATCCCCTCATCCCCATATATAACCCTTTCCAGTCTTCTTACACCCTCCACTGTCCTCTTTGTTATTTCTCAAACATATACTCTATCTCTTGACTCTCAGTATTTTTATTGATTATCCCTCATAATGTTTGCCCTTTAATCTCTGCCTTATGACTTCCTTTAATTCCCAGCTAAAATTGAAGAAGAGAAAAAACAGAGAGTCAGAGACAGAGAGAGACAGAAACATAGAGAAAGACAGATACAGAAACATACACACACAGGTGGGGGAGGAGAAAAGAGAGAGAGAGAGAGTGGGGGGAGGGAGAGAGGGAATTGGTAGCTTAGGCAGTTCGATACAGATGGACTTGGTTGCCTAGAGGGATTAGTAGCTGGGAAAAATTCCCTTCAACAACAATGTGCTCCAACATGACTAATACGGAAATATGTTTTACATGATTACACATGTATAATCTCTATCAAATTGCTTACCATTCTCAGGAAAGGGGGAAGTGAGGGAGAGAGGGAGAAAAACTGGAACTCAAATTTTAAAAAAAGACTAAAAATTGTCTTTACATGTAATTGAAAATTAAATATTATTTTAAAAAGAAATTAAAAAAGAATAATGTGCTCCAGAAAACTAGTAGCAGATGGAGAAGACTCAGTGGAGGAATTCTTGGACCAATCAAAGGAATACCTGTATAAAGCAGCAGCCAGAGCAGAAGAACATCAAGGGACAGAGTCATAATGTGGAAGACAAAGCCTGAACAATAAATGATGTGAACTGTGAAGGTTCTGGGGAAGGGGGTTGACTCTCTAGTTACCCTGAGAATTATTTACCTTTACCTCTAAAGGACTGCAAAGGTCCCATTCGGAGGGTGATTTGGTTGACCCTTAGAAACCCTTATAGTTTTTCTCTTGGGTTTTGAGAGCTGAGTCTGTAACCATAGTAGGACTGCAAATCTAAGAAACTGCATAGGATCTTGGATAGATGGTGCTCATTGGAGAAGGAAGAAGAGTAGTTGACATTTTTTTGCATTTGTGTGCCAAGCCTTTGCATTTATTTTCAGGTTAAATAAAGTCTATATCTAATGTTGTATTACTAACCTGAGCATTTGCATGGAAACTCAAGGTCCTTTGAATCTGAAGATAGATAGAAAACAAGACACAAGTTTGAATTCTGGTGGCCTCGAGGGCAACTTTATATGGGAAAAAAATATGCTGAATAAATATTATGGGAATTTCCCATTCCTCCCCATCCCTCCTCAGTGAATAGGGTCTGCATCAACCTAAAACTTCATTTCCTGATCCTGGGTATAATTACATAGTGTTGTCATTTTTAACTTTTTTAATCTGCTTTTTATTGCTATTTAACAGCATCATAGAATCTGAGTTCGAGGTACTTAGAGATTATTTATTCCGACCAACACTTAACCAAGAATCCCTTTTACAAAAGGTTATTTATCAGTTGGATGACAAGTGTTCATCCAACCCTCACATAAGGTTTTCAAGGAACATTCACAAATTATTTCTACCATATCTGTAGCCCAAGGTGTTCAGGTTATTGCATATCACATAAAGTTGGTTTATGGGTGAGTTTTCTGGTCTTTTGTGGCTAAATATTTAACTCTCATTCACCTTTGATCCACTCATATTTTGACAAATTAATTTGCTGTTCCCGTAGTCACCAAAGGCCCACTTTTTAGTTCTGCTCTCCAAGACTTCAGTAATTATACTTCTATTTAACCCTCCAGTTCATCTGTGCCTATAGACATGGAAGGGTGCATGTTGTTGAGTGGGTGTTTTGGGTTTTGGTTTCATGGTTAGAGAGTGGCCCAGGCAGTCCTGATCATAGACTCACATGCTGTCCTGGGTTCACGCTCAGATAGCAGATAGTATCAGCTCCACTAGCTTCTCCTGGATAAGGTCAAGTTCACTGCCACCACCATACCTTTCTGGCAGCAAATCAGGCATTAGGGATTACCATGAAGAGGGAGATAGTTTCATTTTAGTGATCCTTTCTTTATTCTGACTAAGATGTTATAAATCTTTAACAATAAAAACAAGGTTAGTCTGTTGTTCCCTCTAGTATGTGTGTTCGTTCTTTGTTGCCAAAGAAGACCATGCCATCAGAGAAATGACGACATGACTTGCACTTGACTTTGTTCTGAGTGAGGGAGGATTGTGCAAGTCACCACCCTCACTTCTTCTCCAGAGCCATCTGAATCCAGTGATCAGATATTCATCAGGATGACTGGAGATGACCCAAGATGAGGCAATTGGGGTTAAGTGACAGTCACACAGCTAGTGAGTGTCAGGTGTCTGAGGTGAGATTTGAACTCAGGTCCTCCTGACTCCTGCCCTGGTTCTCTCTCCACTCCACCACCTAGCTGCCCCTGTTCCTACATATATATGTGTGTACACATGCACATACATACAGAGAGAGAGACAGAGAGACAGAGAGATTTCTAATTCTAATTTTGCCAAATATGTTACCAAGGTTGACATGGTTTATAAGGTGTCTCGTTCCTGATTCTTTTCCTTCATCTTATTGCTGGCTAATCCTGGTGCTAATCTATAAAATAAGAAAAAATTGCCTTTTACCTCTAGTATGAGCCATAATACCTTCCAGTAGCTATTTCCCTGCTCTTTAACTGAAGAATTTCTTTTGGGCTCCCCAGATCATCCTTTCTGGCCTCAAGCTCTATTTCCCTTCTGCTATTATTTCTGGTTCCTGTGAGTCCTCTCTGGTCCTTGACCTAAAGAGGAAGAATTTTTTGAGAACGACTGCAGTAATGCCTTCCTCATTTAGGGTACCATTCTTTATAGATTCTGACTTTATTATCTATTCTGAAACTGGGTACATGGAATTCCTAATTCAGATGGATCTGTCTTGGGCAATTTGCCTAAGACATCCACAATCATTTGTTAAAGTTGGCTGTGGGATAGCTAGGTAGCACAGTGGCTGCAGTAAGGAAGGCTCATCTTCTGAGTTTAAATTTAGCCTCAATACTTACTAGCTGTGTGACCCTGGGCAAATTACTTAGCTCTGCCTCAGTTTCTTCATCTGTACAATCAACTAGAGAAGGTGCAAGGTGAAGCAAAATAGGATCTTTTGCTGTTTTTGTTTTAGTATAATCAAGAAGTATAATGCCTCTGAATAATGTGATTAAGGAGGATTCTTCCTCCCCCACCACCACCGTGAGGCCTGGTAAGATTTGTAGAAAGGTCCCTGCCTTTTGTTAATGAGGCACTGGTTCTCAAGGGATGTGATGCCCTCTGGCTCTAGAAAGTGTATAAAGACTCTGAGGTTCGGGTTTTATTTTAGAGCTTACTGACTGGAACTGTTTGTTTGGCCAGAGGAGGACTCTGGGAAGCTGCTACGGAGCCCCCCAGCTTTAAGAACCTAGATGTCATGCTTCTCTCTCTGGTAACTATGGTCAGACAGTTGGATTATATCTGTTGTATTATTAGGCTGAGGAAGCCATGTCTGTTGAACTTTTGATTTTTCTGTATTTTCTTTGAAGTTCAGGGTGCTGATTCCCCTGAATTAGGTGAATGATATATGTGCTTGGTTAAAGGAATGATACATGTGTTTGATAAAAGTGATTGTTAACCCCTTGAAAGTTGCCTTTCCTTCTATGAATGCAGATCTAAGGACCTGTGATAGCTGGTTCCCCTGTGTTGGGGTGCTTAATGTTATAGAAGGAAATTGAAAGCCACTCCAAGTATCTTTTCCAAGAAAACTCCAAATGAGGTCATGAAGAGTTAGACCTGACTAAACAACAATCAGGGTTGGCTATGTACTGTTCAATGAGGCTAGATTTCCTCACCTGTTGTTCTAAGATAGCTGAGTTTAGTTTGCTTAATCTCTAGGCAAAGATGCTGCCTGCTACTGAAGATACGTAGGTAGCATTTGTATAATAGCAGCTACTCCTTAGAGTGGTCAAAGTAGAGAACCTCCTTTCCTCTTACGGACCCCAATGTCTGCTGCCAAATATACCAAATACCTTGGTACCACCAAGGAAAAATTAATGGTTATTCCCTCCTACTCGTTATTTTATCTACCCTCAAAGTGACCAGAGTTTCTACTTGTAGAAAAGCCCTTATTCCATGAAGCACTATGTTTCACTGTGAATGACTTTTTCCTTCCTTTCTTCCTTCCTTCCTTCCTTCCTTGCTTCCTTCCTTCCTTTCTCTTTCTTTCTTTCCTTCTTTCTTCCCTTCCTTCCTTCCCTCTTTCCTTCTTTCTTTCTTTCTTTCTTTTCTTTCTCTCTCTCTTTCTTTCCCCTTTTAGCTCTAAGGTAATCTTAGTTTAGGTTCCAGAGTCAGGTACTTAGTGCTATCCCTTAAGCAATACCTTTCACAGCATCTGGAAAAATGAAAATTCTGCTTATTTATGTTCCTTAAAAAGGGCCTATGGCATTTTCTCCAAGGGAAAAATCAGCATATGGGAGGCATACCAACTTAACTATATGGATTACATTTTCAGGGGGAAAAACACTTCCTGTTTTAACCTAAGACATGACTTCTCACTCTAACTCAGTAAATCAAACATGCCTCAGGTGTTGTCATCATTTACAGAGGGAGGTAGTCATATTCTTGGTGGCAAAATTTTTCTCCACCCTTGCCCCTATTTAGCTCATTAGCTATGTAGAACAGAACGAACTGGACTGGCCACTAGATTGTGTTTTGCATTTTCTTTTCCAAAAGAAGGCAACTTATTACCAAGAAATTTTAGCTCCACAGTATTACAGAATCTATTGGAGAGAATGGATATGAGGGATTGGTAATGCTAGGGGAAAGATCACAATTAGTAAGTATGCCGCCATCTTTGATAATAAGAATGCCCCATGTTAGAGTGGAAAGAATACTGCACTGGGGTAAAAGCCCTGGGTATTAGTCCCAGTTGTGTGACCTTGGGCAAGTAATTTCGTCTACCTGCTTCACAGTTTATTCATTGGCTTCTTAAGCTACACTAGAGACCGATAAAATATCTAAATTCTCTGTAGTAAGAAAAACAACTTTGAAAGACTTTATAATTCTGATAATTGCAAAGATAAACTAAGAGTCTAAAAGAATGAAGATAAAACATGCCATTCAACTCCTGATAGAGGAGTAAACAACTTAAAATGCAGAGATATGCATTTTCAGTCATGGCTGATATAGTGATTTTGGTTTTTTTGAACTTAGTACATATGTATCGAAGGGCTTAGTTTTTAAGGTCTTAAAATTTTTGCCCCGTGGAAGGAGAAGGTAGTAGAATGAACAGATTAACTTTTTAAAAGTATGAAAAAATAAAAGTAATATTTTTAAAAGAAAAAATTTATCTATGGTAGATCACTAAAATGATATATTTTGATACATCATTTTAGTAAGCAGATTAATTTTGAAATTTTGAATTTTTATTCATTATTTATCATGGAAAAATAGAAATCCACAGTAAGAAATGAAGTCTAAATACAGGTATATAATGCTACAGGAGATTTATTCTAATAAAAGTTATAGAAATTAAAAGTAGTCAGTATGCATAATGTTTTTGCTTATTAATTTTTATATTTTTGGAGTTAAAGTTATAGCAACAAGGCATTGTGCAGGGCAAACAACTGATTTGGGGAGGGGGTATGTGGAATTTCCACTATGGTTTCTTACTGATAGCAATTCAAAAATCTATTAATATGAAAACTTCACAAGTCATATTTCAACTAAGAAACATTTTTAAAAGTACTCCTTGGCATTTTGTTTCAAGATATTCTCATTTTAAAAATCAATTGACTAATTTTATAATTCTGAATGTTTAGTCTTCAAATGTCAAGAATGCTTTGGACTTTGATTTGACAAGACATTTACACGGATGGCATACTGCAGGCATGAATGAGGAGCTTTGGATAAGCGATGGTCTTATTTAAGTTAGAGAATTTTAAAATTGTCAGCATTATGTTTCTGTACCCTAAAAAACAACTTTTTTCTCATTTGGAACAAAAAATTAAACTGTGTTTCAATTTTGTTGCCCAACTAAGCAAATATGAATTATTGGATTTGCTATTATTTTTCCAAGCAAAACCATACAATGTGCCTTTCACTTTGTGCACTCACTTTTCGATAATCTTGACGTTCTAGTAGTAGTATTTTTCTGGATTAAAAAAAACCTCAATACAATCCAATACAATCTCATGGATCTGGGAACTTTCTCCATGGTAGAGGCCACAACTTATCCATCGACATTTTCTCATACCATGCTCCCCTACTCCATGCGTTTCTGTGAATCCTCCATGAGTTATACCCAATGTGAAGGAAGCCTTCCATCAGCCCTTTTTAATATTCTAGAAATATCATTACAATATTCAATTAGTCCATTGATTATTCCTCATTTTTGCTACCATTGGCCTCCTTCCTTTTCCACCCATACATAGTCTAAATTCTTAACACCTATTGAACCCTAGGCAAATTGTTTAGCCTTACTGGGCTTCAGTTTCCTCAGCTGGAAAATGATAGTGTCTCAGGTCACTGAAGGTCTCTCTAAGCTTTTATGTATTTTACAACAAAAATAAAATTGTCCATAGCCAATGGCGTGCTGACATGCTAACATGCCTCTCTCACACATTTCCATTGCCATTTAAGGAGCTGGAAAATTTGCTTTTTCTTACATAATGATGTTCCACAATTTTTAGCTATATAGCATCACCAGAATTTTGGCATTAAAAGGAAGGGATTTTCACTGGGAAATAGCTAAACAAATTGTGGTGCCTAAATGTGATAGAACATTACTATGCTATATGAGGAATACACAGAACCATGAGAAGACCTCATATAAACCAATGCAAAGTGAATTTAGCAGAACCAGGAAACTAATTTATGCAATGAAAATCATGTAAATAGAAAGACTAATAATAAATTAATTGAAACTGAATGCTAATGAGTTCATAATAAACAAGGTTGGCCCCCCCAAAAGAAGCAGCTAGGATGGATAGAGTATTGAACCTGGAGTCAGGAAGACCTCAGTTCAAATCTGACCTTAGACATTTAATAGCTGTGTGACCCTGGATGAGTCACATAACCTATCTCAGTCTCAGTTTTTTAGTTTACAAAATGGAGATAATAATACTTGTCTCCCAAAGTTGTTGTGAGGATCAAACGATAAAGAACTGTGTAAACTTTAAATAGTTACAGAAACACTAGTTATTCTTATTCATTTATTTTATTAGTATATAAGAAGATATCACCTCCTACTTCTTTGCAAGGGTAGGGAACCATGGGTGTGGAACACTGCATATAACAGATTTTCTCTACAGGTTGGTTAGTTTTACTGAATTGTTTTTTTCGCCTCTTTAAAATTTTTGTATTATAAGGGATGGCTCTCTGGGGATGGGATGAGAGTGGGGGAGAAATACAGTGAAAACGAGAGTGATTTTGAAAGAAAAAAAATCAATAATTTTTTAATGGGCTTGTGTTGTCAGGGAGCAGTCCAAAAGCATTTGATGTGCAGCAGCATTCCAAATGCAACCTTTCCAATTCCATTCAATTCTGGGACCAGCTCATTGTTCATTTGCTGAGATCATCCAAGATGTCTATATCATAATGGACTGATGCAATAGACTAACCACAAGAATATAATCCTGTCATTAAATGGGATACCACTAAAGGATGAACATCCCACGTTGTACAAATGGTGCTTGGTTGTGGCTGTGTCACTATCCACTAATCAGACATCAGGACTTTCTGCCCAAGAATCAAATTGAGGGTTGGGGCCTGTTCTTATTTGACCATTTAGAGTCAACAGTGTATAATTCATCTTGTCTATCAAGTCTTTTTTTTAAAATAATATTTCAGTTTGAGAAACAAGGATACCATGATTCAGTTTTAAGAAACATAGATCCATCACATTCGACTAAAGGAAGGAACAAAATGCACACTCATTTTGGTATGAAAACCTATCTTACAGTACAGGAAAGTGGGGGAGAAGGGGATAAGCAGGGTGGGGGGAATGATGGAAGGGAGGGCAATGGGAAGAGGGAACAATTTGAAGTCAACACTCTTGGGGAGGGACAGGATCCAAAGAGAGAATAAAAGCAATGGGGGGCAGGATAGGCTGGAGGGAAATATAGTTAGTCTTACACAACACGACTACTATGGAAGTCATTTGCAAAGCTACACAGATATGGCCTATATTGAATTGCTTGCCTTCCCAAAGGGAATGGGTGGGGAGGGAGGGATGAAGAGAAGGTGGAACTCAAAGTTTTAGGAACAGCTGTCAAGTACTGTTCTTGTTACTAGGAAATAAGAAATACAGGTAATAGGGTATAGAAAGTTATCTGGCCCTACAGGACAAAAGAGAAGATGGGGACAAGAGAAAGGAGGGATGATAGAAGAGAGGGCAGATTGGTGATAGGGGCAACTAAAATGCTTGGTGTTTTGGGGTGGGGGGAGGGGACAAATGGGGAGAAAATTTTGAACACAAAATTTGGTGAAAATGAATGTTAAAAGTTAAATAAATAAATTAAAAAGAAAAAAAAAGAAACATAGATCCATGTTGCAAATTGGCAGCAGTTGGGTAGAAGGTAAAGAAAGATGCCTTACAGCTACAAGAATAATCCAGTGGGATTTCCACAAATGCAGTCACCAAGCTAGGCATATAGCAGATTTTACACTTACTTCAAGGCTTTAGTCACAGTAACATGTATGACTGTTACATTAAATGCTTATTAATCCAGTAATGAAAGCAGGATGATGGAACATAGGGTTAGAGAAAAATGTTTTTCTTTTAAATTTTAGAAGTAAAGAGGGGAATGCGTCAGTGTGAATCGGGTGTCATATCGACATCGATTACCCTTTTCCTCAGTATCTGGAAAGCCTGGTTGCTGTTTGAACACAGTTACTTCCTCTAATCAGAGAATGGATTCTTTGCTTACATTTGCTTACATCAATTTGTATGACAGATTTAAATTCATCTTGTTCCAATAATCCTGATAGAATTAAGATTTTTTAAAAATATACCCTCAATTATCTAAATAGTTACCTTTCTATTTTCCAGCCAACTAGAAGGATAACAGGGGCAGCTAGGTATTGCAGTGGATAGACCATTGGGCCTGGAGTCAGAAGGCTCACCTGTCCCTGAGTTCAAATCTGGCCTCAGATACTTACTACTTGTGTAATCCTGGCAAGGCACGTAACTTGGTTTGCCTCAGTTTCCTCATCTATAAAATGAGTTAGAGAAGAAAATGGCAAATAACTCCAGCATCTCTGCCAAGAAAAGCCCAAATGGAGATATGAAGAGTTGGACATGACTGAAAACAAACCGAACAACAGAGGGATAACAGGTTGTGGAATGTATTTGCTAGTTTCATTTTAATTTGTTCAGACTCTGGAACGTGTGTAGTAAATTGGTGTTCCAAATTACAGCAGAATTCAAAATTACCAGTATGGATTTATGAGGCTGTTTTAAGATTCTTCTGCAGGAAGCCAAATGAAGGCACATTTTCTTTATATGAAAACAGGTGTGGAAGAGAGGAAAAAGTGCTGGATTTGGTGTCAGAAATCTCTACTTGATCACTACAGTATAGTCACTTATATAGTCATTAACCAATCAAGCCTCAGAACCATTGGTTCAAATCCCACCTCTGATGCTGTGGGACCCTGAGGAAGGCAACTCTCTAATTTTCAGTAATGATTCTAACCTACATTGGTAAAGGGAGTTTCCTCAATCTTGAGTTCTCAATACCAATGAAATCAGAGGACTACTACCCATCTCTTCAAACTCACATCTTTAAAAAGAGAGTTTGAGACATGTTTCTAATTTGAACCTGAGCAGTAAAAAATTTGTTCAATTTAGCAAGCATTTACTAAATATAAAACCTAGGCTAGGTACTGGTCTATCCTCAAGATGAAACATATCATTGTTGTCATTGAATTATATCTGACTCTTTATGACCTCATTTGAGATTTCCTTAGCAAAAATATTAATGTGGTTTACCATTTCCTTCTCTGGATCATTTTATAGCTGAGGATACTGAAGCAAACAGGGTTAAGTGACTTTCCCAGGGTCACACAGCTGGTAAGTATCTGAGACCAGATTTGAATTCAGGAAGATGAGTCTTCTTGACTTCAGGCCCAGCACTCTATGTCTAAAAACAACCATAATATAAAATGTACCATGATATATGAGAGGGAAAAGCATTTAGCAAGTGCCTTCTTTGCTTTACAAATTTTATCTCATTTGATGCTCACAACAACCATGCAAGGTAGGTGCTATTATTATCCCTATTTTACAGTTGAGGAAGCTGGGGCAGATAGAATTTAAGTGATTTGCCCGGAGTCACAAAGTTAGTGAACATCTCAGGCTGGATTTGAACTCAGGTTTTCCCTAATTCAAGTCCAAGTGTTCTTATCCACTGTGCTGCCTAATTGCCTCTAATGTGGAATTTTAAAATGTGTCATCATATTTAGTGTTTTTAAAGGAAATAAAAATAAATATATGTGTGTATACATATATATATACATATATATATATATATATACATTAAGCCATATGTCATTCGTCTTTGTATTTGTTTTCTTTTCCCTATGTTCTACAGGTGTTTTGAACACTGGATCATAGGAAATGGAAAAGACCATAGATTTCGCACCAAGAAGGATCTTAAAAATCACCTACATTTTAATCTCTCCTCATTTTGCAGATGAGGAACCTGAGGTTCAGAGATTGTTTCCTAGGGCCACACAGTTGTTTTTTGGAGTTCAACAACTGAAAGAGGAAAAGATTTTTTGTAAGACTGCTTAACTCTTCTTTGATATGAGCAGCTCTTAACTTGATTGAACATAACCCTGGCTATTAAGCTCATTAGAATTGGTAGGAGGAAGCACAAAATGGGGAAAAATGCAAATCATATTCTCTCATTTCACCACCTACTTCCAGGAAAGAACTAGAAAGTATCAAGACCCAGAAAAAAGTATGAAAGCGATATATTAGTCACTTTGGAAACTCTACAAAAATGGTAGTTTAGACTAACAAATCACAGACTCCTTATCTTGTAGGCCCTCTTTGGAAGCTCCTGCAATCCTAGGGCATTTAGTCCCAAGTACTTCTGGATCCTTGGCTAACATACCCCAAACACTAGTGAAACTTCATAAAGGCATTAGGGTTAATGTTACCCATAAAGAACTTCTTAGTTGCTGTTCAGATTTTGGTTAAATTGACTAAATTTTATCTCTATGCTTATTTTAATCTTAGGAAGTAACATAGAACAAATCATCCTCACACCTAAGAGATAGTCTCCATAAGTTGCTGTGACTCTCCTCAATTTATCATCTCTTTTCCAACCTTCTGGTTATGAACCTATGCAAATATAGTTAGTCTGAAATTCCTATGACAGATACATTGGTCCACAGATAAAATCTTGTCAGTTTCCAGCTTGTGATCTGATGGCATAGTGCCTTCTGGAGCCACCATGTCATGAGGAAGTTTCTGTGAAATATTTATCAAACCAGAGCTAGTTTCCAGTAAATGAATGCCAAAACCCAAAAATGTATTAGCCATCATGAAATCAGAGGCAAACCTTGTCTATACCATATTAGCTTTGTAAAGTTTGGTAAGTGCTGACTGAATGCATTTTCATTAGTTCATTGATTCATTCAACAATAAATTGAACTGGAGAATCACAACATCCATGTGATTATGCTCAAAGTCTCACAAAGAAGCCAAGCATACTTATAGGCTTTAAATATGGTAAAAGCATTCTAGGCTAATCAAACATGGGTTTATTGATCTAATCTGCTGTTTTCATTGTGCTTCCCACTCACCCCCTTAACTTAAGACAACTATTGTTATGTCTAATTGAAATATCATGTCTAACTAGATATAGAATCACAAAATCTTTGGAAAGAACCTTAGAGATCATCTATTCTAACCCCTTATATCTTTTATAATATCCTTGGATCGGTAATCACCCAATTTCTACTCGAATATTCCAGTGTCTGAGAATTTCACAAAGCAGTACCTTCCATTTATATTGCTAAAATGTTCTTTCTGACATTAAACTGAGAGACTGCCTTTCTATAACCCTTTGGGGCTAATACTAAACACCCCCACCCCTAACACAGAAAATACATCCAGTGATTGTTTAGAAGGTTGTGAATACATGATACAATAGGACATCTGTTCCTGAAATAAAATGCTGACACATTTTGGATGATAAAAGTTCCATTTTACAAAGGATTAGATGATCAAATATTCTTTACTGTTAACTCACAGATTATTCAAATAAATATGAGCCACATGCATGACCATATAAGATCAGATTTTTGAATAAGAGTGGTTAAGACAACTAGATATTTGAAACTTAAAAAAAAATAACGCAAGATATAGCAGTCAACTTAGGGAAAGAAAAGCTGCATCGTGCACACTGTCATTCATGCTCATTATATCCTCTTTAAAATATCACGAAAAGCCAGCTGTCAGCTGAGGTACTTTCTAAAAGAATTTGAAGAATTCTGGAATCTTTTTATATCAAAGCAGGCTTGTGTCGGGCCTGCCCTTTCAAAGTATATTTGAATGGCTTAGATAGCAACACATCTCCAACTTGGTAAACAGTATTTAAAACGAGGCCAAATATCAATTAAACCTCAAGTTCTGCCATTATTTCCAAATAAAAGAACACATAACTCAAAATACACATGGACTAATGAGCCCAAATTAATTTAGTAACAAGATTTATGGCACGATTTTACAAGCTTGATAGCGAAGTTGATGAAATTCATGTTATTGTGACACCTTAAAGGTAAGATCCTTGACGCTCTGAAGGGAGCACTGCTCATAATCAAAGAAGGGTCATTTTCTGTCCTCTAGGATTATAGATCAAGTCAAGTCACCCAGTATTTATTAAGTGCATACTATGTGCCATGAACTGTACTAATAAAATGTTAGAGGTAAATGAGACTTTAAATATTACCTAGTATGCAGGTGAAATTACCTAGAAATCTTCACATTTAAAAATAAGAAATATGAAGTTAAAAAAGCTTAAGAGACAAGAAAAAATTAGGAATGGAACTCAGGTCTTCTGACTCTCAGAACAATATTCTTTCCACTATAAAGAGGACTTCCAAGTCATATGACCAACAAGATGAAACACTAGACATTTTCTCTGATCTTCATGACCTTTCAAACTTCTCCAAAATGAGTTATGCATCAGAAATAAAGCAATTCCAACTGTCTTCATGGCCTAGGGCATGAAGTACCCAAATAAAAATTCAATGAATTAACAACAGAGAAGGCTAATTCTTAGCACCTAAAAAACTCACTCATAATTCTCTCCCCAATACTCACCACTTTCCTGAGAGTAGAGCTATACAACTATGTGCTTGCATCACAACTTGATGGTATTCCTTTGCCTCCTCCCCCACAATATTGTAGAGATCCAAATGGCAGAAATTTGCAAAAGAAAAAGTGTGATAGCAAGGAGTGAGATAGTAGTGGCAAGAGGCAGCACTCTGCCACAAAGCTTGGCCAGAGATCTGGGGAACAGATACACATGGATGAGGAACTGTATAATACCCTCTTATCTTGAGAAGGGCTAGCATCCACTTAGGGCCTGTTCTGTTCCCCTAGAAATCATTGAGGTAGATATTTAACCTTGTGAGCCATGAATTTCCCAGAACGAGAGGAGGCTGAGACACTTTGAGGTCCAGCCTGCAGAGGAAAAAAAGATGAGAAGGAGTCAGAAAATGAGTAATAGGGGAAATTAAGGAAAAAAAACTAAAATTACCAAAGTCCTCAAGAGTAAGAAAACTCAACTAAAGACCCTTAGCATAAGCAGCCAGCTAGGAAAATATTAGTAACAGAAGGAAAAATGACTTCTAGATCAGGGAAAGAGTTCAAACATCTATGAGTAAATATTGTAAGACAAAAGACAATAAATCATCTCATAAAGCACAGGACCCTATGAATTTTATAGAAAGCAGGGAATCATAGCAAGATAATCATGGATGTCTTAAAAGAGAAATGAGAATAGTGAGAGCAGAATTTATGACCTGTAGAATAGAAACAAATTGCAAAATTAAAAAAAAATTGAATCCACAGTAGCAAATCTTACCAAAGACACAAATGAGAAGATAACTGTTTGGGAATGCAAATAAATAGAAGTGAATGGCAATCCGAAAGAAGAGACACAAAAAGCAGTAACATTAAAGAAAAGAATAACTTCCACTCAAAAAAATATATATTGATCTTGAAGACAAGATCCAAAGAAACATCAAGTGAATGAAGTCATTACTAACTTACTTTATGGCAGGCACTGTGCTAACTACTGGATTACAGATCTCTCAGAACAGGACAGATTGAAAAGAAAACAACAGAGGACCTCAGCTTCTAGGATAAGAACTCACTGTTCCACAAAAATTGCTTTGAAAATTGAATAACAATATGGCTGAAACTAGGCATAGACCAATGTCTAACACTGTACACAAGAATAAAGCATGGGTAATAAAAAAAAAAATGGGTACACGATCTAGGTATAAAGAGTGATATTATAAACAAATAAGTGGAGAAAGGAATAGTGTATTTATCAGATTTGTAGAGAAGGGAAGAATTTTTGACTAAACAAGACACAGAAAACATTACAAAATGCAAAATGGATAATTTTGATTACATTAAATTGAAAAGTTTCTACACAAACAAACTCAATGCAACCAAGATTAGAAGGGAAGCAGAAAACTGGTAAAGAATTTTTGCAACTAGGGTCTGTGATAAAGGTCTCATTTCTAAAATATATAGAGAACTGAGTCAAATGTACAGAAATACAAGTCATTACCCAATTGATAAATGGTCAAAGGATATGAACAGGTAGTTTTCAGAGGAAGAAATCAAAGCTATCTATAGTCATATGAAAAAATGCTCTAAATCACTATTGATAAGACAGATGCAAATCAAAACAACTCTGAGATACCCCATCACACCTACCTGACTAATATGACAAAACAGGATGATGATAAATGTTGGAGAAGATGTGGGAGAGTTGGAACACTAATTCATTGCTGGTGGAGCTGTGAGCTAATCCAGCCATTCTGGAGAGCAATTTGGAACTATGCCCAAAGGGCTACAAAAATATGCATACCCTTTGATCCAGCAATACCGCTTTTAGGACTGTATCCCCAAGAGATCATAAAAATGGGAAAAGGTCCCACATGTACAAAAATATTTATAGCAGCATTCTTTGTGGTGGCCAAAAACTGGAAATCAAGGGGATGCCCATCAATTGGGGAATGGCTGAATAAATTGTGGTATATGAATGTAATGGAATACTATTGTGCTGTAAGAAATGATGAATAGAAAGACTTCAGAGAGGCCTAGAAAGACTTATATGTACTGATACTGAGAGAAAGGAGCAGAACCAGGAGAACTTTATACACAGCAACAACCACAGTATGGGAGGATTTTTCCTGGTAGACTTAGAACTTCATTGCAATGCAGGGACTTAAAAAATTTCCAATGGTCTCTTAAGGCTAAATGCCTTCCACATCCAGAGAAAGAACTATGGAATTCAATCACAGAATGTAGCAGATCATCTTCTTTTATATTATGTTTTGGTTTGTTTTATGATTTCTCTCATTCATTTTAATTCTTCTATGCAACATGACTAAGGAGAAAATATATTTAATAGGAATGTAGGTGTAGAACTTATATAAAATTGTATGCCATCTAGGGGAGGGAAGGGAGAGGGAGAGGGGAAGGAGGGGGAGGGAAGGGGAAAAATCTAAGTTATATGGAAGTGATTGTAGAACACTGAAAACAAATACAATAATAATAACTTAAAAAATAAAGAAAAAAAATAAAGCAACAGAATCTCACAATGCTTGAAATAATATAAGAAAATTCCAGAACGTCTGAAAACAGAAGACAAATGCCAATCAAAGAATCCATAGATCACCTCCAGGGGAAAAAAAATCATCAACAATAAAAAACTATGCTGAAAATTCAAAGACACATATTGGGTTTATTACCACTGACAAACAACAAATTTTGTAAATGACTAAGAGAAAGACCTTCCAATATAAAGGAAAGAAAATTTGAATAACACAAGATTATTCTGCAGAAGAGAATGAAATAACATATTCCAGACATTATCATACACACACTGAACAATGGAGCTCAAGATGAATTCCAAGGTGACCTACACTACAAATCTGAGCTTAATCATAAATGAAAACATACGTCTTCTTTGATGACATTGTCACAACCTCATCGTTTCATTATCAGTACTATGCATATGAATACTACGTCATCTCTCTCCTGAGGTCCAGTTCTGTATCACTAGCTGTCTGCTAGACATTCTATTCACATCTCAAATTCAACACTGGCAAAAAGAGAAGTTTCTCCATAATACTCTATTTTTATTGCTAGTACCACCAATCCTTCTAGTAATTCTGATTCTTAATCTTGGAATTATTGCCATCTCTTCTTTCTCCCTTAGGTCCCATGCTTAATCATTTACCAAGTCATTTTGATTCCACATCATCTTCTAAATTTGTTCCTTCCACTCCACCCAGCCTAGTTCCAGATGTGGCTATATATGTATGTGTGTCTTCATACACGCACATACACACACACATGCACACACATATATATACACAAACATACATATATACAAACAAAAATATACATATACGTACAAACACTATCTATTGATTTATCACCTCTGATATGGATTATTGAAATGACTACCTGTTGGCTTCTTTGCTTCCAATCTCTCATCTCTCCAGTTCATCTTCTATTCAGCTTCCATTTTTATTTTCCAAGAACAATGTTCTGACAATGTCATCCTCCAACTTTAGTGCATCCCTATTGAGTATAGAATGAAATACAAACTCCTTATCTTAGCATTCACCTACCTTAACCATGTTATTTAATAATATATGCCCATTGTACCCTCTATGCCCCAGTTAAACTATCTTGCTAGCTGTCCCCATACATGACCACCCATCTTCTGCCTTTGTGCCTTTGCATAAGTCATCCCTGTGTTTGGATTGTACTCTCTTTTCACCTTTGCTTCTTGATATCCTTAGCTCCATGCAAGGCTCAGGTCAAATCATAAAACTTACTTGATGCCTTTCTTGATCCCTCCCAGTTTTTTGTATTGCCATGTGCACACACATACATATATTTATAAATATACACATATATGGTTAACTAAGTTGTTTACAATTAGTATATTCCTTCCTCTTCTTCCTTGTTGTTAAGTGATTTGTTAGTCACATCTGGCTTCCATGACCCCATTTGAGATTTTCTTGTCAGAGATACTATAATGGTTTATCATTTCCTTCTCCAGCCCATTTTACAGATGAGGAAACTGAGGCAAACAGGGTTAAGTAACTTGCCCAGGATCACACAGCTAATAATTGTCTGAGGCTAGATTTCAACTATGAAATGAGTCTTCCTGACTCTAGACCCAGCACTCTATCCCCTGCACCTCTTCCTAAGAGAAGGTAAACTGTGAGAGTAAGCACTGTACCTTTTTTGTGTGTCTATCTGCAGTGCCTAGCTCAGGCCTTTTGTGTGTAGAGGTATTTAATAATTGTTTGTTGAATTGAATACAGATTCTTCTGGGAGGCCAAGAGTGGCAACAAAGTAGGCCCCTTCCATATGCTGGATAAAGTGAACTTAATCTAGTTTCACAGAAAAAGAGTCTTTGATGGAAAAGGCATAGCATGAGTAACCAAATACCATTTTTATCATGCTAAGGGAAATCATAATTCATTCTTTAAATGGCTGGAATCTGGCTTTGGCTCCAAGGCTAACATCTTGCTTATAAAGCATAGCATCCTTTGCATCACCGCAAGATGGGGGAATCAGAAATCCAACACCACCACAAAACAAATGAAAAAAATGAATCATCACATTTTATTATTGTCTTCATCAGAAAATATGGGTTCCATTTAACAGCAGAGAAATACCAAGCCTTGATGTCAGCAGCGAAAGAGTAGCAGCTGCTTAGCAACAGGCAGTTTGAAATACCCTGACTTTTTTCTCCTCCAAGTTTTTCTTCTTTTTTCCTCCAAGTTAACTCAAGGTGTTTCCTAAACAATTTTTTTCATTATGCCTCTAGAAAGAAGATACATCAGTAGTGGAGATAAGACCATCCCAAGGGTCATATGAGAGAAGAACAAATAACAATGAATGCCCCTTCCCATTTTGAGTCAGTCTAAAAAAAAAAGTCAGTCAACAAGCAATTATAAGCATTTACTACATACCAGACAATATGCTAAATGGCGGAGATACAAATAAAGGCAAAATTCCAGTCCTTGCTCTCAAGAAGTTTACATTTTAATAAAAAAGAACATTAAATAATTAAGCACATGCAAGTATTTTACAGAGAAGGTGAAAGTACTTTTAGAGCAGAAGTCATTAGCAGCTAAGAGACTAGGAAACGTAAACTACAGAATATTGTATTTGAGGTGAATCTTAAAGGATATCAAATCACTTTATCACAAAGGAGTCTTGAATAGTAAACATTCCTGAATGATACGTGTTAAGTAGAGGGAAAACCTTCAAAACTTTTGTTCCAGTGGTGCAGGCTTTTTACAAATTTTTCATTTTTAATAGTAGTAGAAAAATAGTAATAATAATGATTAAGATAACAATTGACATATCTATATCTATATGTCAGTTTATGGTTTGCAAAATACTTTAAATAGAGTATGTCATTTGATCCTTATAACAGCCCTTACAGGTAAATATTATAGGTATTATCATTTTCCTTCTTATGGATAAGAAAAGTAAAGCTCTGAGGGGCTGAAAGACTTGACCAGCATCAAACATCTAGGAACTAGTAGACACAGCGTTTGAACCTGAAGCTCTACTGGCTCTGCCCGTTTTTCTACTGCATCATGTTATTATCACTATTACATTTTGATTGCATAGATATGTATGCATATGCATGTCTATTCACACCAATCACTTATGTGTACGTATATTTATATATAGTATTTATATATTTACATACAAATATATGGCTATTTATAACTATATTTACATACCAGTGTATCATTTATACATATAAACACGTACATATAGTATTTGTATATTTATATATAAATATTTGTATATAAATATGTTTATATGCATGTATATAATTTATACATATACACATATATTTATATATCGTGTTTATATATTTACATATAAATGTATGTTCATGTATAAATATATTTACATACCTACATATTGTTCACACATACATATATATTTATATCAATCTCATTTCATCTTCAGAGCAATTCTCCAAAATCTGAAGTCTTGGCAACAAATTGGGAAATTTAAGCCCAGGGAGCCTTGTCCAAAGTCATAAGGGAATGGCTCTGTCATTAAGTACAATGATCTTTCTCCCATACTACACTGCTCCTGAATCTTTATTAGCACCAGCTGTTAAAGTTCATGCTTTCTCTGTCTCCAGGGATCCTCCTTCCACTCTCCAAACCACATCCCTAATTTACTGAGACTTTAAAGGGGAAAAGTGCTATTGGTAGATTACTCATAAGAACCCAACATGGACGTGAGGCAAATTATTATTACACTACGGCCATTTGGAGAGTACACATGTGATAGACAAAACCAAAATAAAGTCTTATAGGTATTTAGAAATGTAAAAGCATTAGAAAAACAGTCTTGTTCACACCATTCTTTTTGCCTGAAGAATCTTCCCCTTCCTCCAACCATTTTCTTCTCCCACTGAATGTTATCCATCCTCAATATCCTGTCAAAAATTTTCCTCCTCCATGAAATCTTCCCTGATTTCCATAGTCAGAACTGATATTTTCTTACTCAAGCTTTAGCTATGTACTTGCACACATGGTGATAAGTATACAAACTTCTACTACAAAACTGGAAATATGTATAATATCACCCCTGATTTGAATATATAATCAATAATGGCATGAGTATGCCTTACTAACCTACCAATGCTTGGAACATTTTTGGTGGGGATGGGGGTTGATTTCAAGGTCATGAGGAACTTCTGATTCAGAGTACTTAACATTACATAAAAACTTGCTGTCCTTCATCCATCATATTCCATTTCCCACCTCCATGTCTTTTCACAGGTTCTACTCTATGCCTGGAATGCCCTCCTCCCTCATTTATGCCTCTTAGAATCACTAGTCTCCTTCAAAGATTAGCTCAAGGGAATCAGAGCCAAGATGGTAGAGAAAAAGCAGAAAGTTGACTGAACTCCCCATGGTTTGTCTGAAAACAACTTTAAATTAAGCCTCAAAATGAATTCTGAAGTTACAGAACTCACAAAAGAGCAGAGTGAAACAATTTTCCAGCCCAAGACAACTTAGGACTGTAGGAAAAGTCTGTTTCACTTGGGTAAAAGGAGAGCACAGCCCAGCACAGATAGTGTCTGGGCAAGTCAGTGGGAGGCTGCTAACCCCACCATAGATCAGCAACTGAGGACCTCTCTTAGCAGACCAGTCACGCAGTGGGCCAGATGTGAAGCCTCCAACTCCAGCTCAGGAGGTAAACTGCCAGCCAGGGAATTCAAGGAGCAGAAAGCCAGTGACTGGGTCCTTGGGCCCACCACAAGAAGCTTGGGACAGTGACCCCTATACCCAAGAAGTAGAGCTCAACTTTAAAAGTCACAAAATAGGCTGGAAAATGAGCAAAAAACAAAAAACTTGACAGGGAATATCAAAATCCAAACTTAGCAAAGGACAACAAATGTCAAAGCACCCACATGCAAAGCCTCAAAGAGAAAAATGAATTGGTCTCAAACTCCTAAAGTCCTCCTGGGTGAGCTGCTTAAAAGGATTTTAAAAATCAAATAAAAGAGGTGGAAGAAAAATGGGAAAATAAATGAGAGTGATGGAAGAGAATCATAAAAAATTCAACAGTTTGGAAAAAAAGCTTAAGATTAGCTCATGACACCTCCTGTATGAGGCCTTTCCTCATCTCCCCAGCTGCTAGTCAGCACCCCCTTTTCCTCTCAAATTACCTTAGTCCTAATTATATTTAAACATATTATTCCTCCAATACAATGTCCTTGAGACCAAGGACTATTTAATTTTTTACTTTGTGATGAACACAGAAAGTACTTAATAAATGCTTTTTGATCAAACAATGCCCTACAAGTCAAAATCTGCAAGTCATCTTTACCTTATAGTCTCATCGAGTTGTTTAGGGGCATTGAGAGGTAACCATGGTCATACATGGCTAGCTTGAATCAGAAGCAATACTTGGACCTAAGTCTTAAAAGTGCCGTGCCATATTGCTTTTGTGTTGAATATCATAGTGTCTGCCTCTTGAATTTCATTAAGTGAACTAAGGAGAATAAACTGATCTCCTTCCTTGAGAAGGTCAATATCTCACTGGGCTAAACAAAGGCCTTGGTTATCCTTATTTAGGTTTGGTAGAAGTTAGCACAAAATATGAGAAAATGGCACACCACACATCTGCACACAAGAGGAAAACAGCGTCTAATGAAAATCAATGAAACTGATGCTCTCCGCCAGTTTAAGGGTATAGAAATTATGAGCCACTTTTTTCCAATGCCATCTTTGGAGGCCCTTGTGATTGATTGGGGCACCTAGACCTGGGGGCTTCTCAATTCTTGGCAAATATACCCTCCAACACCAATAAGAAAAACTCAACAAAGATATGACACCATTTTCTTTGTAAATATATTTTATTAGTATATTAATTAGCACTAAACTTCCCCATCTATACCAGGTTCTTTAGGAAATGGACATCTGTGATTATTCTATGAAAATTCTAGTTAGGTGTATTTTCATCCTGAGTACTAAATAAATATTTTAAAACTTCAAAAAGAAAATGTGACTGTTTGCAGCACAGGTTTCACTTTCACTCCTTAATAGACAGTCTTTATAAGCTTTCTGTGATCTCCCAAAAAATTAAGCACCCTCTATCCAAACTTCTCATCAGCCTTTCTGAAATTCCTCAGTTTGGGTTCCAGTTAAGGGCAAACACAACATCTCTGGACCCATCCATTCTCATGTCTAACCTTTACTTTGCCAACATAGGCTTCACCTCCATGTTAAGATGAAATATCAAAGTAGAATATTAGGAAAAGGCAGATATATAGCTATTTTCAAGGAGAACTTTCTAAAATGTGTAGTTTATTGGGTCTATTTCAACAAAATATCTTTGCTGAATTCAAAAGATCCTTGGTGCATAAGACTCTTGAAATAATTCTCAGTGAGAAACTCGTAGACAAAAAAAAGCAGAGTTTAGTTCTGGTATAGAATATGGATTCTTCATCAACCTTCTCAACAGGGCCTCAAAACACAAGGCTTGAATCAATCATTCTAGATCCACATATCCTTGAGAAGAGTATGGATATAGTTAGTGATCCAATGCCCTCCTAGTGGAAGGGAGGAAAGGTCAATAAAAGAGACCTTGAGAGAAAAAATTGAGTAATCACCCAGTGATTTGTCTAGATATTCCTTTGCTCACAAGTCTATTTAGAATATCACATGGACTTACTGAGAATCTTTTTGTTGTATAGAGATGTTATGCTGCTTGTAAAGAGAAGGGTCCAGAGACTTCTTTCTCAGGACCACTTGGGTTTTCACATGTCCAAACTGCATTTAGTTTTAACCTATATAGAATTCAAATTGCCCTACACCAGGGGTGGAGAACCTACCCTAGGCCCTGAAGTGTGGCCCTTAGACTGAATGTAATCTTAACTGAACAAATCCTTTCATTAAGCAGATTTGTTCTGTAGAGTTTGGATTCAGTGAAAGGGTGGCATTTGAGGACCTAGAGGGCCATATATTGTCTCAAGGCTGCAGGTTCCCCACTTTTGCCCTATACTTTGATGCTCCCTAGTTCCCCCCTTTCAAATCACCAAAATAGTTTTGGAAGAATAGTTTTGAAGGCTCTCCTTCTTATTGAGTGGAACAAGAGGCTAAATCCCTTTCTTGCCTTCATAACTAGGAGGTAGTGTCAAAGTTGGTCTTCCATTCTGTCACTGGTCTGGGAAGGGCCAGATCTCTTCCCAGAATCTCTTTGGTAAATCAAGGAGAATAATGGTTGCTGCACAACAGTCAGCTTCCATTTTCAAAGCCTTCTTCATCACTTGTGCTCTTCAGTGCTAAACAAGGTAATTAGGCCTTTAACTCTTCTTCCCAATTTAGTTGGCACATTTACAGGTATAATCAATTGTTATTATTTGTCAGAGTCCTGACAGGTTGCTTGGGACCACTATGAAAACAAAAACTACAGCTGCTGTAGGGGCTTATCATGAAAGTGATTATGAACTAATTATGATGTACTGGCAACAGGTGTCTCATGTTTTATTCCTGTACCTTGCAAATCAAATCACTGAGGAAAATATTTGGGTTTACTATAAGCAAGAGAGTCTTCAAAACAGAGTTAAAAAAACAAACAAACCACCAACCTCAGTAGCTCCCATATCATGGAACAATAAAAGGAACTGTGGGCAAGGGGCTGAATAAGAAGTCAAACTCAGTAGCAGTTTTCAGCCCTGAATTGCTTTAGAAAATCATTGGCTTTGTGTGTGCATGTGTAGTCAAAAGAGCTCACTCTTTTTCAAGCTTATCAGTTCACAGAGCTATGCTGACTTTTGTAAAACGGGAAAACTATTCAAATGTAAGGTATTTAGGTAGTTGTATTGTGTATAATCTTGAACAGTCAGAAAGAACAAATCAATAAAGGAACAAAAGAGAGAATAAAGGAATAAAAGGACAAAAGAAAGAGAGGAATGAATGAAATAAAGAAGGAATGAGGGAAGAATAGAAGGAAGGTGAGAAGGAAGGAAGGAATCAGCAAATCTTCAGATTTTCAAGTCACTGTCTCTGTAAACTTGGCTGACATTCTTTATGCAAAGAATTAGAAGATTTTGCTATTTGACACAAACACCTTCTGATAGCAACCTTTCAGTCCATTCCTGGATCTTCTAATATGATTACATGTTAGCTTATGACTATAACCTTATAATGAGGAGGTTCTTCTCTTTGCCAAGGTTAACCCCTCTATATATGTTCTTGATCTCATCTTGCCAGCTTTCTCCAGCAGACTGCCCCATCAATCAACTCTTCCCTCTCATCTTCAACCTCTCCCTATCTACTTCTTCCCTTACAGCTGCCTTCAAACATGGCCAGGTCTACCCATACTTAAACAATCTTCAGTAGACAATACACCCCCTCAAGCTGTTATCCCATATTTCTTCCCTTTCTCAGACCAAGTCCCAGAAAAAAACAAAACTGTCTGCAGGTAGCCTTCATTTCATCTCAGTCACTCCTGAAAAAAAAATCTTATTATTCAACCAAAACTGCTCTCTCCAAAGGTATTGAGGATCTCTTAATCACCAATAGTTGATGGTCTCTTCTCTGTCATCATTCTTGACCTCTGTGCTGCATTTGACCTTTCTTCCTGGATCCTTTCTCCCTTCTAGGTTTTCACAACCTATTTTACTCTTTCCTGGATTATCTTTTGCCTATCTGACTATTCATTCTTCCTTAGGCTCTCTTCTCGTCTCTCTCTGCATGCTTACTTAGTGACCTCATCGACATTCATGGTATTAATAGTCACCTCTAGATGGAGGACTCACAATTCACAGATATCTATTCAAAGTATTTCCTGAGCATCAATCCTAAATTACCAACTGCCTTTTGGACATTTCAAATGGGATATTCCAGACACACCACAACCTCCCATGTTCAAAAAGAACTCATTACCTTTCTGCAACAGCCATTTAGCAAATCACTTAAATTCATAACCTCAGACTTATCCTCAACTCTTCACATTCTCTCCTGGCCCCTTCCAACTGATTGCCAAATCTTGCTTTTTCTACCCTGACATTCCTTGTATTCAACTCCTCTCTACTCCTATAGCTACCACCTTAATTCAAGCCCTTTTCTTTTTCCTGGACTGCCGCAATAACCATCTAATTGATTTCTCTGCCTCAAGTCTTTCTCTACTGCACTCTATCTTCCACACTGGTACTAAAGATAGTTTCCTTAAGTGACCGTGTCACTTTCCTACTCCATAAACTCCAATAGCTCCCTATTGCCTGTAGGAAAATAAATTTTTTGAGATTTTAAAGCCATTCTGAACTTGGTTCCAGTATTGCAACTTTATTGTATGTTCTTTCCCTGCTCCAACTCTGTGGCCCAGTTGAATTGCCCTTCATTTTGTCCCATGTCCTGTCTCCATGCCTGATTGTGCCAGCCCCTCAGAAATGTTTTTGCTCTTTATGTCCTCCCTCAGAAAATCCCTCTCTTTCTTCAGGATGAAAGGCAAACACCACCTTTTCTATGAGGTATTTCCTTGTCCTCTCACTTAGTATTGCCCTCTGTTCTTTTCTTTTATTTATTTTGTATTTATTACATACAGATTTAGTTTGTATTTACCAATAAATGTTTTTTCTCCTATTAGAGTAGAAGATCCTTGAGCTCATGGAATATTTCCATTTTTTGGTTTTATTTTGATAATAATAGCTAACATTTATATAGTGCTTACTATGTGTCAGGTATTATGCAAAGCACTTTACAATGATTATCTCATTGATAATCAACAACCCTGGGAGGTATGAGCTATAATTATCTCCATTTTGTAGATGAGGAAACTGAGGAAAACTAAGGTTAAATAACTTGCCCAGGGTCACACAGTTAGTAAATGTCTAAGGCCAGATTTGAACTCATACTTTCCTAACTCCAAAACCAAAGCTCTATTCACTGTGCCATGTAATGTAGGTGATTAACAAATTCTTTTTGCTTGAGGCCTCTGAAGCATTGCCATGGAGTCAGTATACTAAACTTTTCACATAATTCTAATGACTTTTGCTAGAGTTTCTTGTGGCCAGAAAAGGAAGAGTTCTACAGGTTTCTCATTTTGTATAGCGACTGGTAAAACCAGGGCAGCTAGATGGTTTAATGGATAAAATGCTGGGCCTGGAGTCAGGAAGACCTGAGTTCAAATGTGACCTCAGACACTTACTAACTGAGTGACCCTGGGCAATCACTTAACATCTGTTTGCCTTAATCTGCTGGAGAGGGAAATGGCAAACCACTTCAAGAATCTTGTTAAGAAAACCCCATGACCAGTATTGGCATAAGATGATCCCTGGGTTCACAGAGTCAGATACAACCGAACGAACATAACTGTTCTTTCTGTCTGGTCAGTGATCATACCAGACCTTGCCTACCTCTCACTCTTCCAAGCCAGTTGCCCAAATTGCGATTTCTTTTTCCTACCCTATCCCTCTCCTTTTCATCCTAATATTTAGTGATCATAAATTTAAAGATGAGAGAAACATTAGCAGCTATTGAATTCAACAAGATGTGGAAACTGAGGCTCAGAGAGATTAAGTGGTTTGCCCAGGATCTCATTAGCTAGCAAGTTTTGGAGTCAGAGAGACCTAGCTGGAATTCTGACTCAAAGTCTGTCTCCACTGTCTCACTGTATCTTGCTGCTTCTTGGCTCAAAGGTGGCCACATGACCTCATTTTAAGTAAACCCAACAGAAACAAGAAGAGATACTGATTTAAAATCTAATTGCACTCTCTTTGAAGGAACAGCTGTTTCTATAGCTTTGCAATTGTGGAAAATTGCATTCTCACTGTATGGAACTCATTTAAAATTGATTTACATATTTGCACTAAATTAGAAATCCCCCTGCTTCTCATAGCTACTGACCGTGGTTAAATCATTTAACCTCTAAGATGCTAAGTTACAGCTGGATTCTAGCCTGCCTCCAAGAAGTGAGTTCATCCACACGAGTGGAGACAAGACTGAGGCATTCACATTATAGGATAGAAATCACTTGTAAATTAGCTAACCACTGACCTCCTAAATCCATCTTTGCCCCTACTAACCGTGTATTCAGCATTCTCTGTGACTTGATATTCCTGAACTTGCCTTTTAATGATTAGAAGGGAAAAATTAGTACTAAATCTCCTCCTTCCCATGAAGACATAACAGATTTTCCTTCTCCCTTGTGAAATGCCAATCATCTTTTAATTATACTTTGCTCCAGCATTAACTACTGGAGTAAGCCAATCCAAAAAGACAGAGCCCTGGGCTAGCAACCTTTTATTTCAACTGGCATCAATCAGTTAACTGTTCTGCTGTTTGCTGTACTCCAAGCAAGAAAGGAAAGAAAAGGTAATATTTCCTGATCTCCTTCAGGCAGAGCTTTTTGAAGCTTCATTACTGCAAACTCTTTCTCAACGTTGATAATCCCCCTTTTTTTTTTCAAAGATAGAACAAAAGAATGAGCAATATACTAACTCAGAAACTGGAAATTAAATTAATCCAAAGATTAGTAGACCAAACCTTTTTTCTACATCTAGAACATCTCTCATATCTAACCTTTTCTCTCTACTAAAGCAGCTAAGTTACCTCCTGGGTCTCATCACCTCTAGTCTAAATTATTCCAATAGCTTCCTAATTGAGCTTCCTGCCTCAAGTCTCTCTCCAATTTATTTTTCCCACAGCTGCCAAAGTGGCATTCCTCATTACTCCCCATCTCATTAAACTTCAGCAGCTCCCTACTGTCTCTAGATTAAAATGCTACTTTCCCCAGAGAGTGTGAATCACACCATGTGGCAGGGAAAGGAATGTATAATATGGCTACTGTAATGTATAAAAGGTTCTAGAGACATAATTTCTGGGTAATTAATCATTTTATTCATTGTAACTAGCATGTAATTAATAAAAGGATGGTCATTCAGTCTTTTCTCATGAGCCAAAGACAGATTATGGTGGCTTCTTGACTCTTATATGCCCTTGGAGGAGTGGTTGTTCACAAGTAGCAATCAACTCTGATTGGCTAACAGTTAATAAGAAGAATAAATATTATAATGAGAGGTGGATCTATTCTAAAGAGAGCTTGGGACCAGTGACTTTGATCATATCACTTTTACTCTCAGATCACCTCCGGGCAATCTAGACAAAAGATCTACCCCCTACCCAATCCTGAGTAGAATACAATGGGCTTCCTAATTTGAATGGGGTCTAAACAAGATTAAGGAGAAAGTTAGCTCAATCTCACTATCAGTAATGTCCTTCTGATGCTAATTTGACCTAGAGAGGAAGGGGAAAAAATCTTTGAATCTCCCCAATAATTTGTTATTTAATAATCATTTCTTTCTCTCACTGCAAAGCTAAGGATGGGGCTAGACTGGAAAGGATTTTTAAAAGCTCAATAAGCCTTCTGTCTGTTCTTCATCGATCATACTCCATCTCCTATTTCCCATTTCCATGCTTTTTCATTGCTTGTCCATCCTTCACAGAATACTCTCCCTCTTCATCTCCACCTCTCTTCATTCAAGATTCAGTTCTAGCACTACCTTCTACATGAAGCCATTTCTGATACCTCCAACTATTTTGTATTTAACTATCTTGAATTTATTTGCTTTATACTTATATGTCTCCTCCATGTCTCCCCTATCAGATCATAAGCTACTTGCAAGTAGGGGTTATTTTATTCTTGGTATTTGTATCCCCATAGCCTACCTAGCAATGACCTGGCATATAGTAGGTGCTTAATAAATGTTTGTTAATTAACACTAACTAAGTTAGACTATAAGAAAACAGTAGGAGCTAGTTAGTGGTTTCGGTTTGTCCTAAGATGTTTAAGGATATTCTTTAAGGATTATGTACTCATAAACCTAGAATTAAAAGAGATCTTTAAAATCATTTAGTCTAATTCTCCCACTTGACAGATGGGGTAACTGAGATACAGAGAAGCTCAGAGACTTGCCCAACATTATACAAAATGAAAATAATCAGAAGTAGGATTCTTCCTGTCCTTTCCACTGTACCACAACTCTGCTTCTATTTTCACCCAAAGCTTCCAGTGTATACTATAGGCATCTTAAATTCAACATGTCTAAAATATAACTCATTTTCCTTCCTCACAGGCTCTCCACTCTTCCTAACTTTCTCATTACTATTTTTTAAAATGTTTATTTCAATTTCAAATTCTCTCCCATCTTCTATTCCTCTCCCACACAACAAGAAGGAAAGAAATGTGATACCCATTATACATATGAAGTCACGCAAGACATACTTCCACAATAACCACATTGCCCAAAAAAGAAAAAGGAAAAGGAAAAACATGCTTCAATCTGCATTCAGAGTTCATCAGTTCTCTCTCTCTCTGGAAGTTATTGGCATTTTTCCTCATGAGACCTTTAGAACTATCATCTTTCCCATTACTATTGAGGCGATCACCATCCTCCATAGTCACCTAGACTCAGAACCTAGATGTTTTCCTTGACTCTTAACTCTCACTCATCCAACGTGTCCAATCTATTGTCGTCTTCTCATTTTTTTATTTTCGCAACATCTCTTTAATATATCCACTGCTGTCTCTCCACACAGCTATTACCCTACAGGATCTTATCACCTCATCACTGTACTATTTTAATCATCATCAGAAGATTGTCTCCTTACCTCAAGTCTCTCCCTAGGTCAATCCATTCTCTACTCGGCAGCCAAGTAAAGCTCCTCAAACATGTCTGACCATGTCACCTCTTACTCATTAAATTCTACTAGCATCTTATCGCCTCCAGGATAAATTATAAAATATTCAGCTTGACATTTAAAGGCCTTCACAACCTTGACTCTTCCTACCTTACCTTTTACTCTCCTCTGAATATTCTATGATCCAACTACAGAGGCCTGCGTGTTCCTCAAAGGGCACAATTAATTTCTTGACTCCGTGCCTTTTCATAGGCTGTTCCCCATGCTTTGCAAGGCTCTTCTTTATCTAGTTTCCCTGGCCTCCTTCAAGACACAATTCAAATCTTACCTTTTGTAATAGACCTTGCTCCTCTATGTTACTCCAAAATTACCTACCAGTGTTTATCTCTTACATATATATATAGTTATTTTCATGCTTTTTCCTCCATTAGAATGTGGACTCCTTGAGGGCACAGACTGTATTTTTTTTGCCTCTTTGTATCCCTAGAACTTAGTGTAGTGACTGGAATATATTACTTAAACAACGTTTGTTAAATGACTCACTGGTCCCATTCAAATTCTGTACTGCCTTTAGGATTTTTTTTTTCATAAATGAACTTCATAATAAGCCTTTGAGAATGAAATGAGCCCAATTTATGAATGGGTCTGTACTGAGAAGAAGTCAGCATAGCTACTGGGGATGACAAAGAGGAAGACAATGAGATATTGCAATAGTTTAAGCAAGCCAACTAAAGAAGGATAACTACAGTAAACCACAGGGAACTTGTTGGACAAAACCCCACAATTATAGAAGAACAAAATTATCAATTTGGATATGTAGAATGTGTGGCAAGAAGGGTATGGTCAACCTGACAGGGTTAAAGGATGAGGTTTTTGCAGTTGAACCACCAGGTCTCAAATCCCAGCTTGGCTACTTGCTTCCAGTGTGACCTTGGGCAAGTCCCTTAAATTCTCTGGTCTCAACTTCCTTATCTATACAATGGACTAGTTGAGAACTCTTCTATATTGTGACCCTAAGATCCTTGATGAGGATAGAATATATCGTTGGGTTGGGATGAGTGCTCATTGACCCACTAACTCCTGATTAAGGATGAATAATGGAGTCTTATCATTGGGCTAGGGGAACAATTTGATTAACTACTCTACAAAGCATGATCTCTTGATCCTTAAAAATCTCAGGGACTTCCTACTAGCACCACCTGTACAAAGTCTTAATTTCAGTGTCTCACATGAAACATGAAGGCGATCCTGAGTTCTCAAAGGCTACACAAGTAGAATACAAGTTTTGGCAGTCTCTACCACACTTCAAAGACTTCAAGAATGGCCTTGATGGGGTACAGGCCCAAGCTGAGACCTTTGCTCCTTACCCCCAAAAATTTCAGTCTCATTTGGTCATAGGCCCTGGAAAACCCCACCTTGAACTTGCCTCAAATCTTCTTACTTGATCTGGCTTATCATGCCCAAATCTGTTACCCTTAACCTAGCCTAGCCCTTCATTGTCTGTTACCTCCCATCAAAATCCCATTTTCTTGGTTTCTGGTGTCTGACCTCTAGTTACCTCAGCTATTGGCCACTCCCATCAAGACCCTCCCTAAATCCCTCCTCTAGTCACCCCAAACTACTTGGTCAACCCTAGATCCCTGCCACAATCTTTCTGTATATAAAACCCTTCCTGTTTCCATGAAGGTGCTCAGATTCCTTAGGAGTCTAGCCAATGGTGAGATTTCTTAAGAGTCTGGCCAATATGGTGGATCCTTAATAAATTTTATTTTTCTTTGGCTGAAAGAAGGTTTGAGTCAAATTCATTTGGGCAGGACCCAGTGTGTTGGTATTTCAGGGTCCCTATCACCTTTAACCTCAACAGCCCCAGTAATAGACTGTTTTCTGATTACCAACTCAGATACTCATGGAGAGGCATATTTCAAAGTAGGTAGCCACATAGAGGTGAAATTTGGTTGGATGTGATAATCCACAAACAAAAAAATTCTTAGATGGTCTTGAGTCATGTTCTTAGTCAGTCAACAAGCATTGATTAAGAGGGGGCGGAGCCAAGATGGCGGAGTAGAAAGATGCACATATGCTACCTCCGAACCCACTGCCCATAAAATATCTGTAAAAAAAGAACCACCGGTGAATTCTGGAGCAGCAGAAGCCACAGAACAATGGAGCAGAGGAGATTTCTGCTCCAGAGACCCTGAAAACCTCTTGCAAAAGGTCCCTCATGCCCTGGACCCGGAGCAGAGCCCAACCCTGCCTCGGCAGCATGGAAAGCAGCAGATCCGAGCAGGCTTCAGGGACAGAATCTCCAGCGGCCACGCGGGTCCCCCACCCACAGGTGACAAGGGTTGGTGAGAGGGTCTCTTTGGCGGGTCGAGAGGGGTGTGGGGTGCCCCCATAACTCAGGCCCCCTTGGGAGGCAGCAGCAGATGTGGGAGCAGACAAGGGCTCCCCAAGCAGGCAGGAGCTCGGATCCATTGTTGAAGGTCTCTGCATAAACCCCCTAAGGGACCTGAGCCCCGTGAGGTGGCCCTGCCCCCACCTGAGCACCTGAACTTGATCTCACGCTGAATAGCAGCCCTGCCCCCGCCCAAAGCCCAGAGGCTGGGAACCAGTATTTGAATCTCAGACCCCAAGTGCTGGCTGGGCGGATCTGGAGGTGAGATGGGGGTGGAGAGGACACTCAGAAGTCAAGTCACTGGCTGGGAAAATGCCTAGAAAAGGGGGAAAAAATAAGACTATAGAAAATTACTTTCTTGGTGAACAGGCATTTCCTCCCTTCCTTTCTGATGAGGAAGAACAATGCTTGCCATCAGGGAAAGACACAGAAGTCAAGGCTTCTGTATCCCAGCCCACCCAATGGGCTCAGGCCATGAAAGAGCTCAAAAAAGATTTTGAAAATCAAGTTAGAGAGGTGGAGGAAAAACTGGGAAGAGAAATGAGAGAGATGCAAGAAAAGCATGAAAAACAAGTAAACACCCTGCTAAAGGAGACCCCAAAAAATGCTGAAGAAAATAACACCTTGAAAAATAGGCTAATTCAATTGGCAAAAGAGGTTCAAAAAGCCAATGAGGAGAAGAATGCTTTCAATAGCAGAATTAGCCAAATGGAAAAGGAGATTCAAAAGCTCACTGAAGAAAATAGTTCTTTCAAAATTAGAGTGGAACAGATGGAGGCTAATGACTTTATGAGAAACCAAGAAATCACAAAACAAAACCAAAAGAATGACAAAATGGAAGATAATGTGAAATATCTCATTGGATAAACAACTGACCTGGAGAACAGATCCAGGAGAGACAATTTAAAAATTATGGGACTACCTGAAAGCCATGATCAAAAAAAGAGCCTAGACATCATCTTTCATGAAATTATCAAGGAAAACCACCCTGAGATTCTAGAACCAGAGGGCAAAATAAGTATTCAAGGAATCTACAGATCACCACCTGAAAGAGATCCAAAAAGGGAAACTCCTAGGAACACTGTGGCCAAATTCCAGAGTTCCCTGGTCAAGGAGAAAATATTGCAAGCACCTAGAAAGAAACAAATCAAGTATTGTGGAAATACAATCAGGATAACACAAGATCTAGCTGCTTCTACATTAAGGGATCGAAGGGCATGGAATAGGATATTCCAGAAGTCAAAGGAACTAGGACTAAAACCAAGAATCACCTACCCAGCAAAACTGAGTATAATACTTCAGGGGAAATAATGGTCTTTCAGTGAAATAGAGGACTTTCAAGCATTCTTGATGAAAAGCCCAGAGCTGAAAAGAAAATTTGACTTTCAAACACAAGAATGAAGAGAAGCATGAAAAAGTAAATAGCAAAGAGAAGTCATAAGGGACTTTACTAAAGTTGAACTGTTTACATTCCTACATGGAAAGACAATATTTGTAACTCTTGAAACTATTCAGTATTTGGGTACTGGGTTGGATTACACACACACACACACACACACACACACACACACACACACACACACACATAGAGACAGAGTGCACAGAGTGAACTGAAGAGGATGGGATCATATCTTAAAAAAATGAAATCAAGCAGTGAGAGAGAAATATATTGGGAGGAGAAAGGGAGAAATGGAATGGGGCAAATTATCTCTCATAAAAGAGGCAAGCAAAAAACTTATTAGTGGAGGGATAAAGAGGGGAGGTGAGAGAAAAACATGAAGTTTACTCTCATCACATTCCAGTAAAGGAAGGAATAAAATGCACACTCATTTTGGTATGAAAACCTATCTTACAATACAGGAAAGTGGGGGATAAGGGGATAAGCAGGGTAGGGGGGATGATGGAAGGGAGGGCATGGGGAGGAGGAAGCAATTTGAGGTCAACACTCATGGGGAGGGACAGGATCAAAAGAGAATAGAAGTAATGGGGGACAGGATAGGATGGAGGGAAATATAGTTAGTCTTATACAACACAACTATTATGGAAGTCATTTGCAAAACTACACAGATTTGGCCAATATTGAATTGCTTGCCTTTCAAAGTGAAGGGGTGAGGAGGGAGGGAGGAAGAGAAGTTGGAACTCAAAGTTTTAGGAACAACTGTTGAGTACTGTTCCTGCCACTAGGAAATAAGAAATACAGGTAAAGGGGTATCGGATGGAGACAAGGGCAGAGAGGGATGATAAAAGAGAAGGCAGATTGGCAGACAGGGGCAATTAGAATGCTTGGTGTTTTGGGGGTGGGGTTGAGGGGGCATAAGGGGAGAAAATTTGGAACCCAAAATTTTGTGAAAATGAATGTTAAAAGTTAAATAAAAAAAAAACAAGCATTGATTAAGCAACTACTATGTGCCAGGCACTGCTCTGACCACTTGAGTTTATAAAGTAAGGCAAAAGACAGTCTCTGACCTGGGGGAGCTCAAGATCTAATGGGGGTGACAACCTGCAAACCATTATGTATAAACAAGATATATAAAAGGTCAGTTGGAGATGATCCACAGAGGAAGGACACCAAAATTAAAGGGGAAAATAATTTTTTAAATTAATACATAAAATGAAGTAGGTCTGACAAAGGCATCTTGCAGAAGGTGAGAATTTAGTTGGGATTTGGAGGAAGCCAGGAAATCAGGAGGTAGAGATGAGGAGGGAGAGTATTCTAGGCATGGGGAATAGCTTGTGAAAAAGCAAAGTTGGGAGATGGAGTTTCTTTGAGAAATAGGAAGTCACTGTCACTAAATTGCAGAATATGAACAAAGAATAAATATAAGAAGACTGGAAAGGTAAGAGAGGGTCAGGTTGTGAAAGGCTTTGAATGCCAAACAGAGGTTTTTATATTTGTTCCTGGAAGTTATAGGGAGCCACTGGAACTGAACAGTGTGGTGACATGTTCAGATCAGCACTTTAGGAAGATCAGTTTGACAGATGAGTGGAGAAAGAATTGTGCTAGAGAGACCAGGCAGCAGACTATTATAATAGGTCCAGGCATGCACCAGAGTGGTTTCAGTATCAGAGGAGAGAAGAGGATGTATGCTAGAGATGTTATGAAGATAAAATTGACACAATTGGAAAGGGGTAGGGCAGTGAGAGAGAATTAGAAGTTGAGGATGACACCTAAGTTGCATCACTGGATGACAGGGATAATGGTGGTGCTCTCTACCACAACAGGAAAGAAAAGAAGAGAAGAGGGATTGGGGGATGAGGGGAGGGAGATAATGAGTTCAGTTTTGGACATGCCAAGTTTAATATGTCTATGGCAGCACTTCTTAAACTTTGCATTTTGATCCTATGGGGGGGGTCACGTAACTGAATGTGGGGGTCACTAAAAATTTGCCAAAAGAAAAAGGTTTCTGAACATCCAACAACCAAAAATTAATTCAAAATTAAACATAATCAATCCTAAGTGTTTCTGGCAGCACTTGCCCATGTTACATTGAACAACTTCACTGCAGCCTTGGATCTAAACACACAACATACACACTTTGTACTGCACAAGCCATCACACTATGCAACATCAACAAATGCTGCCAGAAACACCCCAGCTCAGATTCAAGACTATTGTATATTATGAATTGCAGTGTTTTACTGTACATACAAAATCATTAAATGAATTTTGGCTTGGGATTAGAACAGAATTTCCAGCAACTTCTGAAATGGCCCTAAACACACTTCTGCCATTTTGTACTATGTATTTATGTGAAGCGGCGTTCTCAGCATTGACGATTATAAAATCAAAATATCGATCAACTCTGAAAAATGTTGAAGATGCTCTACATCTTGCAGTATCAAATATTCAGCCGATTTAATTCTTTATGTAAAAATAAACAAGCACATTCATCTCATTAGTATGCAAATTTTCGTTCATCTTTAATAAATGACAAAATTATATTAATGCCAAAAATGTTTTAAAATAAGTTTCTTTATGATTTATTATCAACAAATGTTGGATTTGTATACCTGTTTTATATACCTATGTACCCAGGCTTGCATAAAATTTTCTCAGGCAAAAAGGGGTTGCAAGTGGAAAAAGTTTAAGAAGCCTTAGATGACAAGACATCCAGTTCAGGATGTCTAACAGGAAGCTGGATATGCAAGTTTACAATTTAAGTAGACCTTAGAATTATCAGCATAGAGAAAATAGTTGAATCCATGGGAGCTGTTTTCTTCATTAGAATATCTACTCCTTGAGGACAGGGGCTGAATTTTTTTGTCTCTTTGTATCCCTAGAACTTAGCATCGAGCCAGGCACACAGTACTTAATAAACACTTGCTAACTGTACCCATTCAAACCTGATGGGATAACCCAAATGAAATGATATGGAGGGAAAAAAGATAGGGGTTTGGACAGAGCCTTGGGGGGACAATCCTGGTTAGCAGATATTACCTGGATAAAGATCCAACAAAGAAAACTGAGACAGCACGATCATACATGGAAGAAGATAACCAGCATAGAGTAGTATTAAGGAAAACTAGAAAGAAAAATATCAGGGAGAAAAAGCTGATTTATGATATCTAAGGTTGCAAAGAGGTAAAAAAAATGAAGACAGAAAAGGTCATTAGATTTGGTAGTTGAGTAATCATTGGTAACTTTGGAGAAGGAAATTTCAGTTGAATGATGAGGTTGGAAGCCTAACTAACATTTCATTGGTTTTGTTATCTGGGGCCATTGCTTCTAAAAAAACTAAAGGTAAGGCCACACAGAGGGCTACAGAGAAGCGCATGATGAGTATGAGCAGGCTTCAAAATATGACTCACAAAGAACTGTGAAGAATAAAAATGAAGAGATCAAAGAAAGAGGAGAAGGTTATCCATGTATAGAAATATCTATAGCAGCTCTTTTCAGAATAATAAAGAACTAAAAACTAAGGTGGTTGTCTATTGTCTGGGGAGTGACTGAACAAATTATGATATGGGAATAGGATTGTCATTGTTTGTCCTTCATTCTGCAAGGGGAACAATGACATCAGAAGGGTGATGTCTAGACTTGCAAATGAATTGGATTTAAATGAGGCAGAGCTGTGCAAAATCATCAGCCTCACTCTCCCCTCAAGGTCATCTGGCTCTAGTGGTAGGATGACTGTAAATGACCCAGATGCAATGGGAGACCTTGACCTTTTTAAGGTCTTACCTAAATCTTTTCCAGGTCTCAGATTCTCTGAGACAACACCCATTCAGCGCTTTAAGACTAAGTAGGAAATGATATAGGAATAGGATAGTGCTATAAAAATGAAAGAGATAGTTTTAGAGAAAACTGGGAAGATTTGTATCAACTGACACAGAATGAAATGAGCAGAACCAGGAGGATAATTTCTATTGTAAACATCAATATTTTCATAAGTGAACAATTCTATAAGACATAAGAACTCTTGATCAATGCAATGATCAGTAATGAATCCAAAGATCAGAGGTAATGGATTATTATGCAAGATGAGAACCTTAATTTTTGGATGTGGTCAGTGTGGGAATTTGTTTGGTTTGATTGTGCTTATTTGTTACAAGGGTTTTGTATTTCTTTTTGCTTTATTTCCTTGAGGACATAATGAAAATGCTTGACAATGCTATGGAAGGAATGTAATCTGCAGCTAATGACCCAGACCTAGCCTGAATGAAGAATTCTGGTATGGCATTTAAAATAACTAGGTTCTAATCCCTGCTGTGACACTATCTGTGGGTCTTGGTTTCCTCCACTGTAAAATGAATGGGGTGGACAAAGTAGTCTCTAAGGTCTCTTTTTGTTCTTGTAGTCTGTAAGTCTATGACATTTCAGTGCACATTTATTTCTACTTTTGCCCAACCTCGATCTTAGTAAGAGAGGAATCAACCTTCCTCTGCGATTTTGGGGAAGTAAGTCACTTCTCTTTTCTGGAAAGTAAAGTCAAATTTTTAAAAAGTCAGTAAAATCAAGGAGTTGGATCATATAATATCTGAGGTCCCTTCTAGTCTAACATGATATTTTTGAAGATTTTTTTTTGGTACTGGATAGAGTACTGGGCCTGAAGTCATTAAGACCTGAGTCCAAATCAGTCCTCAGATATATACTAACTGTGTGACCCTGGACAGTTTCTTCATCTGCAAAATGGAATAATGATAGCACATATCTCCCATGGCTATTATGAGGATTAAATGCGAAGTGTTTATAAAGGACTTAGCACAATGCCTGGCACACAGTAAGCACTAGATAAATGTCAGCTATCATTATTATCATGATCATCATCACTATGGGTAGTAGAGGTAACAGTTTTAAGTCCTCCTCTACTCCCCTTCTCCAAAGTTTTCATTGGTAGTCAAGGTCATTGCTTTTGCCCCAACCCCCCGCTTCTCTCCAGTAATCCATTATTCTTCAAAAGCAAGTATGAAGAAACAAGTAATTATTCTTAATATAATTTGGTGCCCAGTTTTATTACTTTCAATAAGAAGCTACCTCATGGGCAGTTGAGCAGCCTCTGGAGCAGTGGCTTTCTAGGGAGTGGCCTGGGGTCTCTGCTTCCCCCCACATGGCAATATTTGAATGGCTTCTCCCCTAGTCCCCACTCCCTGTTGGTGCAAAAAATTCCCAGTGAGGGTTCTGATTTTTCAACAAAGACAAGATACAAAGAATTTAGGTGGAGCAACAGAAGGAGTGTGGGATTCAGAATTAGGAAGATGCAAGTTCAAATCCTGCCTCAGACATTTACTAGCAGTAAATGCATGTGACCTTGGTCAAGTCAAATTCTGTTTACCTCAGTTTCCTCATCTGTCAAATAATAGCACCTAACTCACAGGGTTGTTGTGAAGATCATATGAATTAATATATGTAAAATGCTTTGCAAACATCAAAACTTTACATAAGTGCTTGCTATTAATAGCAGTATGGATCAAATTACAGAGGAAATAAGTTGCTGTTTATTTTATTACTATTACTTTTATTTTACTATTATACTATTGCTTTTATTCTAATTATACTATTATACTAATATAATTGGTAATATATGATATAACAATAGTAATATATTAGTAATACAATATAATAGTAATATATAACAAATAACAATATAACAATATTATATATAATAATATATAACAACAATATATAAGTATTCTAATTATACTATTGTCCTAATATAATTAGTAATATATAATATAATAGTAGTAATTAATAATATATTTTATATAAAATAAACTAATAAAATAATATAATCATACTAATTATACTATTTCTATTTATTCTAATAATATTACTATTTATTCTACTCTGGAGAAATTGTGGAACATCCCAAAGAAGGAAGGAAGTTGGAAAAGCTATTGAGGAAAAAGGAAAGTCATTGTTTATCCAAGACAAAGCTAAGGCTAGCTGGATTCAGTGTGCCGGAAACCAGTGAATATGAGAAAACTTTCCACTTGATTCTAAGCTCTTGTCAGCAAGGATTGTATTTTATTCATTTTTGTATTCTTCTACCCTTAGGTCCTATCAAAGATTGCATGCGTGGTAGATGTTCAATACATGTTTTTTGAAGTCTGACCGAATCCTCAAGTTCATTGGGTAGATGCAGAAAAAACTAAATTGTTGAGGAACGAGGTAAGTCTGTTCAGGTAGGTGTATCCCTTGCTATCTACGCAGAATTTCTTGTAAAAGATATCATTTCAAATTAGAGAAGCAGAATAAAAAAAGATGACAAAGCAACGGTAATAGAGGTTACGTTATTGCTTATGTAGTTGACGTTAGTCTGGTGACAAAATGCAAAAAGGCTTTCACAGAAACTGAAAGCAAGATTACTAACCAGTTGTTATCAGATCCACTTAGTACATGATACGAATAAGGACAAAGTCTAAACCTGTCATTTTAAAGTCATGTGAAGTTTTAAGCAACTTCTACTAATCTAAATCAGAACTTCAATGTTTTGCTTGTAGAGTCAGTATGTGTCAAAGATAGACTTTGCCTTAATGGGCTAGGTTGCCTCATACAAAGTGAGACCTGGGAAATACCTTAGCTTAAAAAGGTCAAGGTCTCCCACTGCATTCCGGGCTGTCTCCAGTTATTCTATATATTGCCACTGGACTGGCTTTGGAGGAGACAGTGAGGCTGGTGATTCTGCACAGCCCCGCCTCACTTAAATACAATTCACTTGCAAGTCACGGCCTCACTTTCCTGATGTCACAGTGATCTTCCAGAATGAAGGACAAAAACCCACAATGTCATCAAAAATGGGACTTTAAACCAGTTCTTCCTGGTGTCTATCAGTCAACCAATAAATATTTCTTAAGGATCTACTATGTGCCAAGCACTGTGCTAAGCCCTGGGGATGAAAAATGAGGCAAAAGACAGTGTATGGGTTTGAAGTGGGGAAAGGCCACCTCCCCCTTCTCCCTCTTAGGTGCTGTGGCTCAGAAAACCAGGATTAGGGTTTTGGTCTGTCTCATTTTTACTTCTCAGTTCTAAGCATGGGGCGTAGAGTCCTCAGACCCTGCATCTGGAGTTCTGCCCCAGACCAGATGCTGCTGGCCACTTAGCAGGGAAGCCCTAATAAACCAGGATTCTGAGATGAGGGTCTAGTTGGGGTCTTTGGACTTGGAATTTAGGGGGACTATGTGACATAGAAATGGAATTAATCTCTGAGCCTAATCTTTTTCCCCTTTCATTCCCAGAGTTTAAGGAAGTGAGAATAAGGGGGAATTACGTCCCCCAGGTATTGGGGAGAACATGTTTGTATATTTGCTCTCACTAAGACTTTTTATAAAAGCTAAAGTGATTGCTAAGTAGTTAACTGGAACTCTGGTGAAGGGGATCCCCTAAAATATGGGGAGCATAATTGATGGGAACTTGAACCAATGGCAAAGACTAGATATCCCCAAAGCTAATTACAGATATCAGAGAACCATGTAAAATGTAACACACCTGGACTTCAAGAAGTAAGGGTCAGAGTAGACACTAGGATATTTAAACACACACACACACGTGCACACATATATGTACATATCACCTGATCACGTTCATATCTACATATACATACACATGTACATTTATTTACATGCATATATATTATATATAATGTATACGTGTGTACATACATATTGTTGTTCAGTCTTGTTTGACTCTTTATGACCCCATGAAACATAAGCTCATCGGCCCCTTCTATCCTCCACTATCTCCTGAAGTCTGTAGGGGTTCATCTTCTGATGTCATCTCTTATCATTTTAATACTATCCGTGGGGTTTTCTTGGCAAAGCTACCAGAGTAGCTTGCCATTTTCTTCTCCATTGGATCACCTTTTGTCAGAACTCTCTACCATAATCTGTTCATCTTGGATAATCCTGCCTGGAATAGCTCACAGCCTCATTGATCTACACAAGCCTCTCCACTATGAAAAGGCAGTGATCCAGGAGGGGGTATCTATCTATCTATCTATCTATCTATCTATCTATCTATCTATCTATCTATCTATCTATCTATCTATCTATCTATCTATCTACCTATCTATCTATCTACCTATCTATCTATTTCTATTTTCATATATTATATATATTTGCAAATATGTAACGTATCTTTGAATCAACTCAAATACAACTTATCAACCAACATCATTTTATTGCTTTATTCATTGACTTTATAGGAATCTTTAAAAATATTATTTTTAACTATTCACAATATATCTAGCAACACAAAAATACTTGTCACCTTGGATGTAAGATTTCACAATATATCTTTTCCCTTTGCAAACCCTAAAAGTTATTAGCAGAAGAAAAACCGTTATTTGGATTGAAGGAATAGCTCTCTCAGAATTTCTCCGATTTTAATTATATTTACTTTATATACAGTGTTGTACACAGGGGTAGTACTTCAGAAAGTACTTAGTTTTCCCAGCTCTTCCTGTGATAACAAAGCAAGCCATATCCAAAACAAATGAAATCAGTTCTACTCAGCTCCAACTCCTAGATTTTTAAGTCTTCATTATAATAAAAATTCAGGGAAAGATTCCTTACCTTGAGTGGAAGGCAGTAAGATGGCCGGAAGTTTTACAAGGAAAGAAACTGCCAAGTGTGCAGCCTAATCAGAATAACTCGTGAGACTTTAACCTCTGATTCATAAACCTCACTTACCTTCAGTGACACATGCTTTTAAATGTTTTCCCCCTCAACTTTTCTGAAGAAATAGAACCTGTGTATCCTTTCAGGTTAGTTTCAGAAAATCCAAAAAGTAAAAGCTGGTCCCTGCAGTAGAATAAGGAGCCTTGAAGGATGAAGAATTCCATGAAATGAAGGAGGGGAAGGATGCAGAAGCATTGATGGGAAAGCTGATCACAGTCTCACAGAAAACAGGTTTCCCCAGAGAGGACAAGACGCCAGAGAAGAAAAATAAAAGGGGTGTGGCATGGGCAAGTGGCGTTGCACTCTGTTTTCTTCCTCCTATTCAATTCTAGATCTACCCACTTTTTTCTTTTTTTCTCAGTAGTTCTTGACGTATTATTTTTTCAAGATTTTAATTTTGATTTTGCACTACGAACTTGACAAATATCAACAAATACATACATTGCCATATACAAAGAACAGAAAAAGAGGTTTGTACATAAAACCATGATTCTACTTTTCAAAGAAAATAACGAATTTAACTCAGTACTTCCAACAAGATTCTTCCTGTCTGAATTTCCTTCTATTCTCTCCTGAGCTTTTAAAAAAAAGGTGTTTCATTGATGTTCTTTCTTTTCTTTTTATTTCAATCATTTTCACAAGACTCCCCTCACTCCTCCCAACTCTTTCCCCCTTAACTCCCCTTCCCAAAAGCCCTTCCTTATAAGAAATGAGCAGCCAAATAAAGTAAATCTAAACATTGCTAACATCTGAAAATGTTTGTCTCCTTCTGAAAATTTCATCCATCACCCCTCTGATGCTGATGTTCATGGTGCTAATAATAATAATTAATAAGCAACCCGAAGAAGAGCAAAAATGCAGAGATAGAACAAATTACAAAATAAAATTTAAAAATTAAAGAACTCCAACAAGGCTTATGTACCTCACAAAAAAAAGTACCAAAGCTAGAAGACAGAATTGATTGAAACAGTATGAGAATTATTAGTCTCCCAGAAAAAA